>NC_091094.1:7058250-7385500 GCF_024713975.1 Paralichthys olivaceus
GTAGTCAAGATGAACCTCGTGGCCCCCGTTGAACCTCAGTTTCAGGCTCAATTGCTGTCACATAGATTAATTGCTAATGAGCAAGAAAAGGTTGTGATGTTACAAATATCCAGTAACCAAACCTCAAAGGTTCATAAAGTACAACTTTCTTCACAGGTTTATAGAAAAAGTGTCGACAGTTTTAAGCTACATTAAACATTTTTATTTAGGGCAACAACTCGCAAAAAATCCCACTGCACATCGCTGGATAAAGAGGTTGTTGTTTTTCTTATCCACAACTTGTTGTGTCTTCCTGGGAACACAAGCTTGCTTTGAATCGGACTCTAAATGTCAAATGGGGCCTTATAAGTGTTTTTCGATGCAGACTTGGCAGAGCCCACGAGCATTAAAATACAACAGTAGAAGTAATTCCATCGGCTCATGAATTCTGATGTATTGTGGAGCCGAGCGGCTCATCGCTCATAAGCCAAAGTAGTTTCAGATCTGAAAGATTCTCTTTGTAAATGGACTGAATTTATAAAGAGCTTTTCTCCTCTTAACATCAAAGTGTTTTACAGTACAAGTCACATCCACACACATATTCAGTGTGTCAGACAATCTGAAATGTGAACGAGAGGCGCCGGGGATTGAACCTTAGACCTTCCGACAAGTGGACGGCCCACTCCACCTGCTCAGCCGCAGGCGCCCACGTGCCTCCTAGGAAAGGTTACTTCATTTAAACCCTCTATCAATAATGCAAATGACACATTTAAGTGTGTTATTCAGGACTGAAGTAAAGATGCTGCAGCCTTTTGTTTTCCTGAGAGCGAGAAATAAACACCCAGTTAATAAGCCTTTAATTGGATCCCTGATCCCACACTAACTCAATATTCCCAGCGTTTAATTGTGTTTGTGGGAACGTCACGGCGTTTCTTAATCTGCTTGTTTTACCAAAAGAAAGAAAACAGCAACAGATAATCCCTTATGACATTTGTGGATTTATTTATCTATCATTAAAAGAACTGACGCTTGTGCTCAGACCTTCATTCTCTAAGATGCATTTAGGAGATTCTGTCGAGAAGTTACGACGGCAACTTTTGTCAAGTCAAAGGAAGAACCTTGTGGGATCGAGACGATCAACTAATCAATCATACACAAACATCTCTTTCACTCAGTGATTCAGCATTATAAGATACAGCTGTTAGTAAGGGGTTACTGCACCACAGCTCCCTGAGCAGTCTCACACATGCACCTCTGTGGTAACAGGTACACAAACACTGTCCTGTGGATTCATCACAGGGGACAAAGCTAAGAGAGTTGATATTTCTTATATCTTACCCTCCGTAGGCTCCGAATGTGAAACTCCTTTTCCTCTGAGGCATCCTGCCGATCAGCTGTTGAGACTTCCCACCAGTGCACAGGGAAGCAGTGCAGGTTACAACAGAATAACCGTCATCCCTTTTCCTTCTGTTTGCTTTACTATCCACCTCTCCTCTGATTCTATGTACCTCCAACTCCTCTCTCCTCCCTCCTCGTCTCAGCCCTCATTGAATGTGTGTGTATTTCATGTTGCATATACACACACACACACGCACACCCTCACTTTCCTGTGTCTCCTCTGCGCTCTCCGACTAAGTAGCTCCCATCTCTGCCAGATTAAAAGAAAGGTGTGTCCAGTTGTCCTGTCGTCCCCTCACCCTGGAAACAAACAGGATGATTTCTCTCACTCTGACTCATTCGTTCTCATCTCAAGCAGGAAGAGGACACAAAATACTCAAATATTCTATCTATGTTCAGCCCTGATTATTATTTTTATGATTCTGGTGGAAATTAGGCAGGTAAAGGAGGCAACACAAGGCTGCACTTCTTTTCTGCTTAGGACCAAACTAACAGTGATTGTAATTAAACTATTTGGACTAATCCAGCAATTAGTTTCTACATTGATAATTTTGAACTTGTACGCTGTATGTTGTACGTCCCTTGAATAAAGTTGAGGATTTATCTGGTTTTGATCATTTATGGAAACATTTTGAATAATGTAAGTACACAAGCCAACAAAATATAAAAACAACTTCAGTCCTGTTTAGACATTTGTGTGTAGAACTGTTTCAGAAAATCATAGAGAAATGCCCATTTTGATGAATACAGGTAAAAAAAAATGTAGGTGCTGGCTGCTCAGAGTGATGATAGTTTGTGGTTTTCATTTCATATTTACTGTGATGTCCAACAATTACCGTCTAAAGTAATTGTGTCCAACAATATCTTTTAGTTTACTTTCAAATTGCCAGGTTCAAATCTGACTTGACGTCTCAGTTTGAGAAGAAGAAGCAGATGACGTGACTGTCATGTCACTGGACCTTTTTCAACCTAGAACAGATCGGACATAGTTCACGTCTGAAATCAACAGAATTTACCTTCAACTTCTGGAATAGATCAAACAGAGACTTGTCAAAATGACACCTTCATCAGGAGTGTGTGTCTCTGCTGATCTGTTGGCAGAGCACGTCTGCTTAGAGTTAAACAAGAGTGAACGATTTCACCTCCTTCTGATATTGTCTCCTCCCTGTCTCTTCTCATTTTATTTTTCTCTCCATTTCATACCCCCCTCCCTCCCTCTCTCCCTCCCTTTCACTTCCTCTCGCTCCATGTCCTCTCTCTGCCTCTGGCTGCTGTCTCTGCTGCTCATCCAAAATACTGTAAATCTGAGTGAATCATTAAGTTTTTCTTACGATGGGACTGTATATCCTTCCTTGTCCTGTGTCCTGGTTCAAGTGCAGCAGCTGTCCTTTTCTCCCCCTTACACATCAGTTTTATCGCTGGGGTGGCCTGGTGACCCCCAGTTGACCTTTTGTGATTCTATTAGGTCTGACTGGACAGTGGCCAGACATGAGCTATAAATCAAATCAGAAGCTTAGAGGAGAGGACGTCAGAATGGATCATACATATCCACAATGTCCTCATCAAGGTCCTTCAGCTCCTTCACTGACCGATATGTTTGTCCTCTGAAATCGGACTATTCTGTCTCCTAACAACAATCAATCATATTGTGAACACGGAATTAAAAAGCTGGTTCAGGGCCAGAAGGGAGTTTCATAATTGTTAAACAAAAAGAGCAACTTACAATACATAACAGTGGCTGTGAACCTATTTCCTGTCAAATAGATTTTTTTCTGATGTCAGATTCAGGTTCAATATCTGATTCAATACCTGACAAACAAGAGCTGATATGCAAACAAGACTTTACGACACTGGACTCCACAAGAGTCAGTCTGTGAGATCGCTGAGTGAAAAGACAAGGATCAACAAAGCCATCAGGGTCGTCCAAGGGGAATAAGGAATGTGTCCACAAACTTGTATAGCGATCCAGCCAATTGTTGTTGGGATATCTATAGAACCTTTATATTTATACAACCTCTACATAGAGCCATCGATTTATCAGATTGATAAATACACACACAAATCAGCTGCATGTTTTTGTGTTTTTTCAATAATTAATAATCTGAAGGCTCTTCAAGACAAACTGACACTTTGGAACCATTTTTCTTTTGCCAGTTTGAGAAGCCTGAATCCGATTTTCCTTGTGAATGAAGTTTCTGCTTCTCAGCTATTATCCTGCTCAATGCAAAACATGTCTGCGTAACAAACTCTCGAACGTGGTCTTATAAAAGCTGCTTGTTGGGCTCTAAACTTCACCAAAGAGCGTTGACGTCATCCAAACCGTTGTCCTTGCAACTCATCCTCTTTAACTGCATGTTTCCAGCTGTAATGAGGCTCCACATCGGCCTCTTTAAACACTGTGAGTGTGTCCCTGCAAGGACAGTCAGAAGTCATCGTGATGCTCATCAGCAATGACATGAGAAAAGTACGTTTTCATCAAATTCAGTGTTTTTGTATTTAAAATTTGTCTCATAGGCCATATAATGACCCAAAAGCCAGAGGGTCCCATACTTGCTAAGAGTTTGATGTATAAAAGTATGATTTTGTCATTATATTCGTCTTTGTAAGCTTTTTATGCCGTTATATTGTACTGAAATATATTTATATGTACTTTCTCATGACAGTCCTCCCCTCGTAAGATACGTTTGTTATTTAGAGCAAAGTGGATGCTCCAGGTTCCAGTCAGTCCGTCCCGATAATGACGTGTCATTTCTCTAACACATTAATTCTCCAGAGCCAGACTTTGCTGATAAACTTGTTATTGTCACTACAGTGATATTGTTTCAAGAGCTCTTTTCACTGTTGCCTTTCACCTCGTGTCTGTCAAAAGATGTCCTTCGTGCAGACGTTGGAAGCTGGAGGGGAAAAAAAAAAAGAAGCTTGTTCTATACCCAGAGTAATCTGTGTGAGGCAGGTGAAAGGGATGGGGCAGCTCGGTGTAATTAGTCTTTGTCTGCAGGTTTCACTCCCAAGACGTCGCAGGCTGGCTGGAGAGCTTCTCTAAAGCAGGTCAGCCTTGACTTTGAAAACCTGACCGGCGACGGGAGGAGGGGGACAGTAATGAGAGGCTGCCCTCTTGTGAGATAGGGTCCTGTCCACATTCCAAGCACTGCGTGCTGTTGCAGCTGGGGAAAATAAACCTGAGCATTTTGTTTCTCAGGTGGTGAAAAATAGGAAGAAAGTAGCCACCAACATATTGTATATAAGAATAAAGGTGTTGTCAGCGACATAATTCCTGCAGTGAGAGTTATGGAGAAACTAGGGAACTTTATTAGTTAAAGAAACAAAATGATTTCCTGGTCCACAATTTGACAATGACAGGATGATAAAGACAGAAATGCAGAGGTTTCTAATAAACCTTATGTTTCACACTACAGCTGATATCACTGTAGTCAAAGATGAGATTCAATACCTGACGTACAAGAGCTGAAGGGTAAACAAGACTTCAAGACACTGAACTCCACAAGACTCTGTGAGATCAATGAGTGAAACTGACAGGAAATCTACAAAAACATCAGGAGGTCCAAGCAGAATAATGAATGTGTACACAAAGTTTTATAGCGATCCAGCCAACTGTTGTGGGGTGTTGATAGAACCTTTATATTTGCAGCGCCATTGATTTATGAGGTCGACAAATAAATATTTGCTGATATGAAAACTTTTGAACAGGCCCTAGAAATTTTTAATGGCGACTAAAGTGATGGACTGACCGACAGACAGTTTCCTTGTGTTATCCCTATAGCTACGACATCATGGTTACAATTATCGTGTGGATCAAATAGCAGGTGACACAATCATTTGAATACAAAGTCTGTGATTAAGTTCGGCACAAACAGATTGTGCTTTAGAGAAGCTGTCCAGACGTCCCCACTCTCTCCAGGTGACAACAATAAACCTTCAAGTGCAGCAGCAGCTCTTCATATGTGCGTCTTAAGAGTTGAGAAGCTATGCTGCATAGTTTAAGTGTAGTTCCACTCCTGTGGGAACAGCAAAGCGGGACACAGATGCATTAAATATTTACCAGCTGTGCGCACAACTACACCCCTGACAAGATCGCAAGGACAACAGGCTCCGACTCAGTGACCCGAAGTGCCCACAACCATGTCTCTATTTGCTTTTTGTCCAACTGTCTGTCGTCAGGGTTTCATGCAAGAAGGGAAAAATAGAAAAGAGGACGGTAAGTGCAAGGGAAGGCTAAAGACTCATTAAGTCGTCCTGGAGCAACAACACCTCGCCCGAGAAACTACTTTTCACCCTCTCCAGCCGCCGAGTGTCTGAGGGGCTGTCTGAGAGCTCCATGTGACACGGACAACTTTGAATTTTAAACAGATAGACTCCACCACCTTTCAAGCCTATGATGAGTGTCACAGCAGAGAGAGAGAGAGCAAACACCTGTGAATGCAGTATTTAAGTTTTTTTTTAAATTTTTTTATCATTTTATATTCATGGCAGTCCTTTATTCCATCTCAGGTTGGGCACACTTGCTGGACAGTGGGGCTGGGTATTGAAATCAGGTGCCAGTTCCAACACGAACGATACCATAAAGTATATTTTGAACAATACCCAACCCAACTTGTCTAGTGTAGTAAAACAGGGACTGCAGAGGAAGCTACTGTTCCATAACCAAACGCAACAAATGAGAATCTCCGTATCTCTCTCTCTCTCCACCACACACTGCAAGAGCGAGCTTATCGGGGGATGCTGAATTGATATAACTCGCTCATCAAAGACAGGCAGATTCTGCAGGAGCACGGGAGACTATTCTTGCACTAAATCACCCGGCCCCTTTCTAGATCTGGATGTCATGAATTTCACAGCTCCTCTCCGGGCCATTATAATAGAGGGGGAGAAGAGAGGGAGAGAGGGAGGGGTGTTAGTGGGAAAACACATTTAGGGAGATAGAAAAGAGACGAACGAGGGATATATAAAGCATGATTAGACACGACAAGACCCAGTTGCCTTTACTCCTACTTTATCTTCATACGCCCTATTTGCAGTCATGAGTAGCGTGTTGGAGCAGAGACAAAGAAGAAATACCAGGTCACAAATCACACCAACGGAGTGAGGATTCTGTCAAAGAGCCCTGAGAGCAATACAGAGTGAAGACACAGCGATTCATATAGCTGCAACACACACACACACACACACATACACACACATACACAATGCCAATGAAAACCCCCAGTTGGACATGTAACTCTTCCTCTGGGGGTGAAAACTAGGAACAGACGCCCATTAGAACAAATAGAAGAGAGATGTGCAGAGTGGAGCTGAGGCAGGGGAGAGGGAAACCAAGACGATTTTTTCACGTAACAACTATTGAGTCAAGAAGGAGGAGAAAAACCCCCCAGGGCCACATCCTTGGATTAATGACTTTGCAGACAGTGCAGCAACAGAGACTCAGTTAGGGGCCGACTATGATTTATACACATGAGAGGGTCAGACAGGCACCGAGAGGAGGCAGGGAGAGACTTTCTAATCATGCATCCTCATCAGAGTAATCATCAAATTCAGACCTGCAGGGCCTGTCCACCTACGGCAACCTCATCACGACCTGTGATGGCTGTTCGGGTGCTTCACCTCCTTTTCTGCCTGATTTTTGAAGTTCTTACACCTCAAATACAAGCTCACACATGTGCAGGAGCAGACGCTCACAGTCCAGCAGTATGTGGATATGAAGAGGAGGTTGTTAAAGCGATCAGATAAGAGGGTTTGTTTGTTTCCTCTACTCGTGGCAGCTGTAATGCTTAATCTGGGGCTGCTCTGCAAAATGGCCTGTCATTTTTCATCATAATAACTTTAAAGTATCAAGGAGAATAACACAGACTGTCAGAGAAAATTTTGATTCTTATTCTCTCTGTGAAATAAAAGTACTTTATTCCTTTGTAGAAGAACCAGTGTATTGCATATTGTATCATACACTGTTCATAAAGTCATAAAGGATTAAATGACAGGGTGTATTTTTAAGGGTATACCAGTACAATATTCACGTTGAAATGCAGTGTATTGCATATTGTATACACAGTATTGATTAGTCAATCAAAAATGAATCTGCTGTGTTGGTAATATCCATATTCATCATCAAATTCTATAGAGCATCATCGTTCAAACCTACTCAGTGTTATTTAAAAACAAGGCTGCTAAAGACATCATAGAGTACGAGCCATAAAGAAGTAAACTTTAAGTTATTGCATATTTGATGTAATGTTGTAGCCACAATGAGATTTTTGGGGCCGAAACCTACATGAGGAGCAAAGTAAAAAAGTTTCAAATACCAGTATATCGGGTAATATATGTATTTTGCAGTTAAACCATGAGCATTATTACAAGTCATAAAATAAAACACAACTACAAGCATATATATAGAGAAATTAAGGTAAGAAAACACAATCGCAAATATTTTCTGCATTTATCAATTCAAAATTAAATTGGCATTTTGATGCATAGCAAACATAACTGCCAATAAACCAAGCCAACCGATAAATTGTTCGAGCTCTAATTTCAGTAATTTCAGTTTTGTGATTTTATGAAAACTCCAACCCAAGAAAAGAAGGAGGGAAACTATAGAAGCTCATTTAATTCACATCAACTAGACTTGAGTGGTTTAACTGAAGCATCCTGCAGCCAATCACATTAATTATTGTGATTCATTCATGTTAACTGTCACTAAAACAAGGGAACGGATTTAATTACAGTAACATACCTAAATCCAATTAAATATTTTCTTTGCAAGTAATCTCTAAGCGAATGCTCACCACTACGAAAATATAACTCATGCACATAGTCTGAAGGAAGAGATAAGGATGTGTGCAAGCGTTTTCCACGCAGTAACAGTATTTCCACACATTACAAGACGGAGAGATGTGCCGCAGTGAAACAGCTGCTGGATGTGAGGGAACGAGTCTCAGTGTTCAGTGTGATCTCTGTGTTCATCCTCCTCTTTGCCTCCTGGCAATCGCCGTCGACTTCAGCTCAAGCATCAAAGGGCAAAACAGCTCTTTCATTTGCCTTTGTTGCCACTGTGGTATTTCACCAAATCTGATGGTGCTGGCACCGTCCAGTTCCAGACCCTTTGAGCCGCACCCCCACAGATACCAGCTCTGCAGAGAATCACTGAACTTGTTTCTATGAGGAGACGTCTCACACTCTCCATGACAACAGTTAGTTTTGTAAATCAAACCAGCGCCGCAGGACTTCTTCAGTGTATTTCCACAAGACATCTGATTATCAACAATTATTGATTCAATTAGAAATAAATTGCATCGTCAGTAAGGAAAACTAGAAACTGCATTGAGGTTATATTCGTCTGCCAACCAGTCCGATTCACAAGTCTTGACCATAGACTGTGTATAGACATGAAGCCAACCTTCATGTAGTCCATCTTTTTATCCAGAGCATTATTTGTGTGTTCACAGTGACCATGACCTTTGACCTGTGAAGAATAAAATCTAATCAGTTCATCCTTGACTCCACCTGAACGTTTATGAACCCTACATGTAATGAAATTCTCCTCTTGCATTCCTGATACATTATGTTTACACCGACAGGAGGTCACAGTGACTTTGACCTCGACTATGAAATTCTAATTAACGGAAGCTCGAGTGTAAATGAATGCTTGTACCAAATTTGAAGAACTTCCCTCCAGGCATCACTGAACTGTCTCGGTTATGAGAATGGGCCGGGCGGCGGTCAACCAGAACACTTAATGCATCCGGCCACGGCATAAAAATACCTTTTCAAATTTCTGTTCAGTGCCTCCATTCAAACTCTGCTGCTCCGACGGTGGCGATCCTGTCATGCAGAGGGAGTGAGGAAGCGGAGTGTCGGAGGCCCGGGTCATTTTTCATTTCCTTCGAATAGTATTCGACCGAGGGATGAGAAACCACCTCTGTTCCACCTTTCAGACCAGAACCGAAGCCTATCCAGGATGTCTGTGTTTTTGGATGATGGATGACGGGCAAGGCAAGGTCACGTCAAAGGCAGAGGGAGGAGAAACGCAGGATTAAATTTAAATTCAATGCATGCTTGGGGACTGAGACAACAGGCAGAGAAGCAGCGTATCGTCCCTCGAACAATGGGAGCTTCATGCAAATGTTGGTAATTCCATGAGCCTGAAATACATCCCTGCAACAAGATAAATGTTCGAGCAGTAAACGAACACGCTGCATGGGTCTGCAGAGGTACGTTATGTCCCTAAGAGCAGCAATATGCACAGGAGCTGAGATTAATAGCTGTGGCAGTTTGCCGTTAGTAGTAAAATCCTACTGGAGACTGTAATAAATGCTGACATGGCCTCATTCATGCTTTTATGGCAAGACACACTCTGTTAAGACTTGGTCTCTGAATGCCATGTTCTTGAAGTGTGTGGTTCCCCAAAGTTCTCTCCTATAGCACAGCTCTTTTTTACTGTATGTTGGGGTCCATATGAATGTGTTGAAGGTTTCAACAGAAATGTGACTCATTCACTTTGAATGGAGTGATGTCATGTATTGTCAAACTGCATTGTGGTTCCTGTTTCGCCCGGTCTAGGGGACACCTGACACTTAAATAAAAATGGCTTCTCCCTTTCCCTACTCGCAACGGGATGTCCAGTGCCATGACAATTTGTTGTCCAACGAAAAGTATGTGAATAACAACAGGAGAAAAAGATATACTGTAGATAGTTATTGTGAAAGAGGAAACAGAGACAGTTCATCTGGTCGTGGATTTTATTGCTTGTACTTCCTGTACACTTTGGCATTGCATTAACAGCTATGGCATTTTAGTACGGAAGCTGGTGATGATGTGTGTCCAATGAATGAAACTGTGATTGTTGAGATATGAATTCAAATCAATTATTTCAAACTTTCACCTCGATTACAATTTGCCCAAGAATTCAATGTGTTTAAATACATGTTTCATAGACTCAAGTGAACTTCAACACTTTTCAGATCCTAATAACTTCTGATTAGTGTTGGTGTTTATTGTTATGGTGTAAAGTGAGCTCAGGTCAGCCAGGGAGTGAGAACATGGGATAAAATGAATAGTGGAAACTGATGCTACCTGTCAGCAGGGATCTTCAGAAGTGCCCGTAGGTGACTAATTAAAACACATCCAGAGATTTGTTGCATGAACACCTCAGCAAGAGGGAAACATCCTCATGTGTCCACTGGAAGGGCTTACTTCAAGGCCACCTCCCTCAGCCGAAGGATTTCTATTATTACCTTCCTCTGAATAACTATGTCTATTTATTTCTCTCGTGATGATGCAAGGTTCAGAAACCTGCCGATCAGGAGGGCGCTCAAAGATGTCGATCCGTGACACAGAAATGTGTCGGATCCTTTTTGCGGCAGGAGGAATTCCTCTGAGAATCCGTAGCGTATGCATATCTGAACCTGTAATGAGTTCAGCTCAGAGTCATGACGGGCCCCTGTGGGCTGTCGGAAACACTGCTAAATTATCAGCGATCCTGTTCGCCACCACAAGGCTTCATTAACACCGTCTGGGAGATGTGGGGGTTTATTGTCAGGGGCACAATGGAGACATTTTGGTTCGAATAAGAAATCTTACAGCTGAATAAAAATGTCCAAATTACAACATATCCTAGAGATGTTTTGTAATTGGCTTTTTAGTTAAAAATGACAGCTGATCTTAGAGTTTAAACTATCTTATTATGGATCAGACAATATTATTATTTAACAACTGACACTCTGTAAATATCATTAGTATTACCCGATCAGAGTGACTATTGCTCATCATTCAGAGAGAACATTGGATATTCCTGTTTAATTTAGAGCAAGTCGGTGCCGTGCAGTGTAGATGTTGACGAAGAGGTGATGAAGATGTCTGCGTGATCAGCGAGTTAAAATCAATGGTAATGATAAGATAAGAGTCAAGAGGAGCATTTTATCTTGAGTGAATCAGTCTTTGCTCATTTGTAACTCGCAGGCAGAACTTAGGAAGAAAAAAAAACACTTTGCAGCTATTTCTCCGCTCGCTTCAGACACGTCAAGTAAACAGCCACATTAGTTATCACACAGAGGGCCGTGTTTTCTAGATGGGAAACAGTTTTTTTCATTGAGCGTACGGAGGACATTTATCCAGCAGGCCACACAAACAAATGATTCCAGCACATTAGGGATAAAAGCAAGTTTTCTACTGCTGTAGATTTTACTCTGACTCACCACAGTTTGACATTTTACAAGCAGTATTGAAGCCACAGGGACAGTTTGCAGTGAATCAGTTGGCTCACTTAACTACCGCTATCATCGATATCTAACCACCAAGGAGTTATGTTTTTTTAGGTATGAGCTTTCGGAGTGTTTCCCTTTCGTTACTTCCACAGCGTGCAACAGTCAAATTTGTCCTGCCACAGTTTTCAATAAACTAAAGGCTTTTTACTCACTCATAACAACATATGAGATCTCTAACTTTTGTGTTTTGTGTCGTTTCAGTTTAGGAATGTGTGCAGCGCTCTTCAGGTCGCTCTTTTGCTTTACCACCCCACAATCAGCTGCACTCACCATGTTGGTGTGCTGTCAAAACGTCTATGATGTTTTTACTGTCCTCACAGGCAGACCTCGTCATCTTATTTCGTCATTAGTGAACTGTGTGCTCTTGTGTTGCACTGTTGAGTTCTGAAGTTTCTGCGAATTCAGTTTCTATGTTAATTCTCACAATATTCCACCACATTAGCATATTAGTCGGGATAAAAAATGCACCTGCTTTTGTCCTGATCATTAATATTCATGAACTGACGACTCTGCTGAGCATATTTCCTCATTTATTCTTACATTAGGCACATATATTGTCTGGTGAATATATTTTTGCGAGGCCTTGTTTTCCCTCTCTAGCTGCATTTTACAAACATATTCTATTCTACCACATTTAGTTGTGTGTTGTTGTTGTAACTGATTCCAGAGGACATGAAAATGACTCACCCTGCAATGAGAAATGTAGCTCAGAACATGCACAACACCCTTTTTGACAGGCTTTCTGTCATGTCATGGGGTTAGGGTGAGCAAGACTCTCTGCTCCCACTGCTTCTTGGCCCAAGATTCAAAAAAACTTGACTTCCTCACAGCGGAGGTCAGAGCAAACTGGCAAACACTGAGGAGGAAGGACATGAAAAAAAACTGTTGGAGTGAGTCATAACTCTGCACGTGCACAGGAGCTCTTCCTCGGCAGAGCCAACGTACAATGAACAATATCTTCAACGCTCAAGTCAGTTCCTCAAATGTGTCAATAATAATTTGCTGGACTACAGGTCCAGTCCCAAAGCTGTGTCACCTGAAATACAGCCTCCGTCACATCTGGAGGAGTTTTTCATATAAAGCAGAGGGGGAGTGAAAACCATTTGAAAACCCAATGTCTGATTATATTCTGTTTTTTAACTCTTACTCTCACAGAACAATGAAAGCACATTATTGATTTCCTGTTTACTGAATTAGCTTGTTCTACTGTCGGAGGCTCATATGCAGCACTGGAAACAATGTGGAATGAAATTATGTGGGGTTTTTTCTGATTTACAGATCAGATCAAAAATGATCTGGTCACAGAATCATCAGGAAAAAAGGTTTCTTTTTTGTAACCAAACTAAAAAATACAGAGAGAAGGAGGCAAAGCAACAAGATGCTACATTTAATGAAGGGGATCACAGGTTCAGCTGCACTCTAAATAATTACTGCCACTGAATGAAAAAACACAAAAGAGGCCGGAAAGGAGCTTTTAACACCCTTCACTGAATGCTTTATAAATATCTTGGCAATAGTAGTGGTTCAATGTGTTTAGACCTAAATAAAAATGTCACTTTGTAAAGACAGCATGTGACAAAAAGCTCCAGAAACCCATGTATCTAAAAGACAAATGCAGAGCATAAAGGATTAGAGCATGTTTCCTCTCTAATTAACCACACACTCCATAATTACAAGGTCGTTCACTAGAACCTTTAGAAGTATCACATCTTTGTTGAGGTAATTTCTTCAGCGAAGCGTGGCCTCTATAAAGAAAGTGTTGCATGCTGCTCACCGCCTCTGTGTCCCGACTTCATGCAGAGGCAATAATCTCAACAAATAGTGGTCACAGCCGTCTCAAACACCGCAGGAAGTGACCCGGAACGCTCCCACCACATTACAGCTCGCCACACATTGGCAAGCTACATGTTTTTTAAGTTGATGTTTTGAACCATCTTCCCGCTGAGTCGGTGACAATACCTAAGCTTGGATTCTGATCTCAGTTTTGTTGACGGTAAAATGTTGTGACGTTATCTGGGTAAGATGATAAATGATTGTTGGCCTGTGTGTGAAGCCCCTTTTGCACGGATTAAAAACCCCACTAACATCTGGCTTTTGTCTGCAATGGGAATGGACACAATTGGCATTCACTCCCAAGTCATATGACTCTGCAGTAGATAGGTTTATTGGCTCCAGCTCAGATTGGCAGTGATGGAAACATGACACCCAGATGAACCCACTAATTTCTTCTTCAGTGCCCTTATTTTGACAGTCTAACACCTTTTGTGGCACAACATTATGACGCACATTGAAATTCCAGAAGTTGGCATATAAATAGCCATGAAGGTTTGTGTACGTAATGTTTTTTTCATCTTGGGAACGTGCGACAGTGACTTATTGTATCCGGCAAGATGCAACACCGACAAGACAGTTTGTTTCAGGCACAATCATGATGTTGGACATGACCACACTTAAAAAAAACCTGCATATACCCACAGCTTTTGGAAGTTGTGTGTTCCTCTGTTCCTACAGAGAAGTGGAAAAGTGACCAATCCAAATCAAATAACTTTCTAGAAAGCCGAGCTGCAGCCACAGGTGAATGCACTGATCCATCACGCAGTGGATTTGTTGGACGAAGAATTCATGGTGCTCTCATTCGTCAGTATGAATCGCGTCTTAAGCGGCTATACTTTGCCTTATTTGATGGGTTTGTTGACTTAAATATGATACACAGCCTCAAGCAGATTAAACCTCCCACCACCCTCGTCTGTGCACTCTGAATTTAACTGGCATCTGCAAGAACACACATCATGAATATCAATTATTGCTAAAGTGGAGCTGTGAAAATTAGCAGGGCGGCTCTATTGTGTAGGTTAATGGAAACTCAGACAGGAATTTCACTGTAGGGTTAATGCCAGTACTAAGCTGCCATGACGATTCTGTCCTTGAGCTTGAATAATAAATTGAAAATGTGTGTGGGCCTCTATGATTGGCTGGCAATATGCATGAAATATTGGATTTATCAAAAAAAGAGAAAGAAATCAAATAAGCAAAGGGAAACAAATACAAAAACATCCAATTTGTGCTTCATGAGTTTTGTTTCTAAATTAGGAATCAATTATTTGACAAAAACACGCTGTCTTTGAATCATCATTGAAGTGACATCAATAAATCTGTTTGTATCTTCAGGCAAATTACCTCTAAATTGGAAGCAACAGGACCCTGTTTTTAATTGGAGCTGTTATTGTTAAAATGGCTAAATTTTAGAAACATTCATTAAGATAAAAAATAACTTCTCCCAGTGAGTTCATTTGATGTTTTTCAATAATCTTCATCCGTGTCACTTGAAATCCAGCCAGTTATTCCTCAACCATCGTCCATAACTACAGCAAAACATGTCAAAAAAGCGGGTCATAATCTGGAGCTGAAAGAGTTTGAATTAAGTTTGCTAAAAGTCAGAGAACATTTTTACTTTTACATCTCAATAAGAACCAAGGGGTTTCTGACACAGAGCAGAGACAGTGGAGTGAACCATCACAATGTTGGTTTTAGTCTTTCCATGAAATTTGCCAAAAAGAAATAAATACAGGAATAACACTGCTGCTTTATCTTTGAAAAAACATCAAACATGCTTTCATGCTTCCTTTACGCCCAAGCGATCGTTTGAAATGAGAAGATTTAAAACCCTTTTCAGTTCAACATCTGCAGTTACCTGTAAAAACAAGACTGAGGGTGTTAGAAGAAATCCCATCACCTACGGAATGAGCAGTGGTGACACAGTTTACTGAGACATCGGGATTTAACTGGCTCAGTCAATTGTCGAGAGATGTTTGCTTGACGTTTATCCTGTGGCGAAAACTGAGATGCTTTCTGAGTTTTATAAAGTAATGTGAGTTTATCCTGATACGGGACAACAATTGTAATTGAGAGTGATGCCAATATATCCATTTTAATTGCAGGATTGAATCTCAGAAATACTTAATGCATCCAAAGGTCCACATCAATTCACAGCCCATTTAATAATTAACTGCTGCGGCATTTTCACAACAATACCTCACACATCAGACCTAGTGGAGCAATTATCACTATCACCACCATCAATGTAATATCCCGTGAGCGCTCTAATCCTAATTAACAGCAGGAGGTAAGGCTAATCAGCAAGTCCAGTTATTTTCATTTACCTACTGTGCAAAAGAGAAAACGGAGAAGGAATGAATGTAATTAAGTCGACCACAACTGTAATCACAACGTCTTGATGAGAGGAATGAGATAATCATCTCGGACACAACAAGCTTTCAGGTGCAGGAAAACCACAATAAATGATTTAAATGTGAAAAGTCTGAGCATGAAGGAGAAAACAAATTGAGTAATAATGGCAAAGTGAAGGCAGATGATCATTTCAGAAGAGCAGAGACTCTGAGGCGACCTCAATCTTGATAAAGGAATTCAGAATTCATCAGTTTATTTGCAGTTTGTTCACATACTCGTTTCTCTGGTATCAGCCAGAGCAAAGTACTGCTGCTTTTCTGCCCACACCACTACATGCACCTGCTGCACCGAGCCTGTTTCCACACACAGCTCACCTCCTTGATGTGTTGAAATAGCTCGGCTGTATTGGATTTCACCCTGAGGTGTAACATGTAAAAAATCAATGCTTCCACAAGATCTAAAAAAATGTGTCTCGCTTTGTTACATAAGAGCTTTTTTTTTTTAAAACGGAAGAAGATAATATAGTAATTAGATAAGGCATGTATATAAAGTCTATATGCGTTGCAGGTTATGCATCGCTCCTCCATTGCTTTCATTCCGTTTGTTTTGCTCGTCTTTTTAGAAGATTGCACTATCAGAGCAATGTTAATGAATGGAATGGAATAAAATCAAGGAAGATGTATTGGGACTCACAATGAAGGAAATTCATGCTCGCAGGGAAAAGCTGTGAGCTATAACACATTTCAGTCTTTTTACTCCCACAACACAGTGATTGATGCGGCAAGTAATTACTCATGGAGGAATGAATCGGGATGAAGCGCCATTCAATGTGCTAAGCTACAATCAGCCAGTTGATTGGGACGCAGCGTGTTGGGGGTAATGTTCAGAGTCGTTCATGTGGCGTCATTGAAACCTGCTGCTTTTTGTTGCTTTTCGCGCACAACCATAATAATAAGTCTCTGTCCAACTGTGACCGGACGACAGGGTCAATACAGGATGTGGTTTACAAAGTTATGTCACCAATAACAACTGTTATCTTCTCCACAACCGTTCCACCAACACCACGCGGATCGAAGTGTGACGGAGGGATGGGGATAAGGAGAGCCTCCTCGACTTCTGTCAAATTACACGGTAAATATACCAAAGCGTGTGTGATGCCGTAAACTACAACATGCAATGTGTTAATACATGCTGGACAACTGTACTGAAGCTCTACTGCTTAATTTGACATTTTAAGAAAATACTGTTAAATAATGTTTTTTAATTGGTTTGTGATACTATGCTTTGTCTTCCGCCGCCTGACACGACATGCAACAATAAGGGAAACAGAAACTCGTTGAAGCAGCGCCTGGCAAGGGCAGATGTCCCTGAGAGCTGCAGGCGTGGAAAACATTTGGGATGATGAGAGGAAGAAACAATGAGTAGCCAGAAGGTAGAAAAATGAAAACACGGAACATGACGGAGTAAACAAAGTCTTCAAAATCGAGTGTTCACATTCGCTGAATACAGGACCTGAGGGGAACTGTCTGTGGAGCAACGATTGGGAGAAAGTGACTGTAGGACATTTTTATAAAGAACTGACACCAGCTTTCTATTTAGGTTTGGAAGAAGAACGGTTTTATTGACTTTATATTTTGGATCTTTCTTTTGTTTTGATCCCTGTAGCTCAAGGTATCATTTTAATCACCTCCTTCATAGAAAAAGAGAGACACTGACCTCTCATTGTTTCAGCTCATGCCCTAAAATGACAACAACAAAAAAACTTCACTCTGAACTATGGCCATTATATAACCAAGTGTTTATTATTATAGTTTATTACTGTCACCATGACAACAAACATCCCTTTTATCCTTTACAAAGTCATGACTTAAACCCAAAGCATGAGCTTCCCCTAAACCTCCCCATGTTGATGTTGTGCCAAAACCAAACCAAACCGAAGGCGATTTCGGAGAAGCCTTTTTTTGTTAGATCTCTTAAAATCCCTTTTACATCCCGCTAGCAATGGATAAATGAAAAGCTCTGACAACAAAAAGAAATAAAATCCATCATCTGTGGAAGCTGTGGGGCTGGAAAGAGTTCATTCGTCCTGGATCAAATGATCGGATGCCCTACCTACGTGCTTTCTAAACTGTGAATGAGCCATGAGTATACAGTCAGCCATGCTGTGCTCCTCTTTCCAACTCCAGGATTCCTCCACCAGGCAGTCACTTGGTTTTGGAAGCGTAGCTTTAGAGTAACGGGGTTGGATATTTTTTTCCTGTTTACTTTCAAAATAAATCTCCTTGTCCTGGGTTCTCTGGGATTGCCGACTCTACCTTTAACTATAATGCTACAGCTCAATATGGCTTTAAAGAGACAGATTAAACTGATGTTTTAAGTTTACAGTGAGTTTATAGAAGGTAAATGAAAGAGAAGAGCACATGCACTAAAACTAATGTCTAGTCCTGCAACAAATTCTACCTCCACAAATGTTAAAATGTGAAATATTCATTACTTACTTTTTAGGTGTTGATTCAACTTTATGGTTATTTGGACAATGTAGTTTTGGTGTTGCTATTGAACAGTATATGCATTGATAGAATTGGGGTTGAGAAAATAATTAAACACCCATGTATTGTGCAATACAATGTGAGGAAGCGTTATGTCTTTTTACTTATGTAAGGAAGTGAAAGCTGGAATAACACCACTGCAACAACATGCTGTAGATAATGACTGGGTTTTTACAGAATACTATTTGTGATTGGCATCTTGCAGCCTTGCCTGAGGCGTCTGATTTGTGCCACAAACGGTTATTACAGCTTTTCAGCAGACCGTGAAAACTATGAAATAAACTCTGTGGGCACAGCTCAGGTCCAACAAACACCACCCTCTTTATGTAAATGCTGTCTGGTGCAGTCACAGGTAGAGGTGTACATTCTGTGGTGAGGCTGCAGACAGCGCTAACTCCTCATTACTGTAATTGTGTTTTCCTCCTCTCTTTGCACCCTGGGGAGCAGAAAGGCAATGTTACACAGCTCGCCGATACTTCACAACAAGCAGCTTCTGCATGGGTGTGTGTGTGAATGAGCATAACAAGTGAGTGTACGTATGTCTGCTGAGAGACAGCGAGGAGTTACAACTGCTACGATAAACTCATCAGAACCAAGTAATGGAATAAAAGACTTACATGCGTGCTACATATTAAAAAACAGTAAATAGAATGAACGTGTGCTGACACATTTTGATTTAACACTTTTTTAAATGATATAAATCGATATTAAGGAGACATGCAATGCTTTTTTTTTCTCTGAGTAACTAAAAGTTCTGCAAAGTTAAACAGCGACAGGACAGTGATGAGTTATCGGATGATTAGAGAATATATACATTTTCAAGTAATACCCCAAATTAAAATTATGCCGCTGAATTTAAGCATACATGTCTCCTTTCACTTCAGTTTCTTTATTATGCCAAATCAAATATCTCAAGGTTGAGACAATATCATGTGCGATACAAGAGGAGAAAACCAAAAGTTCTCACAATGGACCTCGTTTTACCATCGTTTTGTGGAAAACAACAAATAACTTCTTTCAGTGATGCTTTCAAATTTCAGTTTCCAATGTGAAACTTGCAAATGATTCCTTGCTAGAACTTTTAAATTTGGTAAATAAAAATAAAATATTTCTAATATGAAAATCAATACCAAAGATTCCTGGCTGGTTGCTAGCTCGCTTATTTGGTAAAGGCTAACCTCAAAACAATATTGATTTGAAACAACAGTGAGCAAAAGAAAACACTCCAGAGATTTATTACCACCGAAAAACTCCAATTGGTTTTGTCACAGATTTGAGTCATTGTCAAAAACATCAAGAAACATCAACACATACTTTAATCAAACAGTGTTTGAAGAAATAACAGGTCCCACCACTTTTCTCTTCCAGACAAACTCCAAACATAAGAGATGCTCATTTTGAAGAAGCCTGAAAACCACAACTGGCTGTAACACAAAAAGGCAGTTTTAAGCCAGCGAGTGCCACAACAAAAAAATACTGTAAATACTTCAAGATTCCATTTACCGATCAAACATGTTTTACTGCCCAAACGTTTTGTTGGCAGGAGGAGACGAAAAGTTCTGAAGTCAAAATTGCATTTGCACCAAACCAGATACAAGAGGAAATCATGGCCCAACTTTGGTTTGTTTGCCAAATTGGATAGATCTCCAAAAACTTCTGTCTCAGAGAGGGACAATGATCTCACACAGAGATTTGTGCATTTACTTCAGAGGTGCTGGAGTATTTCAAAACAGTTGTCTGCTAACTGGACCTCAAATGCAAAACTTGTGGTTGTATGAACATTTTGCAGCACGACCTGGACGTGAGTTGGAAATGTATTGTTTTTAGTCGCAACTGTACAAGTACACAATATCAGCTGACGCAGCTCAGCCTGCTCTCATTGGCAACTGTGGAGTTTCTGTCCAAGTCGATGTTTGATATTTATGATTTGAGATTGGGGAGAATCTGACTCAATCAGTAGCATTGAGATTATTTTGTAGACCGCTCACACTTCAGGATTATTTAGGCTGATAATCGGCACCCACTGTGGAAACAGGCAAATGAGATCCTAAACCGGCCCAATTATCCTCTAGTGTGCAGCCTTGAAGCATTTTGAAAATCTCACATCATCACCACATGATCTAAATTTCTTTTACAGCACGGTAAAGCACGGACAGCGAAAAACAGAAAACAATGCAGTGGATTACACACAACCCACTCACCTCAGATGAATCTATGCATAATTAGACGACTGTAGGCCAGCAGAAAAGATCCTATCCACACACATCATAGATCTTTACAGAGAGCCAGCTAACCTCTGTGACACATACCCTGAGGAGCGCCCGATGCCAACACTGAAAATCAACTTTCAATAAACCTGCCGAAAGGATCATCCGAAGGTGATTTTATCCCTTTTTTTTACTTTTTTCGAGCACTTCCTTCTTTTGCTGCCTTTGTTCTGTGGATTACAGACACTTCTTTCTTTGAGGCAGAGCACCTGGCTGAACTGCAGAGTAAAAGAGGTGCACCCGTCTCATCTTATGAATTCATCACAGTTAGCTTTTGCACCTTGCGATTTCTGAGAACTGTTCAAGAGAAATATATGCAGAAAACACTTTCTTAAAAAAAAACTGTGCATTTACAAACAAATCACAAGTAAAACTTCCCGTTTTATGGTTTCCTGTTATTCTGGTTGCAATAGAAATCTTGTAGCTTAGATTTTCCACCTAGGCTGTTCAACTGGTGAATGCTGGAAATATATCATTAAATTAACAATCTAACAAAAACAAAACTAAATTCTTTATGTCACCTTAATCCTCTCGTTCTTTACCTGGGGGTTGTGGGAAGGGTGTGAAAGCAAGTTAATTTAGAAAGTAAGTTAGCGGGTGCACAAAATCCCCAGATGCAAACGCTAAAAAAATGTCCCACAAAGAAAGGAAACAAAGGAATTAAATTCTCAGATGGCGAAGATCCACATCCGCAGTGGGTGATTTGTTGCAGTGTGTTGGTGAAGGAGAGCCTGAGACCTTCCAAGATTCTAAGGCTTTTGCAGACTCAACATAAAGCTGCAGTAAAAGACGTTTTACTGTTACTACAAGAGCCACTTGGTCAGAAATCTGTCCTGCAGAGAGCCTCAATGGAATTCTTAAAGTGGGACGCCACATGACTTGCAGTACATAGGTTTTTTTCTAACCATGCAAGAGAAGGTTTCAAGAATACTGTGGCTAATAATACTGAAAATACATTTGAGTGTGAATAATCATGTTCTAATAATCTACCCTGTACAGCAGCACAGAAGAGTGAATCAGAATCCCTGTTTCAAAGTCAGGAGAGACAACGATCTGTTGTAATAACTGATGCTATATGGTGATACTGCTCTGAAGCTACTGGCTGAATGTTGGACATCAGTGCAAAATGAATACTGAGGGGTTTAGTTGCTCTAAAACACTTTTCCCATTCACATCCACCAGTGTGATCTTCTCATCCATCTCTCTGAGGTTGGTGTGTCGGGGCTGGTGCTTCTGAAAAACAAGCACAAAGCCAGTTTTGGGTGAATAATAGTTTGCGCCTCTTCCTCACCCACGACTGGAACAACTCTTATCAAATAATAAAGAGGCTTCAGACCGTCAGACTTCTCAGTTGAACCAAAATGAAAAGGTTCTTCAGATAACCAGACCGACTGACCGAAGTTTGGTCAAACCAAAAGCGGTCGACTTGGTCCGGATCAAACTAACCATTTTTTTTGGACTACTCCAAATATTTTGACCAATTGCATGAAGTAGAAGTCACTGAGGCAGCTCCCAAGATGGCTTGACGTCTTCGCCTCAGATATTATCTTTCAGTGGTGAGGACGTTCATTTAGACCTCAGCTGGTCTATCTCTACAAACCAATCACAGTCAAGTACAGGGAGATGACAGGACGTTCGTGCTTCAAGAGTCTTAAGTCCAATCCCTATATTGCAATGTGAAACCACAACTAACCGAATCAACTGTAAATAAAAACATGAATTCCCTGAAATATCTTATTTTATTGTGTTTGTGCTACTTGACCATTTCCACAGAATTTCTGTAACAGAGACATAGTGATGGGAGAGAAACAGAAAATGTAAAGATATTTGTGGGGATGTAGCAGAATGAGGGCAAACGGGTCATCGTCGTCATGAGGTCTGACTCATGTCTCCTGCAGGCTTGTAAGGGATGCATTGAAGTTCAGGCTCTCCCAATGTTAAATTCCTTCTCTCTTTACGTCATCACCACGCTGCATCACTAGTCTCGTCTGGCCTGGATGTAGCAGCCATTCTGGCATTTTATTACATCTGACAGGCTGAGGTTTACATAAAAAGAAGCCTTAGCTTTATACCACTGGCTTCCATTCAATTCTCTCCATTAATCACTGCATTACTGAGTCTTTGGCCAAGCTTCCACCAGCAGATGCACCCTGCATTAAATATGTGTCTCAAGGCATTTCCCCTCGTTTTCAGGCTTGAAATCATTCCAAAAAACGTCTGGTGACATCATTTCACTTGCTCCAAGAGAAGCAGTCCCTTGCTTCTGCTTTTGTGTCAAAGATACAACACTAGTAGTGTCTTGAAATAGACAAAGAAATACACGATCACTGCGTTACAGGATCTTTAAAAATACAGGGCTTCACCTGAAATGATCGGAGGATATATGTATGTCAGCAAAAGTTATAAGTAAAACCAGTTCACACACACGGCTACACTTGCCGTCAAACACACGGTATCTAAGCCCCAAAGCATACCGCATACCATTTTACTCTACATCGGACCATAATGTACATCATGCTGTATTGAAGAGACTTAAAACTAGAGATTGAGCCCATAAACTGTGAAAATGTTTCAATAAAGTTAGGTCGGGTCATTTTCTCAAAGATTTCAGTAGAAATTGCGTCGCCCTCTCTCATTTGAGAAAATACAGTTCTAAGGTATGTTCACATTGGCTTCACTTCATAAGAATGTCTTTAATTCTGCTAAAAGCCCTGAATGCATTGAAAAAAACCATCAGAAAATAATCAACTGACTTGGGATGTAACAGGGAAAGTTGCTCATTGCCAAAAGCTTAAACTTCATTCTGTGCTGCGGTGAATACGTCTGGCCATGCCCAAAATGTTACTGGTCGTCAACAGCTGACTCCAACAGTGATTTCCCTGTTGTGTTTTCCTGGCACATGTAAAATGTATGAGCTGTTGATTGCAGCCTTTTCAAGCTTCCCACTTCCCCACGGCCTGTATTCAGAAACATCTACAGAAATGTCAATATGTTGCCTGAAAAGTTCATTTTAAGCTCGACACAAGCTCACTGAAGCGTTTGTGGTTTAGTTGTGCTACTTCTGTATTTCCAAATCAAAAATATTCAATTCAGGACCAAAGAAGAATACTATTTCAGTCCCTGTGTAAACATGTGATTTCTGCTACGATGTTTAAATGAATAATTACGCAGGTAACCTCGGGAAACCCATCTTTCTCTGGGTGTGAATGTGTGTTGAGTCAGAGGTGGCTGTCATTACACTATTTAATTACAGAGGTGACAGAACCAAGGTCCTCATGCTACATGAGTAATGGAAGAGTATGTGCAGCCAGCACAGCCCATCAGCCCCAGAGCACCATGATGACTCTTATCAGTAAACTCATTCCTGCCTCCTGACCTTTCAACAGTTCCACAGTCGTCCACTCTGCCCTCCCACAGAAACGCAGCACAGGACACTGTTCTTTGTTTGAAGCGGCAAAGGATTTCACTTAAGAGATTCTGTCTTAAGTGTACATTGTACTTCTCTCAGCAAGGAGTGGATCGACCCAGCAGTAAATCTAGAGCGTCTGACTGCAGCAGTCTTGTTTTCTTTTACAGAAGGGACATACTGGTGTCAGGTTTAGTCAAAACATGACATGAACACAGCAGCCAATGCAGATGTAATCAGTATCAGACACCAGCTGAGATCTCAAGCAACACTCCAATGCAAGGAACAACTACATCTTTGAATTTTATCATTGTGTTTTAGTTCCATCTCTCCACAGCACAAGCAACTGCATTCAGTGAAAAAGCTCTGACAGACCCACTAATAAATACCTGCCCGGCATGTTACAGTACACACACACACACACACACACACACACACACACACACACACAGAAAATGTGGAGTATTCAGCAGCTACGGAGCCAATCATTTCCCTCGGGGGTTGGTGAAGACCAAAAATAGAGCTATAGGAGAGTGCACTTGGACAAGGGCCCAACTTCAACTGAACACTAATGTTGCTGTATTCAACACAACCCCTTAACAAGGTAATTGTATGTAAATGTGGTTTTTACAGCTTGTGGCACTGAGAGAAGCCAAGAGCTGCAAATTATGCTTTTGTTGACCTTACACATGACAGTAAGACTATAAGGAAGAAGATTTACAGAATCTACGAAACACAGCAAACTGCCTGTCTACACTCAGGCCTTATCTATATCTTATCTTATCAGGTCTAATCTACTGCAGGTGTACATTTTACCCTCCATTAAAATAAATACATCTCCATCCACATAACCTTCAGTTAACAAAACATCTCCTCGCAGGGCTAACCAAAAATATATACCAAACGCCATATTTGTTGTTGTTGCTGACATATGCTCATTTAAGTTTGTAAGTGGATGAGAAGCTGAGGAAAACGTTTGCTTTGTACAATATCCACATTAGTGTCATTTGAAAACAGCACCTACACAATGTCTCAAACAATGTGCAGTGTGTTGGTACAGCATGAATGTGGATTTGACAGTTTTTACAAATGCAGACCAGAAGGAATGTGTCACCCTCCGCCCCAGCACAGAACCCCGAGCTGCTAATGTTTGTTTTATTTAAAAGGCTCCCACTCTTACCCTATGTTTCATAACCAATTCAGATTGGCAAATCATTATGCACATTTTCAATGTGACAAACATCTTCAACACCCCAGTGTTCCTGAAGAAAACACTGATTTAGGCTTTTTACATAATTACACCCTGAGTTCAAACCAGGGCTACTCTTTGTTGGCACACAAATATTTTGTGCTGTGCAATTTTGCATCTCACTGAGTTGCATCTTCTCAGAAAAATCATTTGTGATTCAATGAAGAGAATATGTCAGTGGCTGCAAGACAGAGAGAGCATTTCCAAAGTCTCCATGTTGTATACTCACAAACTGTATTTGGGTGCAGCCCTGCAAGTACAGCTGCACCAAATGGACTTCAATTTAATCCAACACATTACAGCACCACAAACCTATAGAGCCTGCAAAACTAAGTACCATCGATTTTCCCATGACGGATCTCTCATAATCTCAACAACAACCGACAAGCATGTGACAACAATATGACAAGCTTCACATAGGTTGGATTTACTGAAGCGCAGCTGCTGAGTATTTACTGGAGGTGTATCTAAAAAAAACTGGCAGCATCAGTGCATATTTAAAGAAAGCTGTGCAAGAAAGGCTGCATATAAGAGTGCATGGAAAATGATCAGACAGGAGCTGAGACACAGCTCAAGAGAAACTGTCAAGATGCACCACTAAAGACCAATTTACAGTGGAAAGCAAAACCCGGCTAGATGAACCACTGGGTTGCAACGAGCGATAGATAAGTAATTTGATTGAACACATAATTGTAATTCCAACAGTGACAGAAAAGTATGTGAAACAGATTTAAAAGTGGTCGTGACATATTTCACAGTCTTTACCTCGTCCTATCTACCGGTTATTATATCGTAGATGTGCGCACAGTTCAAATTTTAAGAGCCGTAATTTTAATTACAACCCACATGATTAATGGTGTCTTAACAAGCTGTAGGAAGCTGTTGCTTTCGCAGGCTGTAATTTGTCCCTGGGAAATGTTAAATTATGGTAATTCTGTGAGGTTGAGAAACAAGAAGCTGTTTTCTGGTTGATGGGTGTTTGTCCATATAGGTCAAACACCACGCCACTCAGGCGTACATATACAAATGTATACAAAGATGGAAGACATGTCTCCACTATACAGAAATGAAGCTAAAATATCCTGGATACAAACACTGCCACCTTATGGGCAAAGATCCTTTCCATTTTATGAGTCGCATTAGTGACACACATCATCTTTCCGTTTCTAAAACATCAAATAATGAATCAAAACTAAAAAACAGTGTGATGAGAACAGACAAAAAGGAGAGGAACCATCTTTGAGAAAAAAACTGATTAAACATGTATTTTGACTGGTTACTTTGGTCCATGTCCTGTCTGCTAACATGGAGAGGGTTAGGGTTTATGACCTTTAGTGCATCCAGTCAACAGGTGAATGCTTTAGCTTAACTTTTGGGGAACTGTCACATCGTCAATCTTTATACAGTCTAAGCTCAGGACACAATATATAGCCAGCTGCTAATACAGCATGCTAGCTGTCCATGCAATGCTACAAGGAAGTACTCAGACCAGTAATTGATTGGCTGGCACCTACGATGGAATATTTCATTAAGGTAATTTGATTGATGGGGCCAATACTACTTTTCTAAACTTCTACCACATGATGCACAAGCAAAGCCAAGCTACAGAACCACAACGCAGTTCTGCAACAAGTAAGATTTGTTGCTATCATCTATAAACAGCGTTAGTAAGATATATAGTTTGAAGCCGATCACCTTAACAACTCAAGAACTCCACAAGCGAGAGAAGCGAAGCTGCTCATCCTGTCACCGTCTCTCTCCGGTGTTTCATCCCCACTCATGGTTCCAGGCCTTGGCCATTAAAATAATGAATCGCCACTGCTTGTTTCACAGACGCCTCAATTTGGCTCCTTAAAACCTCTCCTCTCCACAATGTCTGTCATAAATTGAAATCTGGCTTTCACTCCAGACTTCAAGGCTCATTCTCCTCAGAGGAGACGACTCCTCTGCCTGCAATTCAGGATGAAACCTCATATCCTGTCATTCTCCAGACGAGCATGTGAAGACTGAGGGAGTTTGGGAAATCGCATAAAAAGGTGAAACATTTATAATGTGCTGAATAATGCCTCGTGCTGGCAAACAAGAATGTAATGAAAGATTTTTTTGATAACATGCTCAGTCTCTGCCAACGTGCTGTTACCTGGAGGATAATGGATTCCATGTTTCCATGAACTACACAGGAAAAAGCAATCAAAGAACAAATCAGGAGCACAAGAAAAACCAATAGTGTACTTCCAAAGACACTTATCTCGGACGTGTCTTTGGGAGAGTTCAGAGTCGGGCGGTCGTCTTTAATTATATACAGACAAAAACAGTCGTACTATCATTGGACGAGGGGATGATTGGACTCTTCTATTGCTGCTCTCTGGCAATAAAGCCGTTACATGAAATGAGTACTCTGGTCGCACCACAGAATACCAAACAAGTTTCCTGTTTATTACATCTCACGGTGCCTCTATTCCTCAGATTTATAACACCTCTAAGAAAATGCAGAGTGTGTGACTGTGTTTTGCTGAATTTGTCAGCTCTTGCTGTTTGTATTACTATGGCTTCAATTTTCTTTGATTTACACATGATTTAATACAAATATAAACATAAATAAACTTTCAATATCTACTTTACTGTTGCAGGTAAGTTAAAACAATGACTAAATGTGTGAAACAATGGTCTGAACTGCAAAAACCCCCATTCAGCGCAGTGGCCTGCACTTTAATTTTACCATCACACCTTTAAACAAACACATAAAATGACCTTGAAATGTGACGGTGTAGTCGCTCACTGCTGTTTTGTAATCTGTCTTCAAATGCAGCCCGCGAAGGAAGCGGCCCCTGAATTGCAAAACATCATCAAAAGGACCCGGAAAGACCCCTGTGGTGCTGCAGCAAGGAGATTCGAATTTGATGATCAGTCGTAAATGTTTGACAATTTCACTCTTTCGTGGTGTAAAAAAAAACCTCAGTTACAAACCAACATAATATTCTGTGAATGATTGTGATTAACTCTATTCATTTCATGGTTTAAATTACAGTACAGAGCATGTTGATGGTGGTTTGTTTTTTCATCTTTCATCCACTCGTCTTTCATCTGAGGCTTAACCAAACCTTCCCTTTCATCCTTTGTGAAAATCAATGTCAGATGACAGAATGAGGCAAACTATGAAACTTGTTTGATTCGATGTTCTGTTGCGTGAGTCAACTCGAGAGTCAAAAATTACGCTTGTGTATATGACGTGAGTAAATATTAATA
Source organism: Paralichthys olivaceus (assembly GCF_024713975.1). Taxonomy (NCBI): domain Eukaryota; kingdom Metazoa; phylum Chordata; class Actinopteri; order Pleuronectiformes; family Paralichthyidae; genus Paralichthys; species Paralichthys olivaceus. The sequence goes on from NC_091094.1 coordinate 7,086,804, forward strand.
ATTAATATGTGCAGAGAGTGGATGTGCGATAAGTGGTACCAAGAATCACTTGTTGGTAATAACAGTTGTTTGAATTGCCCCCGATACACAGGAGATACTCCTGCTCCGATTTTTGTTTGTTAGTAAAAGTAAAATAAGATTGAAAGTGTCTCTGCTTCTTTGCCAGGTTGGCATAAACACTGCCTCCTCCATGTTAGCAGAGCAGACACGAACCAAACTAAAAAGGACCCAAGTACGCGCTAAATACATTTTTAAATAAAATAATCTGCAGTCACTCATCATCTAAAACTCCAGTGCTGAATTCATTACATATATCCTGAGGGTTTTTTTAGATACACTGGAAAAAGTGAAAAGTATAGTTAAAGACAAATTAAAGGGGGGGGGGAAGAAAAGAAAACTCAAAGAGCCACAGTGAGCACTTTGCTTAGATGTTGAATGTGCATTGCTCCAATATATTTGATTGGTTAATTACAGTTAAGTGCAATGAAACACAGTAACTCTGAGTCAGACTCTGGCTGATCCTCCAGTCCTGCTCCAGGTTTGCTGTAGCATCACAAACACATGGAAACAAAAAGACTAAAAGGCAACGACAATAAAAAAAGAAAAAAATTGATGTCTCTCACACATAACACAGCCAGTCAGGAACAACAGTTCAGCCCAAATTCATCAGAATCAGACCAGCGGTGTGCCCGTGAAGGACCCAGCAGGGTGTCACATTCGGATCTTTATCAATTTCATCTTCAACCTGCCAATCTGTTGTTTCTTTAATTGAAGGTCAGAGCACAGTGATGTTTTTTACATGCTTTTAATAAGCGACTAAGAGACGTCCTTGAACATTCAAACTGCAGCAGCAGTTATCTTTTCTGTCTCTGTTCACAATATACACAGGGTTTGCTTTTACTAATGTGTGTAACTATAATATTTGTAATGTTCGTATATACAGTACATACTTCATAGCCCTTCAAAATGCATTCTTTATAATTTAATACCATTCAACCACTGAGAGTTACAGGCATGTTTTATACAGACAAGGTGCAGTTCTTATCCGTGGAACATTCAAAGGGTATTTACATAGAAATGTTCTTGTTTAAATTGTTTGACCTAAAGTACAAATTCATTTTGTTTACAGAACAACTGTGTAGAAGCGTATGATAGTTCCACGAGGTGAACGTCAAACCAGAATAAAGCCTGAATAGAGGAGAAGACTGCAGACTGAAAGCTTTAAGGATTACTGGAAGCACATTATCAGAGTCACTCAAATTAAAAGACAGAGATGCCACAGAATTTCTGCAGCGATGCTAACAGGAAAAGAAAAGCTGCACAAATAAAAGCTCTCGTTCAAGCAAAAGAAGGTTGCTTGTGATAAGTGCCATCCTTCGCTTTCTGAGTGAATTTGTGCATCATCTTGTGTCGTTCCCTCATTAAGTGCCACACAATGAGCGAAAATGAATGATTTGCGCTAGTTTCAGCATTTTATTCTGAGCAGGCATATGACATTTCCTCAGCTCTATGATTTAAATCTTTTAAAGTGCCCCTCTGAAAATCTATTTTTTAAACATGTAACATGTCCTTTTTATATGACCCTTGACGTGCCCGTTCTTAACATGCCTTAAAATTGACCTGAAGCTGCACAACCGCTGCTGCACAAAGAGCTGTTCACCTGTTCATTCAAACCTCTGTGAAGTTAATACTGAACTTATCACGTATCTTTGGCCCCTCAACATACATATGTTAAGTGTGAAGCTGAGAACACGATCGGTTCTCGAGAAATGAAGCCAATTCATCAGATGACAGGCAAATCCAAGATTGCTCAAGAGATCTGGCTCCCTGTGAACACAGCTCAGTGTACTGGCTGATAACTTCCACATCTCTGGTTTCTCCCAACATAGTTTATTGTCAGGAGCAGGTGTTGAAATTGATTTACACTCACAATTCTTACGTCATTTAGTTCTCAACAGAATACGTCTTTTGCACCAGCTTCAGCGAACATGTATCTCTCTGACGTATAGTTAATCCTCACCAGCAGGAGGTGATTGCGCAGGAGAGCACCTCCATTTAGCAACGCATTTAAACACTTTAGGGATCAGCAGAAGATGAAAGACGCCTCAGAGACCAAAGTTAGTCCTGATTACGATTGTGCTGTAAAAAGTAAAAGAGTTGTTGGCAGGAGAAGAGAGCAGCTCTGACATTCAGTAAAGGTGATGGAGTGAACCGCCCAGTGTGCAGCCAGGTTACACTGTGAGTGAGCCTGCAGCCTGCTGGGCATCCAGGACGAGAAGGACCAGGGGTCACATCTCTGAATGTACAGGTCGGCATCAGGATGTAGACAGACACATGCTAACCAGATGAGCTTTGGAGAAAATCACATTAATACTGAATAAATTGCAGTCTTCTGAAAGGACTGCTGGAGCCATGTCTTGCTCAGAGGCAATATTCTCCAAATAAGGGAGTCAAACCAGAGGCTTTCAAGACAAAACTTTGACTCTGTAAACAGCCGAGTCCTCCCTTAAATTGACAACTAGAGACAAATACAGAGATAATCATTAAACAGCTGAGACTTGTCATATTTGGAAACAAGCAAATCTGCAGTGAGTTTCAAACTAATTGTTGAGATAGAATAAAAACTACTGCAGCAAAACACAAAAAAGAAAAATGACAAAATACTTGATGGCAGTTTAATCAGGACCGCTTCTGTGTGTTAAAGCGTTTAAACTGCCTGGATTTTCTTATCGGCTTGTTTACCAAGTTATTGGAGGATTGCTAATTGGAAATGGGGATTTTGTACTGAGGCTACTGGGAAAGGCAGAATTAATTACACATCGAATGTTTAATTAGGCTGCTGCGGTGACTGAGAGTAAGTTACCCTGTGGCCCAGAGTCATGAAAAACAATCGCAGTTTGCAGAGCTGTTGGAGAAACACAAACATCGCTGGCTCGTGTTGGCGCAGTTTCCTCACATCTTACCGCCTCTTGCATTGTCAGGTGCACACGCTCCGTCACATCGTGCGTGAGGTTTGTCAAAAATGTTGCAGGGAAAATGAACTAGTCTGGTTTGTTGAATTGCGGAACGATGCGTAAAAACACATTTACGCAGCAATTACGCGTAAAACAAAAGTTGTATTCTCTTACCTTTTTGGAGAGAAACGGTGCGAGGTGTTGCGTGGACGCGCGTCCTCGCCGTTGTGGTGGTGATGAAGGAAACAAAAGGTGGGTCAGTGCGTTTAAATCTTGCGGGGATTTTTGTTCTTGCAAATTGCGGTTGGAGATGGGAAATGAGGATCCTCTCCTCTGGAGGCGGGTCCGGGGTGAAGCAGGTGCGGGTTTGTGCAGCCGGGTCCTCGGTGCGTTATCAGCCCCGCATTTGACGCTCAAATCTCTTTTCCCCTTTCTTTTAAAACGCACATGCTGTCACCGTCATGTGACCGATCCCCGCCGACCAATGCGCTTCCTACTCCATCCACTCACACACTGAATCATGCTGCAGCTTTACTATTCAGCAGCTTCTAACAGCTGGAGGAGCAAAACACACACACACACACACACACTCGCCCTCCTGCATGTTCTCTGCATCTCATTGACTTCTTGTGCAAAATCCACATGAGGGTAATTGTGAGGGTTTATAAGAACATCTGCTATTTTTCATACTATTCATAAAACCCTCACCTGTGCAACACAAGGGAGTGTACATGTTTTAATAGATGCCTTTAAGATAGAAGAACCCCTCATTCAGTCATGTTCTAAAGGGGGATTAGTGTTTTACACACTCATACTTTTCCTCAGCTGCTTCCTGAGACCCGCCTGCCTTCCACAAACCATCCCCATTAGAAAGCCCCATCCATCTTCCCAGTCATTCTGTGTCCATCAGCGATTCGTGTTGGGCTGTATTCCTCCTCAGGCGCTGCTGATGTGAGGGATTTGATGTTTGTGGCTGTGTAGAGCCGCATGAATCCAGCTGGGGAAATTATGGACTGCATCAGGGTCATGGAGAGAAGAGGCGGCTGACACTGACCCCAGCAAAGCAGAAAGTTAGATTCAGACAAGAATTTAAAAAGTGGTTGTGTATGGATGTAAGCCTTGAAATCATAAATATAGACAAGAGGCCATTTAGGGAAATGTAAAAATCAATACAAATTTTCTTCCACCCATAATGTTAAAAATCCTTATTTCCTTCCTGTTGTTTTTAACCTTTTCCTCTGATGCAGTGTTTCAGGTTCCACGCTTAACCGAAAGGCAAGACCTCGAAAGCCTGACTCAAGACAAAATAGAATCCAAAATGTTTGCGTCTTTACTTGCAAAAACATTGCATGCACAGGCAGGCAGAAGATGGCAAACAAATCCAGAGGGTGAGGCATCCTCAAAGACAAGAAACTGCCTCACAGGCAAAAACATGAGAGGACGATAATGAGAAAATACTTGTTCGCTTGTCACAGAGAGCAGGGAGCACACAGATTAAATACACAAAGACAATTAGACACAGGTGCCAACGATCGGGCTGAGGTCGTCAATCACAGGAGCGGCAAACACATGAATGCAGGAAGTGAGGATCTGAGATGAGAGGAAGAGGTTAAGAGACAACAAAATAAAACAGGAAAAACCGCAATGACAATGAAACACAGAAAACATGAGCTGGTGGGCAGAGCAGGTCAGAAATCATCCTCCACCTCCACGTCCACCATGATCAGACTTTTTATTGCATAAAAAAAATATTGGTCTGTCATCATCTTCACTTTCAGTCACTGAGTTTAAAATAATGCATCGTTCATCATGTTAAGATAATGTTGGATGAAAAACAGAAATATCCCCTCAGAGCTTGAATTTGCTCTGACAATTTCACGCTACTCTGGTTATTAAATCACTAGATTTCGACTTCGGGGTGTCACAAGAGGAAAACACAAGGAGTTCCAAAAATGGAAATGATTTATCCTCAGGGGAGCATGAATATTTTAAGTACATTTCACACCAATATTTTATGGATAAGTGGAAAAGTTGGCCTGCTGGTGGTTCTAAACCAAAACGCCAGTGGATGATCGAAAATCATGAGCAATCGTCCTCTTGGGACAATGAATATCCACAGTACATTTCATAGTAATATGACAAGACATGTTGGACAGACTGATGCACAAGTTGACCTCAACGTCCTCAAGGCCGCAACTATTGACACATGAAATATGCTGAAACTAAAAATCGCTCTCGCTCGTAGATATTTGCGTTGTAAGCACGCCCTTCATTGTTTGAAACATGAGAGGAGGGTCAATACTTTATCACCTGCAACTCAGCAGAAATCCAACATGTGAATCCTGTAAAGCTGCAGATTTATTTCCACCATCTTCTCGAGGATCCAGGAAATATACAGGTGATAGCCCCACCCACTGTACCTCTGTGTCCCTTTGTCTTCTTCCACACTGTGTGTCCCAGCGATAAATTGGTTTTCATTTGGAGGAAAAAAGCTCTGCCTGCACAGTCCTGGTCACTGAACTGAAATGCAAATGAATGCTTATTTCCCATGATGCCTGGTTTCCCGATTAAATAGAGCTGCCGCTGTAACAAATCCACCAAACTCTGTTTAGAATTCTTCCTATTTTAAAAGTTTTTTTTTGTGCAACAAGTCTGTTAAAATTTTTCCCACTGATAAAATCAATGCAGGTCTATAAAGATCTTAAAAAATTAATTAAAAAAAATGTTGCATAGTGCTGCTTCAAGCCTGTAGTGGAAGCAGTTACTGCTGTACATTGACACCAGTTGCTCCTATTTATGTTTTGAAGAGAAATAAAAAGTCAGAAAGAGACGAGAGGAAAATCCTCTGTTGACTCTCTCCCCTTTAACACATGCCAAACAGCCGGCAGCAGAGGAGCTCCTCTTGTGCAGCAACATTATTTTGATGCATTTTAATGAAGAGCAAATTCCCTCAGACGCCAAATCTCACTGTTCACGGTCCCACCTCTGTTTCTAGATGAGGCCCGGGGGGGAGGGGTCTCTTTGTAGAGTCCCAAACCAGATTTTGGGATATTGCCTCGCTCTAGCGTGAATAGATTACACGCTTTAGGCTGCAGCTAGACAATCCCTTTTAATGCACTGCTGTGTGTGAAACACACAAGAGGCTGTAAATGTCTGCAGCAACTCAAGGGATGGAATGATGATGTTGTTGTGGATGTGGGCGATCCCAGATAAGATGAGGCCTCAAACTGACACTATATCTGTGTTCTTTTTTTATCTATGTAGTTCCATCTTCCTCTGATAGTACCTCACCTCTCATATCCGCCATTGTCCTCTCGTTTTTTTATGTCTTCATTTTCTAGTTGGCATCTAACACAGCTCCTGTTGAGGATACGCAGCTGATCGGCATTCACAGCCAAATCAATACAATCAGATCAGAAACGATCTCTCAGCCGCAGTTCATCTCAGCTTCATGTTTCCTGAGCACCTTGAGGGATTAGATGAATGTGACTCGCTGTGGTGACAATAGATCTTTTTGAGCACAGCTGATTTCCCTAGCGAGGACACGTTGACTTTCTCGGTCCTCCCACGCTCTTACCACATCACTCTCGATTCAAGCCACTGCTCTAACCATCGCTGCCTCCGGTAAATGAAAACTGTCTGACTGAACCAGCATCAGGTGGGAGGTCTATCAAGTGGCAGGGCTGCTGCAACAGAGTCGGCTAAACAGGCAAGTGTCCAGGGCCCCAAGATAATAGGGGGCCCCTGAGAAAGACTGAGTCCACAGCAACGACAATTTGTGAGAACCGCACTATATATTATAATCGGCCATGTGTACCGGAGATGGAAACGACACCATGGTGAAAGGGAAATATTATTACTAACATTTACTGTTACTTTCCTTTTGATGATAAATGAAGTGTTTGTAGATTGGGTTGATGTGGTTCAATACCATACGTTGGGGGTGGGTTCAGCTGGGTCTGATTTGGGGGCCCCTCAGGTCCCTTTTGCTTGAACAGGTGCCAGTAAGTACAGAGTGAAGTCCTTTTGGAGGTAAACAAACTGTATATTAAAATTACTTATGGAGATGCTGCCACGAGTCGAACACTAGAAAACATTTGACTATTTGATGTGTTAATCAAGACAAGTTAATCAATTAATCAAGAAAATCTCTCAAATCATCATTAGCTGTATCCTTACATTATTTGAGATAAAATCATAGATGAGTTGTAAAATATAAAATGTTTCTAATTTAACTAATTGTTTTGTGTGTTTTGTGTTTGTGTATTTTACCTTGATATACCTTTGTCTTTACATTGTTTTACGATTCATTACTTGTTTGGCTTCATGTGCTCTGTCTTTTTCTCTAATTATGTTGGGAGCTCACAGATTAATTACACAGAGACACAGTATTATAGACTGATAATATTTACATTGTTAAAGATTTTCTTCCTTCTTCCCTTATCATATTCTATTTGTGATATATATAAATTTAAACCTAAAGCCAAATGAAAACAATCCACTTTCAGAAATCTCTGTGCAACTAAGGCCGCTGTTATGGATGAACATCATTTGTGTGGAAGTTGCCTGAGGAGACAGATGCTCCATCACAATAAAGCTCCAGTTAGTGGAACTGAACTCTCAACTTCAACAGATGTTTAAAATGGGATGTTGTGACATAATTTTGCCATTTAAGAAGTTTTATATGGGTCATTATTATATACAATCTTCTCTCTTTGCCAGAGGTTGTAATCTTGAGAAAACATTATCATCATCATTTTCCCATTTCGTCTATGAAACACGAGCCTTGTGTTGTTTCCCCTGAGCAGAGCTAAAGTGACATTCTTTACTCCAGTAGAAGTACAGATACTTGCTAAAAACGGCTCAAGTTCAAGTAAATGTATTGATTTAACCTCTTTACTCAAGTTAAAGTATAAAAGTACAGGCTCTGAGATGTATGTAAAGTATGAAAGTATAAAAGTACCGACTGTATCTGTTCACAGCAAACTACAGTACAGTAGTATTTGTACTTCATCACTTCCCACCTCTGCCTGTGAGGATGTGAAGACAGAGGCTGAGGCAGAGTCACAGTCGAGCGGTGGAAATGGTGAACAATCTTCAGACCTGGGCCGAGCGAGGACACGGTCTGCCTGATGGGAGGGAGGCATCAAGGCCGCCTAATAGATCTGTATTCATTATTCAGACCTTGGCACCACGCTGCAGAGACGAAGGGAAATGTCAACATCATGTGTCTGTAACGAGCTGCACTGTCATTCCGTTTCAGAGGCAGAGCTAATGAAGGAGGTTGTCTTGGTGTACTGTCGTGTAGAACAGGTTGTTTCTCAGGCAGGTTTATAGTCGTACTTAAACATAACAAGCTACTGCTTCTCATTATTAACACATTTTAATAGGTGACTATCAATCCATGAATTTATTGGGAACGGACTTTTATGTGGAAATAGAGTCAAGAGGTCCTGACTGATTAAAGCCAAACTTAGCAAAATACACATAGACACACCTCCGTGTGATAAGAACAACCTAAAATGACAGAAATCATCGATTAAAAAAAAGTTATTTAACATTTCTGTTCATTTTGGCTCAGGTCCCATCCACAAACATGGAGGAAACTGCGTTTATGGCGTTCACTGGACCACCAGGGGGCCCACGGTGACGGTGTTTCACTTTAGATTATCTTTTGATACCGTTTTACTTTCAACTTCAACTTGTAACTCTTCATCAAACGTGAACCTGCGAGACGAAGACCTTTAATATTCAGAGTTCATTATATCACATTGGAGTCCTCACACTACATGAAACACTTCGACCTTGTGGCACGCTCCCACAGCCGAGCAGAAAAATCCCGTCTGCTGCTTTGTTCCTTTTCTTTTATTTCCATTAATAATTTGTTCGTGTCTGAATGTGAGAGGAGGCAGCGCTCAGAGCAGCTGCTTTCACCCAAACCCCTTGTTTGTCTACTGTATCTCTTACTCTAACACTTATGGCCAAATACACTTTAACTTAATGACCCGCTGGACTTTATGTCTGATTATCACATCCACAGCTGTACCGGTACAGAATTATAAATAAAAAGTTTCATTTTTGTTGATATCTGCTCACTGTTAGTTTATAACAGTGACTGCCCACCTTGACCTGACCTCTCCATTGATTTGCAAATTTCAATTTTGAAGCCTTGACTTAGGCATTTTGTCCAGCGCCATCTTGTTTTTCTGAAACCAGCCATGACTGTGTGAGGACTGAGTCTGATTGAGAGCTCAAGAATGCTGCATGCTCACCTACACCCGTGACCTGCACCCATTGGTCGGCACTAGCTGTCAATCAGCTCCAGTATCCACACCCGAATGCATATGGCGGTTTAATGTCTATTTAACTGAAATGGAACCATAATTTACAAAATGAACATCATGGCGTATTGATTGGTTATAAATGCAAACAACCACGCCCCCCAAAACTCTCTACTAAAGAAGCCAGTAGGAAATGCGTGGGATGATTTGTCCCCCCTTACGACTGTCGCCTAGCAACAGAGGTGCAGTTGGACACAAGTTTTAATGCCCCTTTGTTTACCCCTTGTTGTGCCATTAGCTGTTCAGTGACACTTACATTAAAAAGTGTGAGCGTTGGACTTTGCTTCCGTGCCGCGTTGCTTCTTCTTTGTTTGGTTTTGCGGCGGGAGGCGACTGACATCAAGGTGTATTACCGCCATCTACTGTGTGTTTCAATATCCTTCTTCTTCCTGTTAGTTCAGTTTACTTCCCGATTAATAAAAATGGTTTGTCACTGAAGCACAATGAATTCTAGATTGGCCTGAGAAGGATCCGCCCGTTCGTTGCTCAGTCAATTGAAGGATGCATTTGTTGGCAGCATTGGACGTCTTGTCACGCCGCTGTGACACAATAAGCCCCCGAGGGATCCGGCTCCTGAATTGAGACACAGCATCTGTCAATTCCCTGATCAGTTGATGAACTATAACACTCAAACTACTTCTTCAGTGTCTGACAGAAGCCTCCCGCCTCATAGATTTTAAAGATGTCCCACACTTGAGTAGCTTCATCAGTTCATTTAAGTGACCTAATTCAGAGCTGCGCCGCTCACGAGCTCCGTATAAAGAGAACAAATCCTTTTATCCAGGTAAATTGGAGATGCAAGTGGGCATTATAATTCTTTATAAGTAATGCTCGGGCTCTGCTGCTAACCAGAGAACATTATGCTCCACTCTGCACCAGTAGTTCCTGTATAAATAGGCTCTCTAAATGAGTCAGGATGCACTTGCATTTCAGAGTGAGAGACAGCATGACCCCGGAGGATGATGGTGAAAGTCTGGATGGTATTTGTGACCGCTGTGTCCTGCCTCGCTGCGTGTGCTCTCACAGGCTTCTGTTGACACCATTTGTGAAATGACATGTTTGACGATGGATGTTTTACTGGCAAGTAGACTTTCGTGTTAAAAACACAAATGACAGGTAATTATTCATTCCACCTATTATTCTTGTCCGCATGTGTAATGCCATTGACTCCCCTCTCCACATGAGTCACGATTTATGCACATACAAGAGTGGGAGAGTGAACACTGGTCGGGGAGGGCTGATGACAACATTTTATGTGTGCTGGATTTTCAGTGAGCATCGATATTGCAGAAACACTCTCTCCCTGCTGGAGCTTTCATTACTTTATGTGTTATTTTGAAAAACAATGAGCTGCAGAAGATGTTTAAAAGAAACACAGGTTTACGGGAACTCAATCTATCAGTGGATTAGAAATGATCCAGTTTCGGTTTCTACATTGAAAATTCCACTTCTGTTGTTTCTGCTGTGAATATCAGAAATGTATAATTTGCAGCTATAATTATGTTTATGTGGGCGGGAAGATAAAATTCACCACAGCTGTGGTTCTTTGTTATATTAACCGTTATATGATGCTGTATGTTGTCACTTGATTTGTGCAATAAATTAAGCTCCAGAGGATTCTGACTGATTCTCATTGTGTCAATGTGAAACAATAGACGCTGAGAAATGATGTAGGTTGAATGCTGACAACAGAATAGCACCTGTCATGCTCAGAGTAAAATACATGAGTCCCAATCCATCCATCCATTATCTTTACGGCTTATCCTTCAAGGCCTGGTCTACACTTCTGCAGATATTTTACTTGAACAGATATTTTCATCTCTATTTTTAGGCGGTGGACCCAACTGGTAATTGAACCTTCTTGCTGTGAGTAAACACATTTGAAACAAAGGTGAAGGTGAACTGCACGTTTACGTCCTCTGGCCAGTGAGGAACCTAAACGCTGAGGGTGCTCAGATCAAATTTAGCTGGAAGATCTGTTCACCAGCATCTGCTCCCTGGGTGAAGAGTGCAGCAGATTACTGAAGGTTTTTCCAAGATGCGTTATCTCTGCATGTGTGCGGTGCCACAACATTACTGTTGTTAGGTGCATATGAGAAAAGAATTCCAGTGTCCTCTGCACCTCCTCCACCGTGATTGAAAACCACATCTGTGAACAAATGGAACAGTGCGAGGGGGAGGGAACGACTGTGTGTGTGTGTGTTCCTGTAAAATATGTGTGATGTGAAAGGTGTATACTGCTCTGAGTTCAGGTGTGAGTACCCGGCTGTTTGTCGTCTCTTGAGGAATAAGACTCTGTAAAGCATCATAACTCAGCATTACTGCGATGGATTAAAATTATTCACACAATTTCAATTTCAATTCCAAATTCAATTTGCCCAGCGCCCACTTATGACCCCATAAATAAGCCGCAGGTCGTCTCCAAGGTTTTCAACTCGGAGAGAAAAGAACAAAACATTTCTTTTTACTGCTTATGTGTTTTTTTTCATCTGCAGTTTATATTACCATCTACCTCCAGGCTGCAGCAGCACGTCTGTCCCACACCACCCCCTGTGACTGCCCGGCCTCATTACACACGTGTGATGAGTCAGGAAGTTCATCCATCAAACTGGATTTTTCCCGAGGATCTTCCCTTGTACATGTGCCTCAGGATGTATTGATCCGCTGAGGTGACTCAGGTCAAGGGACTAAGTGAGAACCTGCAGCTCAGGAGTGGTGTCGAATATATTGAATATTTCTCAGTCCCAGCTTTTGTAAATGTCCTGTTTTTTTTTCCAGGCAATCGAGTACAACATGCATATTGTTGATCCCCATGAGCGATGGGCTCCTGCATGAATGCACCATTTATTGTCAGTGTTTAGAGAGATTTCTGCCTCTGCTGTTTTATCTCTGCTCTTTTTCAAAGTTGGTTCAAAATCCGTAGTCACTTATGGACGTGAATCGTAAGTTGTCTGCTACATTTGATCAGTTACATCCACACCGTCCTGATGAAGCAGATTTTTATCGTTAAACTCTGAATAATCAAAACCTAATGATATTTTTCTGCAGAGATTAACATTTTTTTAATGTACAAATTAAAAAACGCACATAAAAACAGGTGGACGGAAACATTTATTATCACCTGCATGAAAGTGTCATTGAAGAACCTGGGTAAAGTTAGATGTCACAGTCACTCAGCTCAGGTAGAACTCTGATGCTGTCAGTGAATAACGTGGCATCTTTTAACCTCATATCATATCCAGTGTTTCCAGCACATCACTTGCATCAGCGGCTTCATTCACGCTCCACAGACAGTTTGGCAGATCACCTTCTTCTAATTGTTCTCGTTACCTTGTTATCACTTTCTTCCAATCTTTGCTTGGCTGTCGTTCAATTTCTCCTAATTATCTTCCACAGTGTAAAGCAGCTCTGGCAATAAATCTTGGAAAATGCAATGGTCCCTGACAACTGTTGTTGAGGTGGGAATGTGATTTGTGTTTTGTGAGCTTAAGACTTATTTATTCACCACACAATTAGGTACATTTTATTCTGTTCAAATCCAAAATACCCTGGACACTGCACGAAGGCAAAGGTTTGTAATCGTGTTGTCTCATTAATGTCTTGTTGGGTTAAATTAATGATGGTTTCTGTTTAAATGTAACGATTTGCATATATAGTAGCATATTTGCATTTTTAGCAGAAGCAGCAAACCTTCTGATGTGCCGACTAACCACCGCTCCTCCCATCACTGCATGTTAATTATACAGTGCACCAGTGTTGAACTTGGGTCACTTTATTTAGTTTGTAGGTATCCAGCTGTTTTGTATTTCCAGATGTGGGTTTTCACAGTCACCTTAGGACCTGGAGACCCCACGTGTTCCTCCCCACTGCCGGCTGCTCCAGCAGTGCATGTGCAGCTGGTGGAGCTGCTCACTGTGGGTCCTGTGGGATGGAGGCTGGTTAGGTGGAGGATGGGAATCCAGGGCTCACTGTGGCAGAGCTGCTGAATAATTCATGCTCTCCCCACCCTGCCTGCCTCTGCTTCTTCCTGCAGTGCATCAACGCAGGGCTCCATAACCGCGTGGAGAAAAGATCTCTCTCTCTGCCTTTCACTACATCTTAAATGAAGCGTTCTTTGTTGGTTTTGGAGAGATTTATACAGAAGCAGCAACAAGCCACAGCTGATAAGAAACTTTCAATTTAATTTATAACAAAAGCTTCAGCTCAAATAATCCTCCAGGAGGTTACTTCAGGATCTGTGTGTTCATATTACTGCAAAGAACAACACAATAAGACGACACGACAACTAAAATCAAGATTTCTTGACACGACTCAAACGTGAACTCTGTCAAGTTCAAGATAAACATGCCACATGGATGCTCAACACCCGCAGGACTGACTGGTGGTGTTAATAGCCGCGCTCGCCTTTGTATAAATAGGAGACTCTAAATTTGTCTGACCTCAGATACTGTGGAAAAATGGATCGGCCGGAGGGGACACTTGTACTTGTTCCTTCCCATCAGCCTCCTTGGAAATGTCAAATTTGCTTTTCACCTCACAGACACAAAGCCTCCACTGTACATGTCCACCAGCGCGGCATCAGTCCGGCTAATGAGAATTAGTTTTGCTCTTCATTAGTATTCACCACAGTCACAGGAAGGTTAGCCTACCTTATTAATAAGACTCACCACAGGCCACTGTCATATTTAGTCTTCCTGATTTCATTCCTCATTATCTACTCACCACTATGCCGATGGAGGGGTGGGTGAAGTGTTTGAGTCCACAAAACACTTTTGGAGTTTCAGGGGTACTATCCCTTTAATCTTTCCCTCAACCTAACCAGGTTAGTTCTGGGCCTGAAAACAAATAAATTTAAAAAAAGCTTTTCACATCATAAAAGTGATTTACAGTTATTTGTAGCTTGGGAAGGTTGACAGATCAGAAACCACTTCTCTGTGTGTTGCAGTCACAGATGATATATTTTGTTTGTCTAAATTGAAAGACCTGTTGGAAAAGACAAAGTTAATCAGCATCCCAACACTGCTCTGAGGGAGAATGAGGAACAGCCGCTGTTCCCCTTGAGCTTTCAGTTTGTCGTCTGACACCAGATTGAGTCTCATCATCGCAGGTTTCCTTCGTGTTTCTTTCTCCAGCCACACGACTTAAAATGAAAGTACAAAGCGCTGGGGGTGGGCTGCACCCCCCGCTGTGTTTTCAATGCATCATAATTTCCTTTCCTAGAAAACATCATGCCAATACGACTGCGGTACCCTCCCTCCTCCCCGGCAGCAGCCTCCTCCTCCTCCTCACCCTTTTATTTCCACTTCACCTCCTCGTAGTTCACCCGCCACTGTCGGGCTGTTTGCTGCCGACACTGTCTCTCTGTCTCTCTGCATCTCAAGGTTCGCTTTGTTGTCATGTTGCTTACACTGTCAGTCCTGAATGTCTCGAGCTGTCACAGTTGATGTGCAATGTCAGAAATAATTGCCCAAGATGGAAAATGAATAGCACCATGTTCTCGGGCCATGTTGTCCTCTCTCTCTCCCTCTCTCTCCCTCTCTCTCCCTCTCTCTCTCTCTCCTCAGTGTGAGGTCAGCAGATTCACTGAGTTGCAGATGGAGGAGACAGGAATTAAAGATGTATTGGTTTTGTTTTGCCTTTATCTATACAACATAAAGATTTGGCAAACTGAATATTCCCTTAATAAAATCAATACTTCATCATCTTGGGAAATAATAGTTTCCTTCCACAGAGCTGGATAATGGCATCGATGCAACTTTCTCGTCTGTATATACTGAATATTCGAGCTGCACCTCTAGCAAGCAGGTAGCTTAGCTTAGCATCAAGACTGTAAATAGCCAGCAGGTTTTGTCCCGAGATAACAACATATACTGTATTATAGACAGTATTTAAAGACAGATGACAACAGATGTTTTCATGTGTTTATATTCGACTAGGGCTGAGTAAAGAAACCCCAGTAAGACCACAGCCATGTGTGCTTTTCATATCGAAACATATTCTTATTTAGAGAATAGACAGTTAGCTTAGCTTCACAAAAAGAGGAAAGTGGAAAAAAGTTAACCTGTGCCCTTCAAAATAAGAGAGTAACATTTTATCCAAGTGTTTCACATGAGATGAGTTGTTGGTCACCTGTTTCCTCTCCTCACCTGTTCAGACCTGGAACTGCCAAAACGTACTGGAGGGTACCATTGAAAAGGGGTTTCCAGGGGGAAGGCACCAAGTATGGTAGAGTTGTAGGGGTGTTGAGGGTGTCATAGGAGAAAGGCTGTTTGAATATATATTTGAGACCTAAAAGGGACCCACATGTGTGTTTGGTATGTTTGTTATCCAGTAGAGAATGCGAAGAGTTCTTTGTAATCTCTCTTTGTGAAAATTGGTTTGAAATGATCGATCGCTGTTTCTTGGTAGAACCCAGCCAGTATGAAGGAGGAGGCTGGAGCTCCTGAGGGGGAGAGAACTTACCTTGAAAAGAGTCAAGTCTGTGGAAACAGCAAGAGCCAAACAATACAGGGGCAAGAGTTCTTTTGTGTGTTTCACCAAAGTTTGACTTCTATTTATTTTTGTAGTTTTGTTGCCAGTATTATTTTTCTTGTTCTTTATTTTTCCTAAAAGTCAGGCCTGCAGTGTACATACTGCTGCTACTGAAAAACAAATTCACTTGAACTGCATAACTGGGTTTGTGCCATAACCGCTTGGGCCAAACTTACATCTGACTATTGATTTTACTATTTATAAAACAGGCAGATCCACTGTTCCTTTCAGTGATATGGAAAACTATTAACACACAAAATGAGTCGACTGTGTCTGTGTCACTTCTCCCATCATGTCAGGCAGAGTCAGTATCTACTTCCCCCTCATTCGAACATTGCTGATTAATTTGTCTGTACAAGGCGACTGGGATTTCCTCTATCTCCCGTGTACTTTCAACTTGGCACCTTTCGTGTTCACTCAGTCTTATTTGTTGGCTGGTGGAAACAGCAGCCTAGCATCTGTAGATTACTGTCACAAGAAAGAGGAGGAAACCCAAAGAGGGGCTTGACAGAATCCACTGGAGCATGGGCTGTGTGACCCCGAGGGAGCAGGGATTTGCATAATCAAGTCTTGATTGCATACAGATTGCAATTGGTATCAGAAGGGGGATTTTGCGGTTGACTTATGAAGACACAACCTCCGCTGGATGCTTCCAGTGCGCTCGCTCCTGCCCTTCACTCTTCCTTGAGTGCCTGCTTGTTTTCCTGGCTGACAAAGTTCAGCACAGCGGGTGAACCGACTGTGCACAGCTTCCGAAAATCATCATTTGCAAATCAAATTGCAAATGTCACAATTATAAAGCTGCAGGACACTGGATACACATTTCACCCAGAGCTCAGTTTGATGTAAAGTCAATCTCCATGCTTTCAGCTCTATTATCTGATTTGTTTTGACCATTATACTTATTAGTAGTAAACACAGTGTACTTTCTGCTTAAACGACGTAATGAAGGAGCATCGTACTCCAGGAATGTCCAGTACTGGTGTGACTGGTCTTTGTTCTGGTTGTACTAACCCTGGTCAAGACAGTTTCTCCAAAGGGCTGCTGCTCAATACATTTTCATCCATCCATCCATCCATCCATCCATCCATCCATCCATCCATCCATCCATCCATCCATCCATCTATCCATCTATCCATCCATCCATCCATCCAGAAAACACAGATACCAACATGTGGAGAGCAGCTCCGCACAGAAAGACTCCGCCCAAAACATGGGCTCAAACCTAAACCCTTCTCTGTGCAAAGCAACAGTGCCAACCATCGTTTTGCACCTTTAAAATGTATCACTTCCTCCTCCCAGTGTTCCCCCCAGTACACATGAATGCTTTATTCTAAAATGTCATTGCTGACACACACACACACACACTCCTGGTGTTTTTACACTCACTGTAGATCGGTGTGAGCTGAATAGCTGGGGTTTGGTCATGGGGGGAATTATTTTCCTTTCTACCAGTATCTCAGTAAATTCTGTGGCTCCACCGCCTCCAGCCGTCATCATCCGCACATGAACGTATCAATGTAAAAACTCCTCAGGTCACTGTGTTGGTGGCAGAGAGCCAGAGACAAGACAGCGTCAGTGGCAGGGGAGAGCAGGGACACCGGCAAGCAGAGGTGGTGTAATCACTAACGAACACACCACAGGGGCAAGAATAACAATAACAACAGGAGGCCTCAGCTCCTCCACGCACTGTGCATCTGGCAATATGTCCTTCATTTAGCACCATATGTTTCAGTGAATAATAAATACAAGCGTTTATTTTTGCTTGAATGCCCAGTTTCCTGTCTTCAACATGCAGTGAACCTTTATTGGTTGGTCTATATTTATTATTAGTCTTAGATAACTCTGTCTCCACTGTTTGTTTCAGCTCCTCTGCTGTTACGTATATATATACTTACATTCTACTGTATTTGTCAATAAGGTTAATAAGGCTGGCTCCACTTAAGTCAAATCTTGTTTTGGCTTAGGTAATTAAAATCTGTCATTTCCTATCATATTCTACCAGACGTGCATCATTGGGACATCATCAACAATTTATTAATTCAAAATATTCAGTTTTTATTTTTTTTAGTATCTTCCAACCTGAAAATATACTTGCATATTCAGTAACATTTGAGTTAATGTGTTGAAGTAAATCAATATCTGATATTCAATCATTTATCTTCCTCGATCAGATGATGATTCCTGATGCTGCCACTGCTTGATCCTGCAGCTTTTCTTGTTCATCAAAAAAAAAAGATGTTGACCAATAGATGGCAGCAAAGTAGCTCACTTAGTCATTTAACACACAGAGAATGGTCTATAGTGTATCTGTCTGCTGTTTGAATCTCATGAAGTACTTTTCTAGAAATCTGACAGTACTTGTTCAATATGTGTATTTGTCAAATAGACTCTGTTTGTTCTGTGCTGTGAAATGATGACTGCTGGGAGACCTGATTATGCTGTAGGATCCAGTGTAATGCATTGTGGGAACAAGGTGCAGTGACAATCACACACGATGCAAAAGAGAGAATTATCATTCATCTGCTAAATAATACATTTTAGAACGTCTTAGGTCGACCACTGAGGTGTAAATACTTCAAAAAGCAATGATTGTATGTGAGTAACAGTGTTCAAGGTGATGAAGGAAATTATTTGTTGATATTTTAATTTTTTTTTAAATTTTCACTTTCAGAACAACCAGCAGCAAGTGACAGATACATTGATTTGTCTTGATTATCCCAGTGGGGACATGTTCTTCAATGTGGACAGAAAATTTAACATGTATTAAAATGCAAAACAAACAACATACATAATGCTCCGAGTTCATATGACACACTCATGCTCTGCTGGTTTTTAGTATGTAGCGTGTTCATACTGGAAAGGTGACAAAATAAATCTTCCTTAGACTGGAGAGCAGGCATTTAACTTGCAGTGATGTTCTAAAGTCACAGTTTGATGAGTCTAATGTATCACATGGGATGATGGAATAAAATTTGTTTTGTGTGTTCACAGTCGGCTAAAATCTGTGTATTGCAATTTTTTATATTGTACATACCTGTGTATACGGTGGCCCTGAAATTCATATTACGACAAAAAAAGAACATTTCCAAGTTTTTCTTTATTTCCTGATGAGTTTTCTTATTTACCATGTGATTTGTATAATAAATATTGAATAAACCAGTAGAAGTCAACTCTCATTGTTTCTCATTATTCAGTAAACCTCCAAATGTCCTGCTCGACTGCAATAACCAGACTTTAAACTGTGGTTTCAGCCTCAAACACCTGAGTCTTGCTTTAATCTGAGAACCACCTCTGGCTGCAGGAGATATGATGAAGCATTTCACAGCAAATACTGTGTCACACCATGACGCCCTGGAAAAACAGGAATTATCCTGTTTCTGTGTTAAGTGTGAGACGCCTGCATGGAAATGAAAAAATTATGAAGTTAAAATAATCATCAAAGAGACTTTGCACCTCAGTCTTTGGAAGAGCAACATTTATGGGTCATAGCTTTGTCCTGGACTCTGGATGTTCTTTATTCAATTATTTATTCATTCCTGTCTGGGGACAGACTGCAGAGCCGCTGCTTCACAGAGTAAGGTGCAGAAACAACATGTGGATGCATGAATATCACTTTAAACCTCCATCCTGCCTCCTGCTCATCTATTCTCACAATCCAAACTTTATTTAGTCTTGTCACACCTTCGTCCTTTGCCATTTGTTTTATGTGCTTTTCTCTCCAGGGTCCACATTCACATGGTTGATGTTCATTCTCCTGTGAAACCACTGGTCTCTCAGCTCTGGCTGCTGCTGCAGAGTCTCCGCCACAGCACAGAATGTTTTGCTCAGAGCCAAATTGACAGAGTGGCTTTTGTTCACTTTCCCCAGGCAGCAAACGGATGTGGGCCACTTAAGGCACTGGTGCGGCACTTCTGGCCCTCTTGCTGAACAAAAGGGTTGTGAGCCTTATGTTACCCACTTGCAAAAGAGCATTCGGGTTAACCCAAATATCCCAAACCAGACATGGCAAACACACAGGGCTCTGAGCAAGGTGAGATCTGGACGTGAACCTTTAAGGTGGTAGTGCTACGGCTTACTCATGGCCCAGAATCGGCAAACAGGAGAGGGCCGCCTTGGTGCTATCACTGAGAGACCAGAGTGTGGGCCAAAACTAATTTGCTGTGTTTGTCGAAGTTCACTGGTGATTTCACAGACAGGTCAGAGATGCTGCATTTGCTGCATCTTCTATCCGACGCCTTGCGAAACTCCTGCTAAACAGACTTTTAGTCAACCCCCATGCTTCATCACATACATCCCAGCTCATCAATATTCAAGCATCGATTTCACCTCCTTCTCATTTTCGTCATCAGTTAAATCCTGTTCCTCTCGGCTCCTCTGGGTTCGTGAGCTTGTGTTCACACGTAGAAAAGTAACTGAATGTATAAAATATCAAGCGCCGCTGCCAGATATTGATTTGCAGCCCGTTATATAATCCACATCTCAGCTGTGTCAAAGATTCAGGATTATTTTCAAACTTTGTTTTTTTGACAGTAATACTTCTGATAGAATCACATCAAACACAAAGTGAGGATGTGTTTTAATGCACATTAGCATGCGATTAGTCAACAAAGAGGACAATCAAACAGATTATCCAGTGGTCACAGCAGTTACACACATACATGTGAGGTAATCTGTGGAGATTGTGGAAATTTGCTTTTTAATAGGGGTGGGCTCACCCTGTGTACTGCACATATTCCCCCTGCTGAGGTTTTCATCCCCTTCCCTCCTTCCCCTTGCTGAAATCAATAATGGCAGCACATCAAACAACGTCACAGTTATATATAGCAGACATGCCTTTGAACTGGTTTATCCGATCCATCAAGCAGGGGGGGGGGGGATTTATGTGTGTAATTACAAGTGAGGGAAATATGGAAGCTGCGGGTCCCGGCGTTGAGAGCGTCTCTGCTTTGTTCCACCCTGGAGGTTCTGGCTGCCTCGTTGTCTGTCTGGACCATAAGTGCTCATGTGCCAGTGTGGGATCAAACATATTCAAATGCTTGCATTTGCCCGGGTCTTTCCTGTATCTCATTATTCAGTGTATTGCTCTCTGCGACCTTGAGAATTGTTTAAAATGCAAAGGAACACACCAGAGCTTCAGAATGTGTTTCGGTTGTTTGCTCTCTGCAGTTTAAGTGGCTGTTTGCGATCGGTCTAAAGCAGAAAGGTCACAGATGATGGATAAATGTTGGGCTCTAGTGTTTTGCAGGTGTGTGGCTGCTACTGTGCATCGATCAGAGTAGAACGAGACATTATCGAGAACAAACGAACATCAAGAGCGAGAGGGGTGCGACCTTTAAAGTCGGCTGGAGAACACGAGTGATGTCATTCATCTGGAGGTTAACATCAGTGCATTTCCTGAATGAGGCAAGAATAATATATTATATTTTCTCACTTGTTCTTATATTATTCTCAGAGGATGTGCTCTTTGAACTGCAGCTTTTAGGTAATTTGGAATATTCACTGTGGACGAAACATTTTAGATGTAGATAACTTTATTTCATCATCTTGCAGCAGTGTCAGTTCGCTCTTGAAAACTGTGTAATGTTCCTTTAGTCCTTGAAAATGACAGTGTTGCTTTAATAGAGGCCAGTTTGAAGCATTGAGCTGAGCTGGGAGACGCGTCCTGTCATACCTACAGTGTTTTCTACAGGAAGTGTAATAATGATTATTATTATGAATCAGTCACATCCCAGAGTCATCTCTAAATATGAGTGGGCGTTAGTTGGCTTGTAGCTGTGAGCTGCAGTTATCATCAATATGGCCAACGGTGAAAATATCTCACATTGTTGTATCAAAATGATCCAAGCTTCAGTTTCTAGTTAAAGAGTTGTCAGGGTCTTATCAGCTCATATTAATCAAATGACGACCCCTGAGGTACTGCTGTTCACTGAAAAATCGATTCCATGCTTTGCTGCTATATGATCGATATTGTCATACATCTATAGATTCATGTGTGGAGCGCATCACTTGTAGTAATAAATCCAGAGATAGATACTGTCCCCAGCTCCGTTCTGTCCCTCACCGCTCCATCAGTCTCGTTCTGGGAACAAAACAAACCAACATACACATTCATACAGTTTATCTACGTGTGCAGCACTTTCTCCATCACACATCACTCACACTCGCCAGCACATTGTTTAGGGTTCAGATGTTTGGCTCCCAAGGACAAGGAGCAGGGGGGAGACAGGGATCAAACGGCCCACTCTCTGGTGAGCGGACAACCGCTGAACCCCCTGAGCCACAGCTGACCAATGCAATGCAAAGAAAAAGCAAAATCCAGGTGAATCTGTTTCCTCTATCTCTTGTGCAACCACTGGTGAACAGTCTTTATGTGTGACTGACTGGATCTGAAGTCTAGATGAGAAGTCACACAAAGTACTGAATACAATTCATAACAATCTTCTCTCCCCCTTTTAATTTGAAGAAATGTGACATAACTGGTGAGACATGAATTAACATTGGATATAATTTACATTTTGAGACAGTGACAGGAAGAAACTAAACACAAAAAACATAGAAGGAAAGCAATTCATTCGATCTGTGTGTGTGTAACAGAGGACATTTTGTTCCCTGTAGAATTTGTGTGTCGGTATATTCAAACAGGGGAAGGAAGAGATATGTATATTTTATCTCTTGTCAGGTATCAAAACTGGACGACACGGAATGGAACAGACCGTCAGTCTTTGTTTCTAATTCACATTCAACACCAGCTCATCAGTCACAATGTGCCCCCCCCCAAAAAGGTTTTCTGTAGCTATGAAGCAATAATGTTGTAGTTTGCTGCCCCCAGGTGGATAACAGAAACTGTGAGTTTAAAGAAAAGTCAAAAACATCAGATGTGCATGATTTCTTTTATTCAGCCTTTAAATCACTTGTACAAAACTGTAGAAGCGTTCACATCACCATCCATCACAATGTATGGTTTCCCTCAGCAGAGGCTCACACAAAACTTTTATTATTACAAACATTAGAATATGCTCTGTGCACTAAAAAGCTACTGTCTACATCTCATTGGAACAATCCTTCAATGGCAAATCTGAATAAAAATGATTAAAAGTTATTAGGCCACAATATCCTCAGATGGCAAATCAAAAAAAGTAAATAGCGCGGAAGAGATTTACGACACTACACTAATCATTAATTTATCTATTAATAAAAAATAAAACCTAAATATTAAATATGTTATGAATTGGGAGCGGGTAAGGCTGTAATGTGCATCATATTTACATCTTCCACTGATTTTTTGACCACCGAACTGGACCATGAGGCTACATGAAAAATGAAATGCCCACGCAGAATCTATGTACAACAACAGAAATACAATTTAGATATATGCAGTAGACATCATCTGTGTGTGGGGGCGTGCGTTTTGGTGCCATCGCAGAAGTTTGCTGGTGATGTGATGTGAAAGTCACAAAAAGGTACAGAGACGTGGATGTTACAGTGCATTCCAGGACAGGTGAGTTGACCCAGTCAAAAAAATATATTTATATATATAAACTATAAAGATCTACTATGTACAATAATGAACAATTATGGAATGATTAAACTTGCTTGTGACAACTGGGTTTAGATTTGGATCAAATTCCTGATTAGATTATGAATATAACTGCATTCACTAACAATTGAACAATTGACCTCTGGGGTGTGGGTGTGGGTGTGGGTGTGTGTGTGTGTGTGTGTGTGTGTGTGTGTGTGTGAACAGAAGATACATAGACATACAACTTCAAAACAACAAGTAATCCATCAGCAGTACTTCAGTCTCTCTACAGTAAAAGTTACCACACTGTTTAAAAAAGATGATGAATAAACATCTCAGTGAAGAATAAAGTGCGGCTACAACAGAAGAACTTTCCCCAAACTTAAAGAGAAGAAACACGTGACGCAGCAGTCGTTGACTTGTACAGCAAAGTGAGCCAGGCGACACTACGCAACTGAAAAGAGAGCGAGCTCCACAATACTGTTCAGTGTTCAGGGACACTGGGAGTTTGACCCAACAGGCACTTTCAGGAAAATAAAAGCCTTTTTTGAAAAGGTTGACGTTCATTTTGGTCCCCTTTTTGTCTCCTTCTGCCTCTTTCTGAAGATACCCTGTCGTCATTGTTTGAAGAGGAACAGCCTGCAGCTCCGGTTTGTGTGAAAAGATCCCAGACACCAGACGTTTAGAGGCTGGTGATCTCAGCTCAGAGAAGCTAAAAGTGAAGAAAAGTGAAGATCTTCCACTGACAGAAATTTTTATGTCTGGTTCTGACCCGGAGCTGCGACGAGCTGGAGGCAGAGGAGGCTGGATTGTTTTCGACAGGCACTTAAACTCACAAACATTCTGGTTTTGTGAGAGATTTGTGGTCGTGTGGCTGCTGATTGCCGAGTGTGTACTATAACATCATGTTATAGTAAAACAATTTTTTTATGATTTATTCATACTGCCAAGTTCAGCACTGTGCTACAGATCTGTGCAGATACTGCTGCTCCTCCGCAGCCGTGATATTCATTTCATCAACTGTGCTGACTAGATTTCTTGATCTATCGGAAAGTTTTGTTGGTATGACCCAAAATAAAATGCCAATTTCAGTAACAGTTGTAAAAAGAGTAAAATATTATCGAGCCAGAGTACATAAGTAACAAATCTGTGTAAAAATGTGGATCACAACCATTAGAATCCTCGCAGACACAAAACAGATTGTGTTCTCAGTAACTTCAAAAGGTGCAAAAACTTTTCTTCAGGGGAGTGCGCCACCTGGTGGAGACAACGTACAGCTGTGCAGCATCTACAGTGCGAGTCTACAGTGATACAGCTTTACAGCACGGTCAACCAAGTATCTTTTTGCACAGTGAATGGATTCTACAGCTACAGCGCTGTATTGTTGTAACAGGCTATAAGGAACAGAGCATATGCAGATAAAATAATAAATTCAGTGAAACAAATATTTAAAAAAGGTTCTGGATTGAATTAATTTTCCTTCTTTTAAATAGTTAAAATCTTCCCAATCTATCCTCACGTCCCCTCGTCCGCATGTCAGGCGACAGCGCCCTCTGAGTTTGAGATTGTTTGCGTGACGTGGAAGGGGCAGCAGAAGATGTCATGTTGGGAGAATCCCGCTGGGCTTTTTTCCTTGTTCGGTGACGACGCCCGAAATGTGGTGACAGTGTGAAAGTTATTCTACTGATGGTTCCGCCTACGTCTAGTCAGTCGTTCCTCCCCACCCGGTCTGAGAAAGAAAAAGTTTGTTGGAAGGTTGGAAAACTGTCGCTCAGAGCTGAGAATCAGCCCCCAGGCTGTTGAGCTCCTCCGGTGAGTGCTTCTCTCCGCCCGTGGCAGCCGTCTGGCGGAAGCCGGCCGTGATCTCGTCGAACGTCCGGCCCTTAGTCTCCGGCACTTTGAAGTAGGTGAAGACGAAGAACAAGAGCAGCAGCACAGCGAAGATGACAAACACGTAGGGGCCACAAATTTCCTGTAAAGAGATTTCAAGAGGAGAATCGGTTATTTACCGGCGTCTTCGTAGGTTCAGTGAAGGTGAGGATGTAAGATGGATTCTACGAATTCTCTAATTTGGAAAACAAATGGAAAAGAAAAAGTTTTAATTAATGTTGTTTGTTCAGGAGAATTCCTCTAATATTGCACTTTTTTTTTAATCAAACCCAAACTAGAAGAATGTTTTCTGCTGAATAATAAAAAAGTACATAAAAAATCATTCACAGTAACTTGATCCAGTGTTTCCTCGTGTTCTCGACTCACCTGTACATACTGGAAGCCCATTCCCACTATGAAGTTGGCGGTCCAGTTGGACAAACCAGCGATAGCGATGGCTGCAGGCCTGGGTCCTTGCGAGAACAACTCGGCCACGATGAACCAGGGGATGGGACCCGGTCCGATCTCAAAGAACGCCACAAAGGCGAAGATGGCCACGATGCTCAGATACGACATCCACTTGTAATCGTCCTACAGGACCAGAGCACAAGAAAGTTAAAGAATAAAGATTATTCAGTGTCATTTTAGAGCAATCACTGCATTTCTAATAAGACGTGTTTGTTGTTTTTACCAGCAGAGCCAAGGCAATGGTCATCAGGACGGAAGATACAGCCATTCCCATCAGCCCCAGCAGGTGCAGAGACCTACGTCCTGCACGTTCCACAACAAACAGCTACAAAAAAAAGAACAAATCCAATGAAGTAAAATAATAAACTACACAACCCACTGATTCAACCTCTGCTAATTCATTCCTTCAGGAAAAATAGAGAACATTTGCTTTGGTACTACATGTAAAAACTTATATCTATTCATGTAAAATCTGACAAATCCTCCTAGTGTTTAATGAAAAATGATTTTGAGAATATTGGTCTCAGACACAGGAGCAATTAACATTTACAACCTCAGATAAGTCTGAAAACATCAATTTAGTATCTTGAACAGCACCGAGTCATTTCTGGGTAAATATATTTCTAAAGTACAACAATTTCAAGAAAACAGTCCAAATATTACGAGAATAAAGTTGTAATATTAAAAGAAAAAGCCTTAAGACAATGAAAATAAAGTATCTGATTAGTATATATAAAAGTTTGACTTTTTACAAATTAAAATACAACTTCATTCTTATATTACATTATTCTTTAAATCTCAGAATATATTTTTCTTTAATATGGGCCTTATACTACATTTTGCATTTTTTAAATCTGTACTGTTAAAACTTTTTTACTCACCGACACCACAGTAAACGCTGTGTTAACGACACCGGCACCAATGGTTGCATAGACAGGCTGCTCTACCCCGGCTTTCTCAAAGATTTGGGTGGAGTAGTAGAACACCTAAAGATACGACAATAAACAAAGTGATGGTTACTACAGGGTTTGTGCGTCCGTTCCTCAGAATCTCAGCGGCGGTTCTCACGGTGAACAATAACATGACGTCTGGGAAACTCACAGCGTTGATGCCAGACAGCTGCTGAGACAGCTGCAGGATGACGGCGACGATGAGGGGCTGGCGGTAGAGCGGCGACATAACCAGCTCCTTGATGGTCACCTTCTTCTCCCTCATCATCTGCCGGCTCTCCTCCTTCATCTCCTGCATGTCAGCGCTAACATCGGTGGTGCCTCTGAGCTTCTTCAGCACTGAAACGTGCAGAGAAAAACCAGTTCAGCTAAATTTCTCTTTAGTTTTCTGACGATTATGTCTACAGCAGTTATATTAAATAACATCAACTTCATGTATGTGAACCACAGACAGATTTAAAGACATTGAAACAAGACAGCTCCTAAAAGTGAAGCCAAAACGTCTTTGGCCTGGTGGTTGGCTGCAGAATGTCATAAACCCTACCTCTATATTATCAAAAACATTTTTCTCAACGAGGGTTTCTGTAATTTTAAGTACTTCAAGTGTTTAATCTTCCAGTAAGTTTGGTTTTAGTTTATTTAATGCTAATAAAATGGGTGAAACGTAATGACTGACAGACTGATGGTATCTGTACCTGCAGCTCCACACCACGATCAGAGGTGCAAAATCGTTGGCGGCAAGGAAATTTAAGTTTAATTTTCGCTCCATGAGAGAAAGTGGAGGCGCATCATCCATTTCTATGATGTGAAGAACTCACCAGACTTGGCCTTGTTCTCTTCGTTCCTGTTGATTAGCAGGAAGCGGGGGCTCTCGGGGCAGAGGGGCAGCAGGACGCACTGGACCACAGCTGGGATGAAGGTGAAGCCCAAGAGGAGCGGCCACAAGCTGTGGTTTCCCATTAACGCCTCCATTCCAAACACCTAAACCCAACCCACACAATCCAGACATGAATCACCTGCTAAGCCTCTGCAATGCATTTGTATAAATGACCAAACATCTGACTCTGGTGCAACAAGGGGGCACCAACCTGTGCGATGAGGATGCCGAGGACGATGCCCAGCTGGTGCAGCGTGCCCAGGGCTCCTCGCAGGGCCGTCGGGGAAATTTCACCCACGTACATGGGCACGAAGCCCGTGGAGAGGCCGGAGTAGAGGCCGATCACGAACCGACCGATGATCAGCATTTCCCAGGAGCTCGCCATCTTTGAGAAGCCCATGAAAGCAGCGGCGATGAAGGCCAGGATGTTAGCCATGAGCATGGAGTTCTTCCTGAAGACGACACAGAACACAACAAGTTCAAGTTACATTTCTCTACACTTCCTCAACCTGCAAGTTGAACCTGTGACGTAACTTCTTGTTTTCCTTGTGGATGTGACAGCTCTCGAGTTAATGTGATCTTATATTTCTATTCCTGTGTGTGACTACAGACCATTGTCTCAGCTGGAAACTTATTCAATCAAATAAAAAAGATCTTTATAGATTATTTCTATCATTGTAGATTTGCCTGCTGACACTCTTGAGTAGCTCACATACTACTCTGCTTGTACAGTATATCTGCAAAGTGCATTTCACACACGGAGGAGAGTAACGCAAACTATACTATTTGCACTACTCTCATCCTATCCACTGTGTGCCCTTGACTCCATACTATGTTGTACTATGTTTTGAGTACTTAATATGTTCTGTCTACTTATATGTTTACACCGGGGATCAGAGAGAAACGGCATTTCAATCCCATCCATGTCCTGTACAAAGCAGAATTGACAAAAAGGTTGACTTTGACTATCTTCTGGTCGTAATGTACAATATTATTTTTTTCTCCATTGTTTGTGTTTTTATGTGGAACCTGGGAAGAGGGTGGATCCTAATAAAAACATTATGAAAGAGCAACTTAACACTAAATCCACTTATTCCAGTTATTAAATTACCATGTTACTGTCCTGGTGCTGGTAGAGGTTATTTATTTTTTAGTAATTAATTATGTAATAATGGAAAAGTAAACTAGCGATGACTTTTCCTGGAACTTGCAGAACAACATCACATCCGTGAAACCTCTAAAGAGAGTGATCCACAGGAAGGACCTTTTACCTGTGTGTGCACAGGAGGAGAGTCAATGGGAAGGTTATATAACGTCTGAGTGTGTTCAGCTGAAATCCCTTTGTTTTGTTTGAGACCATGTGGCCACCAGGAAGTTTGTTTCAATTTATTGTTCAAATCGATAGAGAGATTTTATCTTGGATCCATCTACTAGACGCCCTAATTCAATGTTAAAAACTATTTTAATCCAAATCATACCATTTTTATTTTATGCTCGAATTTGTTAATTCATCATTGTTCTTGTTATTTCACATGGTGTCTTCTTTTATTGCACAGCACTCTGCTTGTTTTTAAACTTGACCACACTTGACTTAAATGTTTTCTATGTGCTAGTTCCTAATAGCTGCTAACATTTGGTGATGATTGATTATATCAAACTGAGAAATAAGTGAATCCGTTCAATCTCAGATGGTTATTGTCGCTTAAGCAAAGTGATGTATATTTTATTTATCTATTTTTAGTAACGGTACATGCATATATATATATATATATTAAAAAGTTCACTAAAACAAATTGTCTGCAGTACAGTCTTTTTCTTGACCGCAGTTATTGAGCTATTCCAATACCAGCAAGGATTTTATCCGGTACTTACCGTCCTAAGCTGTTGACAAAGAGTCCGACAGAGAAGGATCCTATGATGCCACCGACAGAGAAAATGGAGACAGAGATGGACCAGATGGCCGTCAGGGAGTTCTTGGTGATTGGTTCATTGTAGCGCTGAAACCATGTCTCATTGATGAACATCTCAATGATCTAGAACAACAAAAAAAGAAGACACATTTCAAATGTTTTTGTACGATTAAAGAACAAATGTGTTGTGAACTGAATCAGAAAACAGGAATTCAAACTGTACCGTGAATCAGATCTTTTTTTTTTTTTTTTTTTTTAAATCACATTGCACAATTAAAAAGACAAAAGAGAATCGTCATGATGGAAGTGTTGTTCTGTCACTTTTAATGTCATCATTGCATTTACTCAGGAACAGATCAGAAGCTTTGTGTTTTCCTCTTGTTTAGGCTCATACATAGTGTTTGTCTGAGACCAGCGGATGGCAGCACTGTATGATCATCACTATATCCTTCAACCAGGAAGTTTACCAGCCGTGGTTTAGTTTCCGCCCCCCCTCCCCCCCCCCCCCCTGTCTCCTTGCGGGACGATTTCCGCATGTTGACAAACACGCCCACAAGAGGTGGTGACAGAGTTCAAGCAGCAGAGCCTGTGTCTGTTTACATGTGTCACACCAACACCTCTCATGTGATTCAGAAAGGTCACCACTCCGTCTGCGACATCAACGGCATGTCTCTGACCCCCCCCACCACACACACACACACACACACACACCACTGTCGTTACCAAACGTTAACCCTAGCCCTGTCATGTGCCTCTGTGATAGTGTAACATCATCCATATTTGTTTTGAAACACTTGGCCTCGTGTCAGAGCTCATGATGTACTAGAGCTCAGTGATGGTATCTGGACTAAATGCATGGCCGTGTCCTTGTGAACTAGTTATGAATAGAAATTCTGTCCCAGTCTTTCGAGGGCTTTCCTGCAGTGTGGGAATACATATAGAGTGACATCTTGACGCTCTAACCACAGAGCTCGGGTCATGTCCACTATCAGCTTACGCTCACAAGACCTTGCTTGGCGATAAAACAAGTGCATCATCGTGCGTAGACTGTACCCACATGATTATTAGCGTTTGGTTTCAGTTGGTGCCACCGTTCTCCAATCAGCAGTCAGGACAAAACATGATGATGGAAAAAAAATTGTGCCTGTCCGGCCTCAAGCAAATAAAATGACAAGTTGACAATTTGTTTATTATGTATTTATCGTGTTATCTGGTGCTCATCAATAGAACTGAAGCTTCTGTTCAGATTTAATTCTCTGGTTCTGTTATTTCTATTTCATAGATATACTTATTTTTTATATGCAGAGTACTGGATCTGTGGTATCCTTGTTCCAGACATCTGAAAGGCCGTCTACTTTTCAACTACAATGGCTGAAGAGAAAGGAAACAGCCATTCAGTCTAATTATCGGAGCTGCAGTATCAAACTGGCACCTTCACTAACTTGGTAGAGGATGACCCGAGCAGCTGATCTTGAAAAGTTACGCAATTATTTTGTGTTCTCTCCCCGAGTCTAATCTGATCACACCGCACAGACCGAACCAGCAGCTGGCTCTTAACAAACAGTGGAACAAGCTGTCCATTCATCCATTCAGGCCTGTCAGCAGCATGTGTTGCTGGAGCTGACCGGTGGCCAGGCTGTCAAGGTGAGCACTGTGTATGGTGCACACGCAGGGAGCGTATAAAATCATTCCATAACAAGTGGAGTGATTGTCCTTCAAAACCTGTGCCATTATATTTCGACAAGAGGCAAAAACATAGTTACCTCCACCAGAGAGGTTATGTTTCCATCAGCGTGTGTACAATTTTGTGAGGCCTGATTGACTTCAAGGAGACTGTTGGGCCTTGCAGGACGTAATCAATATTGTGCAATTTCATGTGAATCCAAGCAAAAATCTGGATCTAGCTGATTTGAGTGTGGTTCCTGGGGGTATACTAACAAATACGACTAAAGACATTCTGTGTAGTTGAGAAACGTTATGTGTTCTTAGCTTTCAGGCTTGTTTTGATTTAAAGGGACAGTTGGAGCTGCAGACATACGCTCTACAGAGTGCATTTCTGGTTTCTTATTTTCATTGCAGATTTTACTTTGGTCTTGAATTTGTAATAATCCAGCAGTTTTTTTATGGATGAATTGCTTCAGGAACAGTAAACTAGAAGTTTGCACAAGCATCTAGACAGTTTAAAAACATTTTTGCAGATTGTGACCTCCTTGAGTGCACAACTTCCCAAATAAGGACACTGTGTGCAGTGTGGAACTCGAGACAGGCAGGAGAAAGGAGCGTGTCCAATCAGAGACGCTATAGCACAGTGGAAAGCCAGCAGCAGCAGCAGCAGCAGCAGCAGCAGCAGCAGCAGCAGCAGCAGCAGCAGCAGCAGCAGCAGCATCACAGCCTTTACCACACAGAGTGGAGAGCGGCTGCTGATAATCTGAAGTGTTGTTGCTATATATAAAAGTTGTATTTGCACAATTACAGCCTCTTAACTGGTTATTAACTAATAAAGGATTAAGAAGCTGTGTTGGGCAAAAACTTTTGTGCACACCGCACGTAATGCTGCTTAGACCTGAGAGATCTGTGTGTGTGTGTGTGTGAGGCCAAAGCTGGGGAATGGGGAAGGGATAAAGAGCCAAGAGGGCAGGCTCATACTGGCCCAGTATGTAACAGACAACATGTTCACCGCCTCCCTTTCGCGTGCGGCAGCTCACACTCGCTATGCAATTGGTGGCTGATCCGCACGAACAGGAACACGTGTGGTTTTCATGGTGGAGACAAATCTTGCTAACAAGTGTCGTACTATTGAGGCAAAACACAGGATTAAATATTATGAAGCATGTGCAGGACTTTTCAGGAAGCAGGGACAGACTCAGAGCCGAAGTGATTAGCCAATAAATTGAAAATAATAACTGTTATGTGCACCCCTTAAAGGATTGTATTTTTTATACACACAGTTTACAAAACATAATCTTTTTTTAAACTACCGCAATTGGAAAATCTTTGAACAAAGCCTAAAATTCCCTTTTAAACCATTTCATCGTCCCCTTTATGACCCAAGAAGAAACCTACAAGAGATTATTATCTTTATTTCTCTTCTGTCTATTTCAGCTCTTTTCACTCTCACGAAATACAGTAAGAGAATGTATCCCGTCTTTCCACACAGCTTTGACAGTGTGATGACAGTGGGTGAGCAGTCCTGATGAAAATTGTCCTCACAGAGAGAACAACACAAACACCTGCAGCTCTAGATCCACGTGACAGCCGCTCTCCGGCCTACCGAGGACTAGAACGAAAATTAAAAAGGAGCGGAGCAGGCGGGGCTTTGGTCTGTCTGGTGACACAGCTTTGACCTGTGGAGAGATGGCTGTGTAGCCAGGGGGTGTGTTCAGACCACTGCAAACCGGGCAGACAGGAAAGTTATTTACACACAACTCAATATAGACATTCCCCAGGAAATGAATATCTTTAGTGTACCTGTCTGTTAATTAAACCCACTGTAGATTTAGTCCTCCTGGGGTTTGGGAAACATCTCTTCAATTAGCTT
Organism: Paralichthys olivaceus; assembly: GCF_024713975.1. Lineage (NCBI taxonomy): Eukaryota > Metazoa > Chordata > Actinopteri > Pleuronectiformes > Paralichthyidae > Paralichthys > Paralichthys olivaceus. The sequence goes on from NC_091094.1 coordinate 7,119,764, forward strand.
GTTTTGATACGGGGGTAGACGACTCTCAACTTTAATTTCCTCTGAATTCCCATGTCTAGATTTTCCCAGCCTTCTATGCAGCCCAGCTCCAATTTTGGTCATAGACACACTCTTTGACACAGGGATCGCTCAGGGCCTGTTCATACAGATGTCCTTGGACTTTTGCCTAAATGCAGCTATTATTATCTCCGCAGCCCCTCCACCAACCAACTTTCTGTCTTTTTCTTCAATCCATCAAGTGAGTGAACAGCAGTCACTGAGTCTCAGGCTGCTCTCAACTCTCATTTGAAAACACATCAGTTCCGCTACAGATACACCAGTCGACACCACTCCGGAGTTTCAGAGACGCTAAAACAGGGAAGTTTGGACGTCGTCATGTGCGTTTTCAGGTGTGTTTGTATAGATGGGAATTAAAACTGATCCAGAGCCAAAACATTCATGTGGCCAATTATCGTTTCAGTTTCGCTTTTTTAAGATGATGAAAATGTATGATGCAGCCTAGGTTGGGATGTAGGAGTGATCTATCATAGATGCATAAATAATAATAAGTGTCTTGTGGTTCATGTCTTGGAGATGCTGTTTGAGCAGTTACATGCTGTATGCACACTCCCATAACTCACCTTTTGTGGGGCATTGATGACACCGGTGTTGTAGCCAAACTGCAGGGAGCCAATCACAGCTGCTCCGACGCTCATCAACAACGGGAGCGTGATTTGCTGCAAGAGAACAGAGAGAGGAAGAGGAAATGCTGTGAGTGAATAGACCAATTCGACCAGTTGGTCGACATTTTTATCCCGTGGATGGTTTGTCTTAAGAGCTGCGACATGATATGCAGCAGTATCATCTTTCCAGTTGGACAAAACTTCCACTGTCCCCTTATATCACTGACTGAGATATTTAATTTCCTGATATTTGTGCTTCTGCTGCTGGAAAGTCATGACTTTAAAAAATGTTGAGGTTGGTCAGACTCTAATTTTATCTTCTCTGTGTGTGCCCGCTCTGTAAAATGAATGCACTATTAAAAAAACGTCCTGAAATATCTTGACAGTGTGGTCATCTCAGCCGTCATTATGCAACGGGGGGAAACAGATTGCCCTTAAAAAGTTTCCTTTCGATTCCTGAAGCCATGAGGAACAAGGAAGAGACGTTTCTTTAAACACAGGTTGTTTTCAAGTTTTTTGACTCGTGTTATTGTCTGTGTTCTTGTTCCCATTATTACAGAGTTCATTTTCAGCTTGATCTCAGCAGAGCCCACTAGATTAGAGGAGATTGTCCTCATACCGAAAAGCTAATAAACCAGAGCAAAGTATGTCGCTGTCTTTGTCCAATTCTCAGACAGAAAAACTGCCTCAAGCCTCAATTTACCTTTTTGTTGTCGTTGCATCCTAAGCTACCATGATCTGTGTTTGTTTTACTTCATAACTCATAGTCTGTGAGCGAGGATGGAAATATGTATCGACCTGAAAACTTGCAGTATTTCAAAACAACTTTATAGTTAAGCAAAAAGCTGAGTTTCTCACTATTTCCACATTTAATATCTCGTCATCAGTCATCATGTCTGGAGGGTTGAACGTTTTGCCTCAGTTTCTTGTGATTCAAATCCTTTGCTACGCCGAGTCACACTAGGTTCCTCAAGTTGTGGAAACAAAAAGACCCGACTTCACCAGTGGTAGATGTCACCTCTAAATCTTTTTCGTGTGCAGACAAAACGAGCAGAAGCATCAGTTCTTCTTCAAAAACATGATCCGAATCGTTTTATCACGAGGAACCAACCACGCAAATTATCTTTCTTATTCAATTTGATGCGTAACCAAAAGTGAGAATAAACACCAACAGACCACAAGAATGTGGAGGCTGCAAATTACTGCATCAACAAACAACGCCCTGGTAAAGTCACTCAACATTTGATTCCTGCAAATTGTTGCTGGCACCGGGGCACAATGTAAATTTACACTTTTACAAACATGGTGTCCAGTATCAAAACCTACATAAGCTGATGATTTGGCAATTACATTATATCACTGATGTAGATTATATCTTGGACATGTTTTGCTTTATCTGATACCACAGAGAACACACACACACAAACACACAGGGGGGGTGTAGCACTTCCTGCTCAGATCATTTGCACCCATGTGGTTGGCATTGTTACCATAAACACACACTTCTCAAGCTGAGATGGACAGACTTCTCACAGATACATGACATAAGCTTTCATTTGGAATCATTTCTCTGTCCGCCTGATACTTTGACTTTTTAGTTTGGCCCATGTCCCATCATCTAACAAGGAGGAGACTTGGTTTATGACCTATTCTGCAGCCAAGTACCAGGGCGCAATTGAGGCGCTTTGGGTATATCGTCTCAAATCATATCGTTCGTTTTTATGTGAAGTCCTCAGGGAAAAATCTGGTTCTTTTGCGACTCAGCTTTGTTCCCCGCCTGGTTGTTAAGCAGATTGGTTGTAGGCAGGCAGTGCACAGTGCACAGTGGGTTTTTACCTGATGACAAAACAGTAAAGTTGTTGTTAAAAACTGTGTAGAGCTGAGAACTGCAGAGCTGGGAGATCATTTTATTTACTTCTAAACAACCATTTGATCCACAATTAATCTGAAAATATTGATTAAAGATGCTTGGAGTATAAAGTCAGGTTTCAAAAGTTTTCCACTTTGAGTCAAACCCTGAGGCAGATTCTAAAATAGTATTTACAGTTTCCTGAGACGATCAACAAAAGGCCACTCCCACTGTGACAGCAGTTGCCTGACACACAAGTTTAAAGAGATTCTTCTCGAGAGTCAGAATGTCTTTATTGCATAATGAAGAGGGCGGGGAGAAGGAAAAGAATAAATAAAAACCTCTGTGTGGTTTCGGAGGCAGTTGCTCCAGCAGGCTCGTCTAAAAAATGGGCCTGGCTAGAAAGACTTAAAGACCCACCAACATCTCAGCCAATCGGGTTTCTTGGGAGGGAGGGTGACTAACACACACACACACACACACACACACACACACACACACACACACACACACACACACACACACACACACACACACACACACACACACACACACACACACACACACACACACACACACACACACAGTCTTAAAGGAGCCACGTTGCAGACGAGAGAACCAATGAGAAGTGAGAGCCAAACCCACGCTGCTGCTGTTTCGAGAAAGAATCTATACACCTCCAGCTGCTTTTTACTCTTAACACAAAACCCCCATCTGGGGAAAATCCGTCACTTGAGTCTGTTCTAAGTCTCAGCCCCCCTGGGGAGTAGTTGGAATTGTTTGCTGAAGGTGGGGGTTTGAATCCAGACGCAAGCATGGCGATGGCAGCGTGTGTTCTTGTGAAATCAAACACTCCTCTGTGACATCTTTAACTTTAACCCACAAACCAGGAGACCTCCCGCAGCCGGGCCTCAGTGAACACACAGCGTTTGATGGGCCCATTTGTCTTAAGACAACATACAGGGATCACATTGTTTCTAAAAATGATAAAAACATGTGAAGCTTCAAATTGTTCTACTGTTAAAAAATGGATAAGATGATGAAGACAATAAAACACTCTGAAGGTAGGTGAGATTATTAATACGGTTTCTCGTACAAAGAAAGCGGCAGCAACACAATACACGACCTCCTCACTGGGGAAACAATGGAGTCACACCCAATAAAAGTATTTTATGACTATTTCCTTGAAGCTATGGCAAGTCACCAGTGCTTATCCGCTGCTGTGGTTCTCTACAGTACCTGCAGTGACCCCCCCCCCCCCAGGGCTGATCTCCTCGGCAGCAATGTTCAGCTGTGTTTATGTTCGTAAATGGAGTTTTTGTTTACTTGCATAGAGGGCTGAGCATTTCACCGTGTACCACATCTACATGCAGCTTTAAACCAGATTAATGGAGCAGGACTTTACTCTGTCAGAAAGATGCTGTTTTCAAAACCAACAGCAGCTTTAAAAGGTCTTATAAATACTTTAATGCTATTTTTCACAGTTGAAATTCTCTCGAACATCAACGAGTTGACGTCTTTTATTGTACCATACTATGACACCGTAATGCTTTATATTATAAATGCGTTTCTTCCCTTAAAGTTCAATACTTTAAAAATGTTTTTACATGTGTACATTTCTATATAAGTTTAATTTCGATCGTGAGAGGGAGAGAGAGAGAAATCTGACTGGCACTAATAAGCAGACAAACCCAGCTGCCAAAATGCACCAGGATCTGGCAGGACTTTGCAGCTGGCTTCTGAAAACCAGCTTTTCCTCGTCCAAGACTGACTCAATGAACAGTGTGGCTGCTGGACATTTTGTATGATAAATATATTTTTGTAAAATTATCAGATAGAATTGCATGATGACGATATCCATTATCTCCTTCGTATACTTTTATTTCATGTAAATGCCTCAGAAAGTCCAAACACCAATGCAAATGTATGCATGCTCTTTGCATGTGGGGAGGCAGCCAGTAAATTCTGGTAGAGTCAAGGCTGTGGTGCATATTAACACTGTTGATAGCAGCTTTCGTTGCTTGACAACACAGCCTCTCCACTGACAGGACTGATAAAGAGCACGTTAATAAAGCACATGATGCCGTTTATTAGCAGATATTTTGCAAACATCTAGACACCAGCTCATATCATAGAAAAACAAACCATGTGTAATGATGTTAATAAAGAACAAAGAGGGGATAAGGTAGAAGAGCAGGTCAAATTATATTAAAAACAGCTCTAAACATAAGGTTGATCTATGAAATTCAAACATAAAAACATGATCTACACTAAAATAATACATTTGTTTTGTTTTGACATTAAAAAACATGTACTAATGCTAAAACAAAGACAAGAGAAGTGTTCTAACTTGCAGTCTAACGAGTCAGAGACAGAAGTGTGACACAAATTCTTGAGAAATGAGAGTTTGGCCACAACTAAGCATGTAAACAGGTAAACAGGATGAAACGCACTATTTAGTGAAGCAGAGAATCTATAAATAAATGTCAGCAAGACCAGATGATATGAGGCTTTAAGGGAAGATCACTTTACAGACACTACAAAATAGAAGATATATTATAGCATGGCTTTTCTTTAACGTATGTGGATTTCTGGCTACTGTTTGGCCACAGGTTGACGAGAAAGTGTGCAACGCTTTGACACTTTATTGTTATCACTACATTCTCAAATGAAGAGCAAGTGACATTTTCTTCAAACAGTAAAAAGACAAAGGAAAAATACTGAAGCACAAATGCTAAACTTCAACCAGACACTATGAAGTGGGTCATATTCAAACCAGATCACTGCGGAGGCTGTGTAATCTATGATTGACGCCTCAACAGTGATAAACGAAGTCTGTTTAAGTTAAAAACAACTTCACATTTGATTAAAAACTATTTGTATCACTAGAGCCAGACTCTCAGATGATTTAAAATTGACAATATTTAGCTTGAAAAGAATAAGGGGGGAAGTAAGCGATTCTATGAAATTAGTTTGGGTTTAGTTCCTCCTTGCCAGCGACGGCCTACGCTGCCGCCATCACACCCCTCCGCACGTCACCTCTTCAGGCTCAGCTTACACAGTGGCAGGAAATCCAATATGTGCCCCGAACTCACCCCCTCATGCTACGCTCTATTCGGCCCTGAAGCTTCCTCGTCCTGATCTTATCAGCCTTTTTTGTTGTATTGGAGAATATTAATTCAGGACAAAGACAATTTACAAGTTAATAACATAATAGCCCCGAAAATAAGAATAACTTCCCATTTTTTCTTTTCCTTGTGAAAAACTATTTGATGGAAAAGTACAATGCTGAAGAAGAGCATTGTGTTGTCTGTAATTAAATATCTTCCCCTGGTTTATATTTCTGGTAAATCTCATCCAGGTTAGTCAGTGACTTTCTTGGAGGGGAAGTATCCCTCACTATGACTCCTGAAAACGTTTCCTGGTCAATTTAAACAACATGGAATGAAACCCTATTGTTCATCTTATTTTCAGAGGTGCTGTAGCGGCATGTGCTGTATTCATATATAATGTATTACATGCTGCTGCAAAGTGTTTTAAATGTATTTACATTTGTGTTCTGCTTGGAAACATTAGTGTTGCTAATATAAACTAGAATAGCACTCAGTTGAGCACATAACTCTGCTAAGGCCCAACAGTCCTGTAAAATTCAATCTAGCTGCAACCGACTTTCACACATAGATATCACTTTCCTAAATGTGTCTGATTTTTATCAAGACCCATGAATTATTCAGAAAGTTAAAAAAAGGGGATCCTGGCTCTGCACCAAACTTTACTCACTTCTTCCATTAACCATCCCACATCCTTCCACTGAATGTTGTGATAATCCAACAGTTAGTTTTTGCACAATCCTGCTGATTAATTTACAAACAATCCAACAGGTTAAACATGACCTTGGCAGAGGGGACAGTGGAACTGTGGTGCCTCTATGAGAGCAGACTTTGTATTTGCAGTGTGGGGTCTATTTGTCACGATGATATTGATAAAGGGAGGTTTTGATCAATTATGGTTTGCGATATTTTTCCGGTGCCGTTAAACGAAGCCCGTAGGGAAGGAGGTGCCCGGCATGAAGCACTTAATTTCATCCAACAGCAATCAGAAGTGGAGATCAGTACAGTGGCTATAAAAAACTATTAAACATGCACTCTCGCTTACTTGTTCATCTCAATTAAAACCCTCACAGATCTCTTAATCCCAACTTTCGCAGCAAAGCCTCATTATGTCTCATTAGGACGTGGCTGACGGTCCCACTCTAAGGCGTACTGAACGGAGCTAGTCATGCAGACGAAAGTCCATCTACTGGACTCGGGTCTTAAGGAGAGCAGGAGTTGGCAGATTTCTGAGAGCCAGAGAGGATGGAGGGGGAATTAAGCCGCATGTGCAATTAAATTCTGTACAATGTGAGGCTGGTTGTTGGCTCCAGGCTCCCAATCAAAATACCTGTGCTGTCGAGTCTGTCAGAAATCAAATGTGTAGGAGCTGGTTCGTTCAAAACAGAGCTGGTCAACTGTATGCTTGACCCCAATTAGCATTTTTCATTCTTTGTTGGGGAAAATTAGAGGCTGAGGTGAGTTTTCAAAACCCAAACAAAGCTGACTGTTGTTGAGAGAGACGCTCTAAGACTGGGCAAAATGGGACGATGAGCGTCATTAATGTTTTGATGGAGAAGCACGCACGCTGTTATTTTTGATGAAAATTACGTAACAGGAGACAGTTGAAGTTGCATTATGTGAATCTGCAAATAAACCTGGACTAAGCCAAGAGCGTGACATTTATGGAGCCACACCCAACTGAGTCAATGCCAGGACAGGTATTAATTCAAGCACTAATCAAACATCAAACTAAAAACACTTCCCTGAATCGGATTCACGTCACTAGAGCTATAAAAGTGACACTTCCCATACTGATTTCTTCACTAAGTCACCCATTAGTCCGAATCTGATGGAAGCAACAAAACACAAAAGAGGGAGTGAAGCAAACAGTCTGGGAGGGCGAGGGTCAAGGGTTTCACTCCCCAAGGGTTGACCACATCGCCCAGCAAATCTGCTGTCTGTACATCACAGTGGAAACTAGGACCTTTCCCATCACGTCCACAACAAACCCGTCCAGCTCAAGGGCCACGGCAGGACGCTATGCATACTAGAAAACAGCTTTGGAAACATTTTGTGGCCTCTGTGTCACACTGTGCTGCTCTACTGGGTAAATGACGTACGTACCTCACTGAGCTGCATGTCTGCATTTATGTAACAGCGACCACAAGTTGCAGCTGGATGGAAAATGCTCCATCACACAAGATGAGTTCTATTAGTTTTGCTTTCTGAGCCTCACAGAGTAAGAGACTAAAGACTTTAGATCATTATAACGTCAAGTTGTGATTAGTGATTGTTTATATCAAAGTTGAACACATTAGAACACAATAGAAAAGCTGGATAAATTAAAATCAAAAAAAATTTCTGCTGCGTCTTCGATACTCTGCATTTAAATTAGGACCAAAATCCTCATTATGACTTTAATCATTTGCAAATAATTATTTATAAAATTATGAAAAGAGCCTTAAATTATGTTTTCAAATGTCCTGTTTGGTTCAACAAAAAACCAAACACAAGCTAACTATTGATTAATCGATGAGCCCATTTCATTTTTAGAAGTCATTATCAAGCAAAAATGCAAAACACTGGAAGGTTCCATCTTCTGTAATGTGAAGATTTGCTGGTTTAGTTTGTCTGAAGCAACAGTAACCTGTGTAACTTCAGTAAGGTTTGATACGACTGTCGCTTTGAGTCTGAGGAACAGTGGTGAGTAGTTTTCATTACATATCATGATATTCAGATCAATTAACTGAGAAAACTTAAGTAGTTAATTACGGCTCTATTGTCTATAATAGCACAACGATTTATAATAACTTACGTATTTAATATTTTACCTATTGTTATTTTACCTCAGGAATAATGCAGAGTAAGCTGCTCCAACTAAAATACTGCCTCAAGTAAAACTTGTCAAATCTAGTTATAGAAATAAATAAATAAATAAATAAATATATATATAAATAGTACATTTCGTTTTGAAATGTGTTGGAATAGAATCATTAAGTGTGGATATATTATAAATGTGGATATAAAACTGGATACTTTGCACTAACTAATGGGAATAACGAAATGAGCATCACATAGTAGGAGTGTTAGTTGTAGTTGTGCTATAATCGTTTATGTTTGAGGAATAAAAATATGTCAAGCGCCATCATTAAGTAAAATAATACAAAAATACTCCTCAACAAATACAAGAGGCAGCAGATAGAGTACATGATGTTGACTCTCCATCACGAAGCACAAAACGATGTTCTGAACCCAGTGAACTCGCGGGAAGAGCGGAACTAAAGTCGTTTCCTTGGGGGGACTCATTAGGGCACAACACCGGGACATCACACGGGGGTTTTAAAGCTCGTGGAGGAAAAATGAGTCACGGAAATAATTTACCTTTCCTGAGTCCATAACGGCAGCGACGTGGGGGAGATACTCTCTTTCTGGTTTCCCTTCCTCTCTCCTCCTTGTCAAAGTTGCCCGAGATGGAAGGAACTTCCTCCGGGGAAGGAGCGGGAGGTGGTGGAGGTGGTAGCGGCGGCGGCGGTGAGAGTCTCCCGGTGGTGTCGCTCAGAAGAAGTCGGTGAACACGGAGGTCGGGTTCTGAACTTAAATCGAGAGTTTCAACCTGTAGTCGGAGAAGCCGGACAGCTTCAGTCTCTGCGGACGCGTGAAAAGTCTCCTCTCGGATGTGAGTTTGAGCTCCGGAGGCGGCACCGTGTCGTCGGTTCGGAGGAGTCCGCTCCTCGGTGACTCGGACCCGGTTGAAATATTGGAGCTGACGCAATCGTATCTGGGCGTGTTCAGAAGAGGCCTGACCCAGCAGCAGCCAATCACAGAGCAGCTGGGATAACGAGGACTATTGGAGTTTCTTCGTCTCACCCTGCTGAGTACTTTCTCTCCAATACTTCTCAGAGGGAAATGTACTTTTGTGTGTATTGCATGTACATTTTACACTTGAAAACATATTAGGACTTTAAAAAAATTGGATGAATTATTCATCATGATGTTTTTGTACAGTATACACAATAAAGAGCACTTGTAAACAATATGTTTATAGATATATAGGAAGCTGGTTAAGTATGAGATAATTATTAAATCATGAGAGATTGAATAAATGTGTATTCTTCTCACTCCTTGTGTTTGATTCTTTATTTCACTGTTTGTAAATTTAAACCTTTTTCTGTTTATTATGATGTAAATTATAATCTAATACAGCAATGGGGTATCTTTTGTCTGAAAAATTATAAATGTATTTCTAATACATTTTGTTGATAATACATTTAACTTTTACTTTTAAGTAGGAGTTTTACTTGTAATGGAGTAGTTTTATACAACAGTGTAGTACTTTTCATTAACCAAAGGTTCATAACTAGTTATATTAAATAGCATGTATTGTTTATAGATTGCTTGTTGCCATGATGGTTTATTGTTTTTTTCCCATTAAAACAGGGATGTCAGGCAACAAATAACTATCAAAGAAAGACAAACAAAACAAAAGGAAAACAGTTAAAGTTTGATTACTAGTATTAATGTACTGTGTTTCTGCATGTTGAGTATTTTGTAGAGTCACATGGTCTCATGCAATACATTTTTGAACATCTTTCCACTGTGTGTTTTGTAAAATTGCATTTAACTATAATGATGGGTTAGGTGAGTAAAGGTTCACATAACAAGTGCTTTAACTATTAATTGATCAGTTGAATTTTAAAGTAAAAATTCCCCTACAAGAATACATTTTCACTCCCTCAAAAAAGAAGCTTCTCTGTTTTTGCTATACTATTCTTATATAGATAGATCATGTCGAAGGATAACCAACTGATAACCTGCAAATGAACTACAGCACATCTACAAATGCATCTAATACAGTAGTTTGAAAAGTTTAGAGTAACATGACTCACGTCGCATTGAAGTAGAAGGTTTAAATACATTCTTTAGGTTTATTGGATGTTTTGTCATATTTCACATGAGAAGTGTTGATTTAATGAAGCGATTGGTTGTTACTGTGAATTTAATAAGGGATTTCAAATTATTGCCAAATAAGTAAAACAAATATTTATTTCTGAGCTACTAGTATATATTTATGATCTTTCCATTTTTATATATAAGAATATACTGCATACATATGTTATTTCAAATGATCTTAAATTCATCTTGTGTTAAAATGGTTTTAAAAGTGCACAATCTTCAGTTCCCAGCCTTCTAATAATAAGTGAATCGATCCACATGTGTGATCCAGTTTTCCTTCACCAGTTTGGTGACGCAGCATGTCTGCCCCCCAGTTCACCTCTCCTGTGATCTGCAGTGCTTCTTTCCAAAGGCTTGATAAAACAAATGTTTAAAATGAAAACTACGCACTACCTTTTGTTTGGGATTGAGGGGAGGTGTCTCAGACTGAATGAAAGAAAAAAATTAAGAAAATAAATCCAGTAGTCAAAAGGGAAATGTGTGTGTTTGCACAGCGTATGAAAGCACAGAGGCGAGGGAGGGTTGAATTTGTCAAAATGTGTTCCCTTCATATTTTATCTGCTGCCTTTGAAACCTTGGGAAAAATATAACAGGGAAATACTCCGGAAGAGTGTGGACCCCAAATGGATAAAAACTGTATTTTCAACCAAATGTCTGAAATCAATAGATAAAAACAAATCCAGTTACTTTAAATTTAAGTTTGGATTCTCTGTCACACATTGTCACAACAATAGTCCAGGTATCACTCTCGTCCTTTCTTGCTCATTTACACTTTATCAGTCATATATTTGTATAAATGTTAACAAGACATGTTTCCACCCTGTTGAAACCCCTAAAATAAAAGCATGTATATTCTATCCAAGAGTTATATGAAATTTGTGAACTAATTCTTAAATATAGAAGAATAAAAAAATATTTCCCTTGTATCCTCTTCCTGTCCACAATCACTGTAGTCTACATTCTCTACGCAACCAAATATGAAGGGATATCATGCCTTTACATGTGATGCACGCCTCTCGCTACAATGGAATGGAAACAAAATAATCGTTATAGTAAAAGAGGAAGAGCGTCTGCATTCATACAACTGCAAGCGGACAAGGAGAAAAAGTGCCACAGTTTGTTGATGTTTAATTTCTAACATTCAAATCCTTTGAAAGCCCAACAAAAACAATAACAGACATTTTCTGGGACAAAGACGAAGGCGTATGTTCTGAAGGATGGTATTGTGCACTAAATCAAACGCTCAGGATGCCAGTCACGAGAAGTCCCAAGTTTTGTCCTGTTTAGGCAAAGCCTTTGCTTAACACAAAAAAAATAGGACATGGCATTACTAACTGTTGATAAATTCTGCCGTGCACAATAATCCTGAAAGATTTGCTTCCTTGTTCAAAGAGGAATCCTCCTTTATCTGAAAAAAATGGGCCTGCAGCCAAAGAGAAATGTGACGGAAGGAGAAGTGGGAAAAAACTCACAACTCACTTTCTTGTTTAAAGTTAAATGACCTGGTTGATACAACTCTCACCCCTGTACAGTAAATACAGTACAAATCTACAGGCAGATGGATCAATGGTAAATAAAACTAATACACATGTTATAGCTCAGTTGTTTGATGCACACTAACACTAAAATTGTAAATAAACAAGATATGATCTACAAGTGCTGACAGATGGGTAATCGTACCTTTCGACAAAGCTGGCAAACTGGTTTGTGCTCCTGTTCCAGACTAGACTAAAGTAAAGCTAAGTAAGAGAACTCTTATTTGAAGAATGGAAAAAGGTTTACATATGTGTTTTTTACATTTTATACAAACAAGATGTGACCAAAACTAGGCTGGCCACTTCTCTCTGCATCTACTTGGTCTGCTGCACTGAGATAAACACCTGCTTGCTCTTACTTATTTCCAACCATAGAGTTAGTGGAAGGGACACTGGACAGATTAAAAAGTCAAAATAGCTGACAAGTCAATTGTTTTTTTCAAAGATCTCCGATAGTTCTTGTGACATTGACGTTCTCCTGCTAGGTTTGGTTTTGATGACTAATTTGACATTATGAAATGTAATGACTGACAACTGATACTGACTCACGATTGGTGGAGCATGTGCATCAGTGTGGCCTCGCTACCGAGGCTCCACCTCTCGTTTGCTACTGAGCAGACTCTCCTAATGACATCTTCAGTGCAAGATTTCCGTATTCATATCCTTGATATTGCGGCTTCATCTCCAGATAATGAGATAAAATGTTCAGCACAGGCATAACACTGGTACTAATCATGCCATCTACCTTGCAACAAGAATCTGGATGAGAATGTTTGGCCAAATTTCAGATAATTCCATTAAGAACATTACACCCTCTGTGGTAGTTTGTTGTTTATTTCACTGGAGATGTATGGGGTATATTGTCTTTTGCATTGCAGATTACGTCAGACGCTCCCTCATCTTACATTATTGTATGAGCAGGCTAATTTTCACCCAAGTCAACAGGCAGCTTAAATTCTCATGTTCACAATGAGAGCCTCGGACTCGCTCTGTGCCCTCATGCACGTAGGCTCCCCTGCCATGTTATTCTCACGGGTCAGTGTCCATCACCATCCTTTGTTTGGCTAATACTCTTCTCAGAATGAGCTTTCAATACTGTGGGAGCTCAGAGTTTTCTCTCCATTGCTCTTCAGTGACTCCTCTGTTTGTTGCTGTTGTAAAAACAATGAGCGACACCCACTCTTTACCTTGTAAAATTGATCAGCAGCAAGCATCCTCCTCATATCCGCAAACTCGGAGTCACTCTCAATGTCTAGGAATCCTAATACAGGTTTTTGTTTGGGGACTGTACTCAAATGGGTGTTTCTGTGCTTCATGTGTGAATGGTAACTGATATCTCTTGCAGAGCAGACCTTACACGAGATAATTGATACAAACAAAATGAATAACACAAGCTGACCTGATGAAAACAATGAAAAACTGTAGCTTCAACATGAGAGAAAGATTGAATTTACATTTGTGATTTACCAGACTGATGTTGAAACAGTTTACACACCTTAAAGTGTTGAACACAAAAGCCAAATAATCAGGTTTAGACTTCTGGAGAGCATCCACCTTGACATCAGCCTGCGTTGGTATGTGATAATAGGTAGGGCAATTATTTGGGTGGTTGTAGTATTGAAACCACAATGCGGCTGGGAGAGTGATGGAATATAACAGGTATGCAAGACAGTGGAAAATCACTGCAGTGTAAGCATGGAGCAGTCACAGGTTTCAAAGGAATGGTTTGAAAGACTCAGGTTCATTTCTTACAGACTCATTTCTGTGCACTGAAATTGAGCTACATTCAAAACCCAGATCTAATGAGCAATGAGCTGCATAAATGTTGGTGGGTGGATTATTTTAACCTCTGGACAAAGCCAGGATCGTAGTTTAGAGTCTGTGCAAAGCTACACTAACTAAAGTTCAAAGTCAAAGTTCAAAGTTTGCTTTATTGTCAATTCTGCAAATGTACAGGACGTATGTAGCATTGAAATTGCGAGACTCTCAAACCTGTGGTGTTAGTAAACATTGAATAAACAATAATATTAAAACAATAAGCAATAAACATCAAATTGTGGAATCGGGGTGTATTGTAACCGTGTGTAAAACTATAAACCAGTGAATAAAAGTAAAAAAATGTAACAGTGCATTTTTTTTACTTTTATACACTGGTTTTTCACTTTATGCACTGTCCATAGTTTCAATTAACGGTCCTCTACACTTCTATAGCTACTAACTGAAGCTACAAGTTTATCATTCAAATATGAGAGAGTCAAGATAAACTCAACCTTTTATCCACCTTTATATCAATCTAATTCAAGAAGCCAATAAACAAATTTCAATTCAAAATACATCAAACGACTCCTCTAAGGCCTCAGTAACTTATCTCTTGATTTTATGTCTTCATATGAATGACATTCACTGTTAAATGATCTTATTTGATCACAGTATTCTGATAATAAACGGAGTTGACAGCATTCACCTCTTTGCAGGAGCTCTTCCTTTAACCAAACATGCAGACGCAATACGGACACTCCCAAGAGCCTGGGATTCTATCAAATACAAAAATAAACCTGGGTTGTGGTCCTGAACAACACGAACACTTCAAAGTCCTTCTGTTATCAGGGGGTCACAACAGTACATCACTGTCTGTGTCTGTTGTTCTTGTCACTACTGTTTGCAGGACATGTGAGATTAGACCTTGAGATGTCAGATATGCCCTTAGTTTTAGATGTTACACGTCATAACATTCAGTTGTTAAATCAAGTGGATTACATATTATTTTGTCTGATAAAAATATAATTTAAAGGCTGCATTATATACACTGCTTGAAATACATAAATAAAAGACAATATAAATCTAAGCATAGGCACACTGTTTTCACGAAAAATATTTAAATCATGATCACGTTGATTGTTTTCGTTTTCTAGACAGAAAAAATTATTTAACATTAAAAATTGGATCATAGGTGCAGATCATCAGATTTATTTTCAAGACATATCTTTCAGCTATACAATCAAAAGATTCTATAGAATGACATTGTTTCTCTGATTTAAATGTTATGTCACATTCGTAGATCTTCCATTTCTGAGCTGTGAACACAGACGCCTTGTAACGGAGCAGTGACCCTCCAGTGGACCTTGTTTTCTGCCACTGGCAAAGAGTTATGGACTCGGCCTCTTTGTTGAAAGTTTTCCCTTGGCTCATCACTAACGTGTCTGGTAGGCCAAGCCCCTAAGCTGACCTGTCATTCATCTCTCTAAGCATTTGCAATTTAATTGGCCAACTGGGTCTAATGCCAAACTGGGCCTAATACTGCTGCCAGTTATGCCAACCCTCTGAATGGGGCTTGTACAGGGTGACCATTACTCCTGGCTGCATTACTTGTAAAACCATGGAAACAGCAAATGTAAACAAATGTATTCTGGGACAAAAGGAATGACCCACAGTTATTGGAACATGTTTTCAAGGCAAGCTATTGATATGGCTGGGGATAGCAATGTATGACTGTTTGTTGGTCCAGATTGAAATATCCTGTTCCCAGGAACATCCCATCCCAGACACATCATACATACAAATTTAGACACGCTAGTCATACACCAAACCTCTAAAATGACTAAGCTTTTGGCAGAAAGCTTGTGGCATTGGGCCTTGTTAGAGGCTTTTAAGTCGGTCGTAGACTAAATTGTCGATGCTGTGGACTAACCTATTCCACTGATATTGAGGTCCCCTCTTAGCTTGGGGCCCCCACACAATTGCCTACTTTGCCTGTCCTGTTGCAAGTCTTGTTTTCCCACCCATGTCAGTTCCTCTCCATTCACTGCAGCATTAACTGTTTCTGTCTTTCACAAAATTTCATCTGAATCTGAATCCAAAATCTCTTCCATTTACTCAACAGCAAAAAAAAGAACAGTAGCAACAGCCCACTGCCTATGAAGGTGTACTTCAGTGTTACACTCAATCATCTCTTTCACCTTCCTCCGAGCTGTGAAACGAGAGCTGACGCCGGACAATGCCAACACGTCTAAAATTGGGACATCTCTTTGGCTAATCTCTATTGTGCCATGCCTATCAGCAGGGACTGATACCTTGGACTGTATGTGTGCGCACACACTCACTCACATATTCCCATTGAATCCAATCTGACACTAAGATAAACCCATCATCTGTGTTGCTAAATACCCCTGAGAAAAACAATAGGTTATATCTACAGTCAACAGGAATATTGGGGACTGTCTGCTGGAGTTTCCTGCACTTCACATTCTGCTGCTCCCTCGGTCGCAAAACAGTGGTTAAAGCCTAGATTACACTGGAGCAGGGCTAGTCTGTATAGATCCTCTGGGGTCATGCGAGCCTGAGACTGCTAACAGTAATGCTAGATGTTAGCATACTGTAATACTCATAATGATAATGCCCACATGTGGATGATTAGCAGCTGTTACGTTTACCATGTTCACCATCTTAATTCTGCATGTGAGCTCACTAACATTTGCGGTTGATGGTAATGTCATGAGTCTTGCAGGTTGTTTGGTCAGAAACCATAGAACTAGAGTAAGTGACTCCCATCCATACATTAGACATTGGGCAAGAGGTGTGGTAAACCCTGGACTGTTTTAAAGGATAATGTATTCGGACTTTAGGTACGAGATGCATCTATTTTAAACGCTGTAACTTGACATTAGTGGCAGTATCAAATCAGCATTTGATTTTGTCTGGGGGGCCTCTATTACATTTTGTCTGTGCAAGAATGACATACTACACTATTAAAAGACACGGAATCACCAAAGTTCATCCTCTGAAGATTATGAACGTCTGTCCAAAATGTCCCCACAATCCATCTGCTAGTGTCTCAGATATGTGGAGTGTCACTGTGGCCAAAAAGGTCATAATGAGGCAACAGCCAGGGGCAACATAAGATAAGCTGTGGTTAGGAAGGTTGTGTGACTGACTTAACTGCGAGAGGAATGTTTCACAGGTGTTTTAAAATCCAGATGTTGGCCGTCTCTGTTTGAAGTCCTGCAGTCTGTTTCAAAGAGCTGCAACAAAGCGACCGATAACCAATGTCATGATTAACAAGCAAAAATTAAAAGCTTGAAAATGTTGTAGGAACAAATTATCCTGAAAGTCTGATAATCTGTTTTTTTTTTCATATTTCTCTTTATACTATTGCCATTATTTTCATATGTATGTATTAATACCATATCTGCTTGTGTTTTGTTGATTAATTGTATAATGTAAAGTGTTGCTGCTGTGGGACCACTGATAACCTCTTACCCGTTGACCTCTCTGGTGCTGCCTCAGCTGACAATGTTTAGATGCTTTTGCAGCTTTTTCAATAGCTTTTTTCCAAAAGGTTTGAATTAATCCTCTACTCTTCTGAGAAGTGCTATACAATCGAACCTCTGTTGGGACCTCATAAAGCTGGGGCATGCAAATCTGAATCCCTCTCAACTGCTTATAACTGTGGCTCTCATCCAAGAAGCCTCTCCCAACCATTTCCAAGGTAAAGCAGGTGAAAACGAATTTTACTTCTTCAAAACTATTTCAACACACAAGTGCCAACAGGGTTATTCTGCTGCTGGGAACAGGTTGGTGGAGGGAACAGGGAGGGAAGTCTGCTTTACCTGTTTGTTTTCTTGTTGCTTTCATTCAACTCAGAGGATTAACACTAAATATGTTACATAACTGGAGGAATTCAGACGCCCAGGAAAACAATGTCAGCACACGTTAACCCAAGCTATGTTGGCAGCCATTACATTCACACTCAGGTGCTCTCACTTTAGTTATCAGTGATTTGTTTGTATGAAAATGAGTTTTTTGTAAATTTTGTTTGCTATTAAAACACTTCTATTCCTTTCATACATACAGAGCCACATATATACAGTATATCTATGAGTACAATATATATATTCTCACACTAACCCAACTTGTACAGGGAAGCAGTTTATTTCTGTATTTTATTTTATTTTCTGTATTTGAGAAGCAGTAGCCGTTAGAAAGGACGGGTTGAAACACATTCATTAACACCTATGAAAAATCCTCATGACTTGTGCCAAAGCCCGTGGTTTATGACATAAGAGGGTTAAAGCTGTTCCTTGGCAAAGTTACCACTCTCGACTTTTGTTGAAAACAAACACCAAGTCTTTGCTCTGTGGTCACTGCACGGTCAGGTGATCTCCGGGTGTTATTGAACAGAACCACTGCAAACTGCAAGCAGTCAGACAATGGTGTTAATGTGTCTGTGATTACAGGATGGCATTTGAATTACAGGTATATATGTGCCCACGTTTTATACGCATCAAAGGACAAATAATTAATTATTCATTAACCTGCACTCAAAACATATTTTAAATTGTCAAGTGCTGCTTTTCTAGTTTTACTTGTGCAAGTCACATTTCCTGCTTAACACTTTTCACAGGATAGTCATTTCAGTACAGTATGAAAATGTATTTGAAACTAATTCATATTTTTGTTAAAATCATACTACTGACACATCGTCTTGCATAAGACATCTCAGTATACAAACATGACAGATACAGACTTGTTTCCTGGATATCAGTTGCCGTAATTCAGCTTAGTTGTACAGTCAGTGCAGAGTGGACTGATGAACATGGTCACGTGGGAACACATGGCCATTGTTTCATGCATTTGTTTACTCAAAGTCTGCTAAGCTCTTATGTCACTAACACAGAGTTGGTCTTTGTGCTCATACATTTGTTTTTTCACTAACTGTGTTTGAGATCTCTGCACATTGCCTTCTGGTGGTTAATGGTCCATATTAGATACAATAGGAGAAGGATTCTACATCGATGGCTCTGGGGTAAAGGAGCCAGGAAGTAATTCTATTGTGAAAAGTTGTGTATGTAACTCGTTTTACTTCAGTGCAAGAAACCTGTCATCTCACTTTCTTTTGTCCCTGCAGAAGTCCCGAGGTGAAAACATAGAGTATTGTTTAAAGAGAATACTGTTCAAACATGAAGTGATCATCTGTATCCGGATTTTTAAAACCGAAATTGTTTAAAACTAGTGTTTTTTGTCTTGATAGATTTTCTTGATTAAGGCCGTCGAGTCTTTGTTAAACAATTATGAAGCAGAAGCAGCTATATAACCTGCTGCTAAAATTTGGATAATACTTTTGATGCTTTTGAAATTATGGGGTTAAAAACTGCGGAACCAATTTACTTGAAACTTGGTGAAAGGGTGGTGACTAGGCCAAGGAATAACATAAGTTAAACTAAGTATCTTTATGAAGTACCTAACAGCACCATAGATGTGTATATATATTACATGTGTGTATGTATCAATTAAGGAGTATACAGTGTGAATCTTAATCACACGCTGATGTTATGTCTAATTATAAACTTTATTCAGTAATTCATTGTGTCCCAGTATGGATGAATGAAGCCACTATACAACAGAAATAGGAAAAGAAAAAAATGAAAACTGGTAGAGACATGAAATGATAGAAGAGAAAAAGGAAAAAGAGAAAGATTGTTAGCAGGAATGTAGAGAGAGACAGTCTGGTGAGTCATGGTCACATGCACAGAGGGAGAAGCTGGACCAGTGGAGTCCTGATCGTACTGGCTGCTGCTGCACTGGTTTCTACTCACCCACAGGGTTTTAATAATTCAGTCACCAACAACCAGCCTCAGGTTTCACTCAGCTTCCAGTCACTTCTGTATTTGCACCACCTGATTCAACCACGTAATAGTTTAGCTTTGCTTGTGACAGAAAATGAAAATGGTGATGTTAGTAAGAGGCCAATGGTTTGTCAGTCTTCGGTTTTTCCAGCACATTAGAGCCTGACTGATTTATAGTCTGGCTGATATAAATCTAAACATATGCGTCGCTGTAATGAAAACTTTAAACTTTTATTTATTATTATTTACAGAACAAACAATGCAGAAAAAAAAGTGCATTCATGTTTACATTTTACAAAAAAAAGGTTATTTTCATATATGGTATTTGTGTGTTCTTTTTACTTTTGTTTCATGGTTAAATCATCATTTTTATTGGTCATGTTGACTTATTTTGCAATAATTGCTCAAATCCGGAAACATAATGACGTCAGACATAGGCTGGTCATTGTTGGTAATTTCATGTGGTCATAAAATTTGAGTGGGTGACTTCCTTAGAATTATGACAGAACTCTCACTGTGGCCAAAGGATGACCACTTAAGGAATATCGTGGCTGTTGTGTGTTGTTGATATCCCCTGAGCTGCGTGCTTGTCAACTCTGCCAAAACATTAAAATACTGTAGAAATAAAAGCTCAGTCCCATTACAGTCAGCAGGGATGCAAGAATTACATTCCTGAAAGGCAGAGGGGAATAGAAAGCAAATATCCCACTTTAACGCCCCCAAATGTCAGCTTGTTCTTTTCATTACTGCAGTATCTATTTCCTTATATATTCGTTTCTGACATGATTGTTTGAAGTCAAGATTTTGGCAACAGTCTTGGTTTCCCTTTGTGGGAATGCATTGCAATTACAGTAGTAGCGTGGTGAGAGCTTAGGTTAAGTCGAGGTCATGTGGGGATATTATGTCACAAAGTGTATGACCAGGCAAAGTTTCTCTGGTACATTTTTTTCACCTAAGAATTATTAACGGCTTCCTCAGACCTATGGTTGTTGAGACAGCACTCATGAGTTATTGCTCAGAAGTCAGTTTCACAGGAACTGCTTGCATGTCCTCCGTTTGGCCTAATACCCCCTCTCAAGCTCATTTGGCTCGGGCTGCAGACCTCCGAGATGCTCCAGTGGATTTCTGCAAACACTGCCGTGGCGCGCTGATGCCATGTGACAATCTGTTTTTCCATTTTGCACGGTTTCCGAGGCAGCAGTGAGAGTGACAGGTTTCTAATTGGACATAATGATGAGGAGAGACGGAGGTGGTGTTCCCTGCTTGAGATTGTAATGAGCTCACTGCTCGCTCTTTTTATCAAGGACAATGCGGAACTCCTTGATACTTTATTTCATGAAAATCTCGATAATGATCTAATACCACATTTTCAGCTGTATAACAATCAACCGCTAGATCAGATAATTAGAATTACACTCAGTGGAACTTATACCTCCGCACATGCTGCACATGATTTTTAAACTCTTGTGGTCGAAACATCACATAAAAAAGAAAGTGGGCTGAGCACCTTTATTAGTCATTAAACATGTTTGTCTATGAATAAAGCAGGGACCCATATGATGAATATTTTCTTCAGTGAAAAACTAATAGATAAAATCAAATACAATTCTTAATCCATATCCGTACCAACATTCAGAGTTCCTCTCAGGCCTCATCCATTCACCAGGTCTAATGGAAATCAATCTAGTAATAGTCTTTGCATAATCCAGCTAACAAATAAACTGACGGAAAAAGACTACATCCCCTCCAACGAGGGTCATGGGAAAGTTTACCACAAAACATTTACATTAAAGTCAAATACTTCATACTGCCCTCCCTTTGTCTCTGACTGTTTAATTACTGTGGGATTAGACACTTTTTCGCTCTCCCCAGTTTGTTCTCCCCTCCATGCACCTCACGGGCATCTTAATCAGGGCGGACTTAGGAGGACCATGGCACTGGGGGTGCAGCCTTTTGTGGACCCTGCAAAGAAAGGAAAGGAGTGTGTCAGCGATTTTAGCTGACAGCTACAGTCTAGTTTGGCCCCTTGCCTGCGGCCTGGTCAAGTGAGTTTCTGTGAGGCCACTGGGCTGAGTTACGGGGCCGTTTACAGTGAATCAAGACCTTGTTGTACCAAGGTGAGTCTGCAAAGATAGATGAGGCGAGAAGGACAGAGTAGGAGTGGGCATTCAGTCCCTCTGTCGGGAATCCTTCAGAACCAGCTGGTTCATTCTGGTTGGATTTAGAGTGGTAATTCAGTGACCACAGCGCCCAAAGCTGGACCTATTATTTCCGAGGGAAATATCTGGTCCACACAAGGAATTTCTTCTTCAGCATTAGAGATTAGAAATTAGTGTTGGTGGAGGAATGTGCTCTCTTAGCACCCTTCTAATTTTGGTTGTTTTTATTTTTTGTTCATGATTATTGTTGTTTTTATACTTAAATTAAAAAAAATTTTAAAAAGCAGCACAAA
The DNA here is from genome assembly GCF_024713975.1 of Paralichthys olivaceus. NCBI lineage: Eukaryota > Metazoa > Chordata > Actinopteri > Pleuronectiformes > Paralichthyidae > Paralichthys > Paralichthys olivaceus. Next base: position 7,141,929 of record NC_091094.1, read on the forward strand.
CTACCAATGAAATTTATTTTATTTTATTTAGGCATTTCATATGTTTATTTCCTGAATGTAGTTTTCAAGTTATCAAAATCCATTGTGATCAATCACTTTGCGGACAGGAAACATTGTGACTCAGCACGACCTTTCATGTTGGCATCCAGAAAGAGTTTGATCCAAGAGGCAGAGTAGAAAACAGACGAAACGTTACCTTGCTTTATCTTAATCAGTCAATTTCAAAACCTGTTGGCAGTTGGGTGAAGTGAAATGAATGAGTCTCAAAGAACCATTGTGACCACAGCGGACGTGCCAGTTCTCTTAAAGGGCACCACCCATTGTGGCATACTGCACCGCTCTGCTGTCCGTTGCCCTGGTGAATATCGTTGTTATTCATTTGAGCTGAGCTGAGGCCTACGTGTTGATTTTATCACACACAGTGTGTTACTGAAGTTGCATCTTATGAAACCTGCCTCACAAGATATTTTTTCTTTGAACCAAATGATCAGACATTACACAACTATTCATGTGAGTAAATTACTGTTGTGATGATTGTTCCATGGTAAAAATCTCAAATCAGTGTTTCAGACCTGATTTCATGTTTCTTCACAGTATTGTTTAAATCAAAAGACTTGCTATAGAAACACATTGTAATGTGTACAGAGACCTGAGCCAGTCTGCAGCTCGCCACTCCTCAACTAATGTCTTCTTTCTCTCAGTCAAATTTATTTTTGGAAACTTACCATTCGAATTAAATATCGTTTCTTGTTTGTTTTTTGTCGGAAATTGTTTTAAAACCTTCAGATACATTAAACTGGTGTAAAGCATTGCACTTTATTGGGAAGCCTAATTTACAACTCCAGCAAGGGTCAATAGTGTCTTTAAATGCCATTACTGGAAAATTCATGATTCACCCTTAGATCCATCTTTCTTCCTTCTATCAAGTTGCATGGAAATCTGTTCAATAATTTTTGCAAATCAGGGGTAAAAACATTAGCTTCTTGGCAGAGGTGAATAATACTTTATTGTAGAGACTAAAGGAAGGGTGATGCGGTGATAAGAATTCATTTAGATAACTGAGTATGATTATATTACCTTTAATTGAGTAATGTTTGTCTCAGTTATTTATTATGCAGTAAACCTGGAGAGTCATTGGCTCACTTCTCTTTTCTATGTAATTCTGCTTCTCTCTCGTCTTCATGGCAGACGTGCACAATGCCTCATGTTCACTCTATGAGTCACTGACGGTTTCCAGACCAGTCAAAGACTTACGATCTTTTTCACGGTCTGCCTCCTCACAGCTCACAGGTCCCTGTGGTTCAAAGCCCCCGCACTCTCACACTGACAGACTGGAAATAGAAAAATGTGTGCGTGCAGGCAGGCATGCCTGCTCAGCGAGCAGCCACAGCAGACTGCCATGATGGACCTCATTCTTACACTGGATGGGCATCACAAGGGAACCTCTTCTACCAAACTTTATAAGAATGTAGTAGGCCTTGTTTTAGGCCAACAACATTGTGTGTGTGTGTGTGTGTGTGTGTAGAGAGATGCCTGTGTGTCCCCGCCCCCATTGTTATTGTGAAGTCACCTCATTTAACCTCACCCAAATATACACACATAACCGTGTACTTCTATCTTAGTGAGGATACTCACTGACATAATGCATTCCCTAAAGCCCCTTACCGTAACCTGAGCCATCACAAATAAAAGCCTAACCCTAATTCAAACTCTGAGGCTAAAAGCAAGTTTTAACACTAAAATAGCCCTTTGACGTAGTTCATCACATTCCCTGAATATCCTCACTCCACGAGTTCTACGCTAAAAAGGTCCTTCAAAAGGTAAGTACACACACACACACACACACAGGTATGCACAGCTCTCCTTACTGAGAATGCATAGACTTCCATCCATTGTGGAAAGCCTAACCAAAACCTTATCCCTAACCTTATGACCAGTCCACTGCCAACACAAACCTTAAGCATGACCTCAGGAATTACCTCACAGACAGAGCTTTAGTCCCAATGATGACTACTGGTCCTGACAATGTCAGTGTTTATGCTGGCAAAAGTCCTAAATAGGTAACCAAAATGAGCACACACACATACACATGAAAAGAGAAGGAGCATTTGTTTGTTTTTGGTTAATAAGAATCACCAAGTCGATCCCTAACATAATGTTTGGCACCAGCAACAGTGATATATATATAAACAACTACTACCGCACCCACAAGTGTCTAATGACACAGACACACTTTTTTTTAAAGTTACAGGGGTTTTTTCTGATTGACGTCATTTCTAGCACTTTGCATCATTCACACATTTCTTGTAATTTCACAGTGTGACAACCCAGATACAGAGAATAACCCAGAAAATATCAAACCCCAACCTGAGCATTCTCCCTGCCACGTTTAAACTAAATAATTGACGTGCATGCAATTTACATGTTTATGTATTTTATGATTTCAGAGTCAAAGGGAAATCCTGCCATACTGTGTGCTTGAATATCACTGATTCAAAGATTCTCATTTTATGTGTGGTAAGCTGCAAGACTTACACAGCACATTCCCATTTATTTAAAGATGGTTCCACGTGGGCCGCTGAGCTCATTATCTCATTCACGATAATAACGTTGAGGGATTTTTCTTATGTTTCATCACCCATCCAGAAGAACAGGAGCAGTGACAGGTTGAATGCCCTTTTACGTCACAGGAGTTAAGTTGAACATGAAAACAAAGGCAGGAAGTGGTAGGTAAGATATAATTCATCAGAGGTAAAGAAATGTGTGTGTGTGTGTGTGTGTGTGTGTTAGGAGTGATATAACATTATAGTTTCAGGTATAACTCTCTGGTAACTGAGAAACTGATGAGAGTAAAAGTAAATACACGGTGCAGCCACAGTACACAAACCAGTTGCACGGCCTTTTCATTGGCTGTGAAACTCCCCTTAAAGACACTGGACCCTTGTTCCTCCACACACACACACATCACTGCCCACTTTACTCAGTGTGTTGTAATGTCCATGGCAAAAATTTTGATCGGGTGTGAGCAAATTGAAGTAATGAGCACTTTGGTTTGATGGCCATTCAGTGTCCGCAGAGGAGGAGGAGACACTGTAGGCTAGTGTAATTCAGCTGAGCCTTATTAAGAAGAGATAGAAGGAAAAGGAGACATCGGGCTGCTCAAGTGGAGATATGAGGAAATCCTTGTGAACACTTTCCAGGATGCTTAGCTCATGTCAAGAACAGTGACTGGAACAAACTGGCCAAATGGTCGTGTATGAACATGGGCTTGGCAGTTCCTTCGATTGGTTCTCACTGCTTGTAAACTAGTGTAAATATTGGAGATAGTGATGAAGTGCACCATGACTAAGAGTCTGACGTGGAGGCCAATGCTCCCGGATGTCTGTATTCCTCAAACTGTTTTTTTTTTTTGGTGAAATCTGTCTCATACAGCAGGGAGGGGATGTCTGCTGGAGCTGAATCAGACTAAATATCCTTCCTCACAATTGTCATCCCCACTGTACAAACACCGAGTGAGACAAATCAACAATGAGCAAAAAAAGCGAGAAATTCCTGAACTAATAATCAAACTTTGATGCTCGGCCGTCACTCCCTGGCTCTTTCAAAAGCAGTTCACAAAAGGCATCAAGGTGGTGGTTTCAATTCACTTTGAAGAAAACAGTAAAAACAAACACAACAGCAGAGGCAAGTGGGGAAGCCAACGTGCGCGGCCTTTGACTCCAGGAATTTACATTGTTTCAGGGGAACAATTCACCTTGTTCCTGGACTCTATTTTAAACACATGAACGATGACAACTGATTCAAATATTCTCCAAAACTGTTTCAGATTTCAGACCAGACATGAACTACAGGTCGAACGTTTACATTTTCTACATGTTTGTAGATTCAAATCTCAGTTTTACACATGAAGCAATCCTTGGATTTTGTGCATCATGCTCATACAAACATATATTTTCAGGAAAAAGTAAGACTCATCTTTTCAAAAGTATGAAATGAGTCCTGCTAAGTCAGTGTTACTATTTTATACATTTTCTTTTTAGTTGTGATTTTATTTCCTGTACAATTGATCCTGAGCTGGTCGTCCTGTGCAGACTGGTAGCATGATGGCACCCTCTTCTGGATGACAAATGCAACAACACATCACTTATCAAATCTACACATGGGGGGGATTTTCTGAATGACACAATATTATCTGTAGCATATCTCCAGGATAAATAAAGGTTGTAAATCACACAACCTTTACCCTTCCTCTTACTTAACCTTGCCATTGTGGTGATATTTGCTTTTTTCCTGTGTGACTAATTTAAGTGCCCAGATGTCACACGTCTCTCTGCGTGACTATGTTGCTTCGTCTGAGGGGAAACCCATAAACTGGTGATAGTCCCTGGGTCTGCATTGGTCAGACCAGGGTTGGACGTAACGGAAACAAAACAATAGAATGAAAGGTCAGGAATTATTCACTCTGCAATAACAGGGTGAAAGATAGAACTAATATCGACCTAAGGATATTTCAAGTCCTAACTTCAGCAGAATGAACTCTGCATGTCAGGCTTCTAAACTAAACTATGTATATATCGATGATGCATGACGGCCATTGTGACTTAGAATTAAACAACGAAACCATTCAAGTGAAGTCCAACCAGTCAAGTCAGAGCCAAACTGTTTCCCAGTAAAGAACATTTCCTCATTACTGTCATTTTTGCTTGCATGAAACTAACATTGCAAGCAGGTTTTCTGTTACCAGTAAATACCAGACTGTCTCTCAACAATTCACTGAATGAATTTGTTGGATTTAACCTGAGGAGGAACATGAACGTATCATTTTGTTCACTTAACATGCGAGTGAGGTTTCTGACAAAAACCCACTCATGTCCACTCCTGAACTGTGAATTTTATTTTTCCAAATGATATTTGTTCACTACGACATTCAATCAAAACAACAACAAAAAGGTCAGTGGAGCGTTTCAAAGCAGCAGTGTTCTCTGTAGTAACTAAACATGTTACGTAATGTTTGTTATACAATATCCCAGGGGAAGTCACTTTCATTCAATCACAGACAGAGAAGCCACAAAAGGGAACTTGTTTTTTTTCATACATTGTAGTAATCCCCATGACCTGTTAACACAGTTTGAGTTCAAGAGGTGTCATTTTCACTGAAGATTCAACATTTCTTATTCGCTCTGTCTCATATTATCCTTAAAAAACTTTTATTATCAGTATTATTATCTTTTTCTGCCAGATTGTGTGTTGTTGTGGACACAATATCCTCAATATCCACCTGGATTCTCAGTAAACTATCAAATAAATCAGAATACATGAACAATAATAATAAATAGGCTCTAATATTTACCTTCAGAACTTTGAGTCTAATCTAAATCTTCAAGTGTTTTATAGAAGGACATTAAATAAGACATACATGACATTCAAAACAGGTTTAGCTGAAAATAATATCTAAGTATTTAATAGATAAATAAAAAAAATAACTAGAATGCAGAAATTATCATTATCTTAATTAATTGTATTAATTTATCATTAATGGAATAGTCGTATATATATTTTTTAATCTGTCAGAAATAAGAGTGATCTATACGTTATAGATGAAAAAGGAGTACATCATTTCTGATGAGTTTAATATATTAATAATGTATATAATGTGTTATATCTTTTTGATATTTTAAAAGGTGACATAATGCAGGGATTCTTTTTCCTAATCATGTGTAAGTTTGTTTCAGTCATGTTGAACATTATACTGACGCTAATGCTGTTTCACTATGTCTTGTTTTGAATACTGGGGAAGTTGTGACTGTGACCATGTGATGAGTGAGAGGTCATTTGGTAACATTTCCAGAAATTCAACAACTCAGTGACTTATGCACAAGCAGTACTGTCTCTTTTTGACCTTTTTTTTGGTTTTATGTTATAAATACATGTTGTTTATATTTTACAAATATTTCTGTCTTTGCACACAAGATGATCAGGTAACAAAGTCTTCGTCACCACTCACAAAACATTACAAAGATGAATCAGTGTCATGTTTTCACTCTGTCTCCTGCTGTTCTATTTAAAAGCAGTGAGCTGTGGAGACACTGGGACACAAAACACCACATCCCTGACTTTGTTGAAAGAGACGACCAGTCAAGATGATCGGGAGCCCACATAAATATTCCATTAAGATTCTCATATATAATCTAAACAGCATAACATCTGGTCCAGGATATTTAATACACATCACTTTGAAGGTATGCTGTGGCCCAGCAGAGCGCTGTTTGAGTTCAGTGTTTCTTTTACTTCAACATTAATATCACACGGCCTCGCCTGGCAGCCAGCCCATAACGTGTCTTTGGGGATTAACCAAGTTACTGGAACGATACTGTGTTCGTGCTGATGCTGCGAGGAACGTATCAGGGGAGCTATGAAAGAGCGGATAATTAACTCAGGGGCCAACCAAATAAGTCATATTCTAATCAATTATTCAGTATTTGCAGGCGGATGAATGCACGGCCTGCTCATGTTGCAGGCAACCCAATAATGACACTGCTGAAACATTAGTGATTCATTGCTATCCGTTTTATTGGCTTACCTGGCCATTTCCATCTGGATACACAAAAGAGATTCAATGTCTAAACAGTGTTATTTCACACTGTTTAAATAACGTTGAGAGATGATGCAAGGACAAAACTACACAACGTAAAGGGAGAGACATAAGATCTGTGAAGGAAAAGTACAAGAGTTTGTGTTAGATATATAAATAGTCATTTATGTGTTTATGAGATTGAATTCAAATATGAGTCTGTGATTTTACAGGTTGTAAACAAAGGTTTCACAGCATCAGAACACTTCTTTAAGAAAATAAATTTGGTCTAATCTGTGTGACCTATCAATGGCGATGTTAGCTGATCCTATGTTTTTAATATTTGATAGGGGCTGCCCCTCTGTTTAGATCAGGTTGGATTGGTTTGTGAGTTTCATAAACTGGATTTGTTTTCTGTGCATTTCAAACAGTTCATATTCTGCATTTGGAGAGACAGAGGAGTGTGATGTTTGTGATGGAAATTTTGGAAAAATCAGGAATGACTATTTTACAACAGGCATAGATACTATATTTTACAAGTTTAATCTATAACTTTTGCCAAATGCCGAATTAACCATTATGTTATAACTTGTAAGAAATTAACATTCTGCCTTTCCAAGTCCTATACTTCAGAAACTGAGTTAAATTACCTGATAAATTTTAGTCGTTTTGAGTAAAAAAACTTATTGAAAACACTTTTTAAAAATGATTTAGCCTTTCAATGTGCCTAGATTGTTGTGTTGTGTTATAGAAATAAAAGTTAAACTTTTACACGTTCATCATGTTTAATTTTTGAAAAGTAAATCTTCAGATAACTGTGGTGTAAAACATGCAATATTTCCCTATGACACACAGTCATATTGTTTAGTGAGTAGTACTGTATAAACTCATATAACTCATATATAATACTCACTAAACTAAACATATATGCAACATTAGATAGATAGACAGATAGATACTTTATTGATCCCGAAGGAAATTCAAGATTGCGCTTTTACATTTACTCAAATGTACTTAGTTAATTTACTGCTTCTGTCCTCAGCTAACACCATCACGAACCCACGTGAGCCTTTAAACTACAAGTACTGTCAGTTTACTTTGCACGGATACAGCTGGAAGAAAACATTTATACTTTGAGTGCATTTCAGAACCTGTACTTTTATAGTATCAGGTATAGTACTTGAGTAAATGTGCTTGCTTGTATCCTAAGCTAACACCATCAAGAACCCACGCGGGCCTTCAAACTACAAGTGCTCTCAGTTTACTTTGCACGGATACAGCTGGAAGAAAACATTTATACTTTTATACTTCCAATGCATATCAGAACCTGTACTCGTACAGCATCAGCTTGAATACATGCACTCGCCCGTGTCCTCAGCTCACACCGTGAAGAACCCTGGGCTGTTTGTGCAGAACTATAAACAGAACGGTGCAGGGGTTAAATTCTCCTTGTTGCCATGGTGACGAAGACAGCGGCCGCCTTGACAGGAGCATGGAGGGGGGGGGGGGCGTTGTTGATTGACAGAAGAAGGGGGCGGGGTATAACACAACGCTCGCTGCTCATTGGCCAGATCTGAGTCACGTTGCCAGTTTGGAACGCAAATGAAAAGAGTTGCAGAGTCCCGCCCCCCTGCTCTTCCTGCGCTGGTCTGACGCAGCAGCAGCGGCAGAGCCTCCGGACACTGATGGTGTGAGACGGCCGGACCGACGGTGAGGCAGCGCGGCCAGCGAGAGGAGCGAGCCCACGGGACCCACGGAACCCACGACTACGGTAAGACGACGGCTGAGGTCGCCGCTGGGCCCGCGGTGTCACGGCGGCGTTTACCGGAGGGGGGGGGGGGGGGGGGGGCGAGGAGGAGGCACGCCGTGTGTGTCGGAACGCGTGAGGAGAAACGGTCGCACCAAGCTAGCGTCTCCTCGGGGCCCCAGCCCAGCAGCGGGTGGCTCCAGCTCGGCTCGCTAACGTCACTTTGACTGCTCGAGTTGAGCGCGCGGAGCCTCGTGTGGTGGAAATAAAAACATGGTGGCGGATGAAGTGTGGCTAACAACGCGAGCTAATGTTGTTGTGGAATCCACGGGCAGCTCCGACTGAACGTGAACGTGAGAGAAGATGAACTTTTCTGACCTCAGCTCCCCCAGTTGTAGCTCAAGTTAGCCAGGTGCTCGCTTGAGGAACTTTAGGACGTTTAGGTCGTGACCTTGGGGATTAAATCACGACCCAGATGTTTTTTGACAACTGTGGATGGTCCTCGGTGGTTTACTGTGGCCATGGCCACCCAGAGTGACCCCTATGTGGGCAAAGCAATGCCAGTGAGAGCCAGATACCCCCACCCCTGCCTCTTCCCTCTGCTCAGCCAGTGTGTGTTGGTATGTGCAGAGCTGCAATGATTAGTCGACTTTATTCGACTATGTTGATTGATTAACTGTTTCTGTCTTGTTGTTGGAGCAACGATGTCAATGTCAGCTTCTTAATTGAAAATGATTTGCTGTTGTTCTCTGTTTTCTTTGATAAACATCTTAAGGTTTTGCATCAATGCTCCAAGAATTTGACAATTCATCGATTAGTCAAATAAAATAATCTTTACCAGTAATTATCTTGATAATCAATTAAATCAAAGTGGTTAAAGGCATAGTTCACCCAAAAAAGAAGATAAACTCTACTCACCACAGTGCAGATGTGGGGGGGGGTAAGACGTTTGAGTCCACAGTTTCAGGTGTAAACATCCAGAAAAATCCAATACAATTAAAGTAAATGGTGACAAATTCTTCAAATGTAAAAAAACAACAGACTAAAACAAAATACCTCCAAACTGCTTGTGTGGTGTCATCCAAGTGTCCCCAAGCCCCGACATTCAAGAACGACTTGGAACAGCGTCATTTACACTATGTTTTTGGCCTAAATGTCCACTGTGATCCATGTGCGAACGTGCCTATCAGGATAACCGAGGACATTTAGGCTAAAATCATGGTGTAAATGACATCGTTTCAAGTTAGATATGAGTGGCAGGATGCCACTTGGATGCCACCACATGAGCAGCATACAGGCATTATCTGTTTATTTATATTTTTACATTTGAAGAAGTGGTCACCATTTACTTCAATTACCCCTGAAACTCCTAAAGAGTTTTGTGGACTCAAACTTCACAAACCCCTCCATCGGCATAGTGTTGAGTAGATAATGAAAGAATTTTCATTTTTGGGTGAATTGTCCCTTTAAGGGCTGGCAAACTTTTGCTGCATTTCTCTGCTTCATATCTTTGCAGAGGCACTACTTTTTGGCGTTTTGAACTATTGCTCAGACCAAACTCTAACAGCACTTTTCTGGGCCACAGCATACCTGTAAAGTAATGCACATAAAGTATACTGGGCCAGATGGTGTTGTAGATTATACTTGAGGATCTTGATGGAATATTTACTTCATTCAAACTCTGAAAAAAATGTGATGGCTCTTTCATTATCTGACATTTTATAGACCATATAATTAGTTAAGATATCAGCAGTTGTCCTTTTTGGTTAGTTGAATGTTGAAGTGTTAATTCTATAAAACATAAAAAAAGTGAGAATGCACAGTATCAAGGCAAGGTAATATATTCCAATTGCTTGTTTTGTCCAAGCAATAATGCAAAACCCAAACATGTTGAGCTTGTTATCATAAAACTCAAAGAAAAGCAGCAAAGTCTTCCATATGAGAAGCTGAAGCTGAAAGATCTTTGGAAAATGATTCAGTAACTGCAAGACAAATTCGGCATCAAAATAATTGTCAGTTTCTTTTGATATTGAACAACAAGTTGACTATTTTAAAAGTTTCAGCCCTGGCAGCACCACAGGCACCAAGTGTCCTCTTTTCTTTTGAGGTTGCCCAAAATGCAAATTCTCACAGAAGGATTAGGTCAGTCAGTTCACTAGTAAAGAAAAAAAAAACAGCTATAAAAAGCATGAGAGGGACAATGTTTACCCTGTGCACACACTGTATGTACCCCAATTAGGTAACTTTTTATAATTTAATGTCATTTCATAATGATGTCATGATGAATGATTGATTAATCCAAATAAACTGAGAATAATGTCTCTAATATTATTGTTTGCGAAAGGGAATGCATTCCTACACCATACTATTCACACCATGATGATGCATTTCTTACCATACGATCATATTTATTTTTATTAATATTATTTCTATACAAACTTGAGGTTGTATCTGAAGGCCTATGTGTTGTTACATGTCATGCCTCGGATTCTGGAACACTGACATGCAATATAAAAGCACACACTCTAATATGCTTTTCTTGTTTCAGTGTAAGTGAGGACGACCTAATCGCAGCTCTTTTCAATGGCAATGTAGCTGGATGTCTGTTTAAAATCTTAACTCAAGAGCGTCATAAGATGCCCACAAATTACTTTATTTCATGTGACAAAAGCAGCAACACACTTAGCGAAGAAGAACATCGATTTTCTTGTGCTCTTCTGGGGTTAATTTCAGGGGGAAGCTTGTTTTAAGAGCATGGTGAATTGGTGTCTGTAGAGAGTTATCTAAGTGTTATGAAAAGGCTGATTTAAATCTGATGAGACAGATACAGCCACACATCATTCAAATATTTTGTTTAGACAGGTGTCATTTACATGTGAGATGGCCCAACTGCCCCCCCATCTCTGCCCACTATGTATTGACTCGCCTCTTGCATGACAATCTATTAGACTCAATCAGCACCACAGCCACTTTACTCTTTACTTTAAAATGAACTCGGCTGTAAGAGTTTAGTTTTTTCTGGTGCTGTTTCAGCATACCAGGATACATTTTTGTTGGCAGGAGTCTCACCAGCTGTGCTCCCGTATGCTCGAGGTGCCAGTTTCAGTCCTGGCAATAGCCAGCATTTCCATAGTCACAGGCAGGTTGTCAGTCGGCATGCGTCATCAGGAACTAATTGATTCAAAAAGATAAGTTGTCAAGGTCAGGATAGCTTGATTATGTTGTGTCAATTTTATAGATGGTTCATTGGGCAATAATTAGTAGAGTGGGTGTGTTCATCTTTTTCTATTTCTGTCCAATTGTGACAGTTAATAGTTTTGTTTAAATGGGTCAAATCAGCATCCAGTCTGTGCTCTGATTAATCATTGTGATGATTGAAGGGAGCAGAAGTTGTCTTTCCCTGTCTCTTGGCCTGTAGTCGACTGGAATAATACCCACTCTTTAACAAATCAGTTTTGTAGTGAGGAGTCTGTTTGCCGTTGGTACTTTTAGTCTAAAGTAATTATAAATAAACCTAAAAATCTAATGTTTGCAGCAAAATGTTCTGAAATGTCCCAATTCTGATATGTTCGCAATTAAAGCCTTGAAGAGGAAAATTGTTAAAGCCTCCAAATGCTCACAAGTTATTCTCTAGTTTTTTGTTTTTAGATGATGTGCCATGTTGGTTGTTGGTTGTCTTTGATTCAAAAACTAGTGTTGGTAAAGATTACTCTCCATTTTTTGGTAACCTGTTTATAACTTAATGCAGCCACACTGTCAACCACTTTTACAGACTCTTCTTGATTAATGTTCAGTCAAGTCGAGGGAGTTCAAAATGGTGGAATCATAAAAAAATTGGGTTAAACTAAAGCAGGGTTTTTTATGCATCAATTACGAGAAAATCCAGATAGTACAGTAGCAGTATAACATTAAATATAAAATACATTGATTAGTCTATGCACTAATATTGACAAGTGTCCAACGGTCCCTATTATTCTTAATCTTTGAAATTTAAGATCATTCCAAATGCTTCGGATGTTGAGATAATCTCGAGAACACAAGATATTACAACATGTCAAATCAGGTCCAAGACCACTCTGTCCCTGTGATGACCTGTGATAGATAGTCCATGCATAGAAAAGAGGCTTATTGATGATGAGGTTGACTTTTGCAACTTTTAACAATGAAATTATGATTTCTAAAATAAAAATGATTTCTATCAGGATTTGCTATTATCTTTCAAATCTCAAATGTGTGCAAATAAAAGGATGTGTTTCATCAAGGGAAACAACTTCAGTGCCTTCATTTTTAACCCCATGAAATAACAACTGTAATGCACATTTGATCTAGTCCATAGAAAAGTAATAAATAAATGTATATTTTCTTATATAATCATTAATCTTTCTGAGTCCCCAGTGAACCACTGAAGTTTATTTGTTGCATTTTGATGCCTGGTTCAGTGGTGGAGTTGATGTAAATTTTAAGAGCTTGTTTCTGAGAGGCTATGAAGTGCTATATTTCTGTGTGTTGCTGCTCAGCTCAGCTCATACCTGACCTATTTTTTTTCTGTTGGTGCGATCGACGCCTGAGAGTGATGCCTCAGAGACTGCTCTGAAAGAACAGTGTGGATTGAAGTGTGCTGCTAATCTGCAAGCTTTGCCAGAACAATTTAACTTGGGTATTTTTAGATCAGACGGAGAATATTTCATTTTATCTGTCATCCCACTGCCCCTCTCTGTACTTCCCTGTCCACTTCTCCCATATTTATTTTGAGAGTTGTTAAGCGCCAAGGCAATTTTTAGTTTCCGTGGAGCAATGTGCACCTAGAGGGCGAGGGTCTTACTAAATGGAGCTAAATAGAAAAACGACCAAAGGCCTCTCAGGAGAGTCAAGTGAAAGTGTTTTGTATTTTCACAGTGTGAGGCTACATGTGCCGGAATGGCACACGCTTAGCACACTTAACCTGGAAAGCAGCCAGGGCGTCTTTGTACTGGTCTACTCAGCTGTGGAAGGCGAAGTCCATCTGAGCCAGATAGCTCAATTTACGGCTAGCTGAACAATCTTGCCCTGGGATCAGTGGGTATCTATGTCTTACACACTCTAACAAAGGCACTGCCCTGCTTGTTCTGTTTGGACAAGACCCATTGACCATCATCAGCCTCTGGGGATGACCCCCCCAGCACTGTAGGAGAAGTGCTGCTTTTTAGAGCATAGGATGTGGAAGCTGATCTTTACATCAGAGATTCTGAGGCAAGCTCTTTTCATTCATTAGGAATTAGGTGAGAGTAGATGACATATCATGTTGACTAGGGATGTCACGATATGTAGAAACTTGTGAAGACACCAAGTGTTGGCTCAATACCAGACGAGTGCTTAGTTTGATCTTAAATGTTCGACTTTGCTCATTGTTTAGTCACTGGACTTATCAACCTTTTACAGTGCATGGTGTCTTTTTTAAGATTTGATGCACAATGGGGGAGGGGGGATGGCAGGAAATGTTTAGGAAAATATCTGGAGCAACTTACAGCCCCTCCAGAACATTTTAGGAAAATGTCACTTGAGTGCATGTCATCTTGACAGTATCCTCATTATCTGGAAAAAACATTTCAACAAGCTTGAATTCTCTGTCCACAGAGATTTATGAGTCTGGCCGCTGGATGCTCTATTCCCCTTGTGTGATATAAATGGTCCCTCCACCAAAAAGTGAAGACAGACATAGACAGTATCTAATTAATTTATTAAGCTCTATAAGGGCTTAATCAACAAGGACTGTTTCAGTACAGTTTGTTCTTTTGGAACTCTTTATGCCATGTTTTGGTTTTATTTCAGACTTTTAAAATGAATCATAATGAGTATGGAGTACATGTATTGGTATATTCTTAAGCTAACTATGAGTACATGGGCTGGCAGAGATGAAGAAAATCTAAAAGGAAGGCTTACATCATTTATTATAATACCTCTACCCAGAAGAGCTTGTTAGGCAATAGTCTTCTTTGGGGGGAAAAAGGTTGACTTTATTTCTCTTCAAGAGATCTTGCTAGATCACCCCGACACCTCACTTCACTGAGACCACTCTGTTTATTCTTTTATCTCAAAGCAGTTTGGGGTCCCATGCCTTTAGATCTTGACGTCCAACATCAAGCAGCACATCCCAAACAAATCCAACCGACCTCTGTTCTCTTCCTCTTGTTTTGACACCCCCCCCCTTCTGCCGCACACATGCTCTGCTCGCCAAGTGTGAGACTCGAGGCTTGCATGTCTGGCTCCACCGCCAGCTAATCTATATGCTAATGACAAGATAATAATCAATGAGGTTCACGCATGGTTGGCCCCAATCAATACCACATTGCACCAGCAAACGATTCAAATGGCTACATGTCATACATGTAGACAGCTGGGTGGCGTGTTAATGTGGTGGGACAGACCATAAGTATGTTATTATCCTCTGGTCTTATCTTCCATATTCCACATAAATGCATTTGTTTGTCATTAAGGAGAGGTTTGAATTCAAATGCAAAGCTATCCCATTTCACTTTTAAGAGGGACCTGCAATTTTCTACCTTTATTGTTTTGCATTTCATTTTCACAATTGCATTAATTCAGGGCTTGTCACCATTGTGCTGCGAATGTTTAAAATATGTCTCATAGGTTTCCATTAAGCTTTAATGGTGCTGTTTTAGCAGGAGTTTAGCAGGTTTATGGTACGTTTTGCTAAAGGTATACTCTACCATTACCTTACATAGCAGATAGTTACTTGGTAATGGCTGTCTTGGTGGATCAATTCTTTTTCCTCAAGCCTCAAAATTGATGCTGATTGCTGGCCTGCTAGTAAAATGATGGGTTAGGTGTTCAGTTGCAGGTTATTTGTGGAAATTGTCCTTTCTATAAATGGTTTAAAACCTGCAGTCTCCAAATTTGAGGCACTGAAATGGAAATTGAGCCTTCAATTTTCAGCTGTCCAGACCAATACTAGGCAAAATAAAGGATATGCCATCTCAGTGCTGTTGTTTTAATGATATGCCTCATTACCTTAGGTGTTTGGCTTTTCATAAAAAAATAATTAACGTGATGATTACAGTCCACCTTATGTTAGAGGGTCTATGTATCCTAAAAAATTTCAGGCAGCAGCAGAGGGGGAGGGGAAAGACGGAGTAAAATCATTACCATCATCTTCATTAGAGAGGATCCCGTTGTCCAATCAGCATGCTGCTCTGCACGGGGAATCCATAGGCACCCCGTTGGCTGTCGCTAGGATACCACATAATCAGGAGGCAGGCCGTGGCCTGGTTGGTGGAGTGGGGTGTTGATGCTGGGACGACGAGCTTGCGGGGTGTTGGGGGTAGAAAAGCGGGGCTGGGGGTTTGGATGCAGCACAGGAACACACTCGCACACGCTCACTCATTCACTCAGTCAGCCAACCAGCCAGCCAACCACTCAGTTTGGCAGACAAAGAAGAGCAACATCCTGCAGGAGGACAGCACACTCCCGGGGGATGGGGCATCATACCCCTGCATCGCGTTGGGGGGGCCGGAGGAGGTAGGAGCACCAGGGTTAGGGGGCTTTGTCTCAGCAGCAGCAGAGTACCCCATCCACACACAGGCATACATTTCTCTCTGGATCTCCTAGCTGCATGGCTGTTAAAGCCATTATCACACATCAATCGATTGGTGCAGTTGACAAATGTTTTCTTGCGGTACATTTTAATGTGGCTCATCAGAGTTTTGCTTACTGTGGACACTGATTGAGGCTCCTGCACTTCCTCACTGTGATTTTAGCTCTGGAGAGACAGCCAGTCTGTCTGACAGACTCTTAACAGCTCTCATCTTCCTGCAGGCTGTGCAAATCCTCTAGATACTGACAGCCGGTTCCTGCGGTCCTGTAGCGCCGGCATGAGTAGATCAATATGTCCTCTTGTGAGGGATGCAAAGAGCTGAAATTGTGTTGTTATGGTTTTGAGCGGGTCTTTGCAAATGCACTGTACACTGCCGGTGCTGCTTTGATGTGCTCTCATACACACTGGCTCTGCCACTTTTCATTTGTACCAGGTTTTTCCCTGGTATCAGCGCAAAGCTTGGTATAAGGTTAAAAACTGGAGTGTGTGTGTGTCTGTGTGTGCTTGTATATATTTATGGGGGTGGGGGGGTTCTCCATCATACCCCCTTCCCTGATGGATGGGTGATTCCTCTCAGAATGACTGGGGATGAACTGAAGGCATATTACCAGAGGGGATTCCCTCTCATCTACACACAGGGAGGCAATGGGAAGCAGACTGGGATGTAGGCTAATGAATACATACAGGCAGGCAGGCTTTGGCAGCAGCTGTGCTTTGTTTACAACCATGAACCCACTGTTTCCTTACCTGGATATCAGCTTTTACATAGAAACAAATATGTAGATGTGAAATTTTCGAGTCATGACAAGCACTCTTTTTTTTTTTCTTTTTTTTTTTTTGCAAATTAGAGTTATAGTAAATTACAGTTTTGCCTGGGATTCATCCCTGATAATCTTGCTTCGATAATTCTAAAACACCCTAATTTGCATTTTGTTTAATTTTCTCAACATTGATAATATTTACACTAATTTAATTAAAATTTGTGTTTTATATTAACAATCATGTAAAGTTTTCATTTAGAGTTCATGCAGTTCATTCAGTGCCCTATTTGTTTACTTAGATATTTTAAAGCTGTTTAGGTTCTTCCAAGCTGCCATTTTAAGGAAAAGCATATGGTTCGGTGAGATTGCAGTTTCTTTCCAAGTCTGCTTTGTAGCATAAGTGGGCCATCGAGCTGTGCTTTGGCCCCTAATCCGCTCAAAAGAATAATGAGGAGGAGGAAATAGCTTAAGAGTTGCGGCATGGCAGCAGCATTGCTCCTTATTTAATTACTTCCATCACACCCGCTCTCTTTACTCCAGCTCATTTAAAACCCTCAACATACTCACCCAACCCTCGACCTTCTCATGCGCTTTTTCCCCTCCAGCAATCCCCCCCATCAACTTCATGTGTACACCTCTAACCTCAGGGCTAGAAATTCCATCCTCCCTGTTTTGGCCTTTCTTTTCAGCTCTGTTACATCAGCTGTCACGCTGTTTGAATTCTCCTCCCCACACTCTCATTAATCCCTCCTTCTTTTCTACACCACCAGCATCTCAATCTGTTTGATAACTTTTTATTCTTATCTTTTTTGTAAGAGCTCAGCTTCATCAAAGACTTCTGAAGTTGCCTCATATCCTTTTCACAACTTCATCTTTGCTGTTTTTTTGCCTTGACTTCTTCTCACTTCTCATGCCGGGTTGTCCTCCATCTTATCTTCTCAGAGAGCTCTGGACCTTTTCCTCCTGTGCTAATGGATAGCAGAGCACCAGGGGACCAACCCTTAAAAAGCCTTTTATGGAAGGGCCTTAAATCATTGTGCTTTTTTTTGTCAATGATCATGATTGACAAGAGCAAACGGATGTAGAAGTAAAGATGGCCAATGTCGTAAACATTGTTTTACATAAACAAATTACTTTTTAGCTTAACAAATAGACTGGACTCTTAAATATGGAGGACTTAGAGAAATCATTAAGCCTATAATGTTGGGGCTGTTGATCATATGGTTGTACTTTTGCCTTTGAGCTTTGATGAAATATGCATGTTCTCATTTAGGTTAAAAGCTCCACTGCTTAAGATATAATTCAGTAACCACTAATGTCAGCCAGCTACCACGCTCGGCCTTGCCCCACTTTTTGTTTTTGAGAAGGAAGTCAGACTCATCGAGTGTTTCAGAGTTAGTGACTGTCATCTTAGGCTACTACAAGAGTAGTTTTTTACTGGCTGCTAAATTTAGATGTAGTATTTCTGTTGTGAATGCATTAAAACAACAGACTTTCAGAGGAACTAGTCGTTTCCCATGATGCTCAGGTCGTACAGCAGATTTGTGTAATGACCCTCTTAACCTTGCTCTATTGTTCACAGCTGTGTTCACATCTGCAGTCACATGGATTATACCGGGAATATAAGAGGTTTGAGTGTTGTTGCAAAGCTGGTTGAGGTGTCTGGGTAGACAGCGCATCCATTAAGATTTCAGGGCTGTCAGTGAAGTTTTTTTGTTTAATTTTAGATTAAATAAATATACCATGATCAATTATAATTATAATTGTAAATACAGGCTTTCAGTAATCACAATAAATATTTTTTTCTTTGTTATTCCCAGACACTGTATTTTGAGCTGTTTTGCTCACTGTGAGTTTAACCTTGCTTACTGTTTTGATTGAAATTAGGGCGATGCCTTTGGTTGCAGAAACTTTTGGCAGGTCATTGACTGTTCACATTTACTTATTCAAATTTGCTTAAGATGGAAAATACTTTGAAATGAATACATTCACTGCTCACATTTCATTAACTGATTTCTGATAATTCTTTCATGTGTATTAGTGGTGTCACGTTTTATTGAAGTTGAGCGGTTCTTGAAATGTCATGTGCAGTGGAATTTTAACTTCATTTGTGTTGTGAATGAAAAAAAATATAATTTGGGTTTGGAAATTGGATGGAAAATAGTGTGTCCTTTTTCTCATTCTACCCTCTCTCTCTCTCTCTTCCAGGCACAGGAGAGCCATTCAGAAGAGCCGGGGGTCAAAGGTGAGAAGAGCAGAGGGCACCATGGAGAGTGAGCCGGGGGCCCCTGCCTCCACGGCTAACAGCACCGGGACCACCACTTCCTCCACCACCAGCTCCTCCACCACCACCACCGTTGCCAGCAGCAGTAGTAGTGCCTCCAATACTACTTCTACTACTTCCACCACCAGTAGTAGTAGTAGTAATAATAACAGCAGCAGTATTAGTAACACTACCAGTAGTTCCAGTATTAGTACCACAACAGGAAGACAGACAGTGCCTCAGATATCTGTGTACAGGATACCTGACCGACAAACAGTGCAGGTGAGCTTGGCTTGAATAAAATTGTTGACAGCTGTGTGTGTGTTATACAAACTTGGACCTCATTCACATTGAGATGCACATACAGAAGCACACTTTCCTCTGCTCTACTGCCCTCTGTTGGTGCACAAAAGCCTGTCTGTTCAGTTTCTAATCAGAGCATTTGAATGAAATAAGAGGCACTTCTCTCTCTGATCGATGCACTGATGACGGCAGCTCAAACAAACCGTCACAACTCAGGATTTGTTCAGGTTGAAGGGAGGAATGCTTTCAGTCCTTTACTGCTCTTGACCCTTTGACCCTGGGATAAACCTCTGCATAGGCTTACTCTCCCTGAATAAGGCCCACTCAACTTTTAGTGCTGATGCTTTGACAGCAGGGTTTTTGTGTCATCTCACCCTCCTTTCCTCGTGCTCACCCTGCTGACAGTTAGAGGGCAAATGCTATTGACAGCTAAACGCCCCCTGAGCTTAAGGGACTGCTGGTCAGCTGTGGTCAATCAGAGCTGAATGCATGTATGTGTTGGATCCCTGCTAATTGTACCCTCATTCCAAGAGATGTGGGTCTGTATGGTCCACTGACACCACAGACCACAGGTCAACATCCTTTCTGGTTGCTTGGCAACCACGCAGGGGGCACCTCCAGAGGTGAAGGTTGAGGATTTATTCCCAGTGGTTTAGCTTTGTTAAACTTTGGTCAAAGAATTGTTGAGACCTTTGTTGCTGACTTTGATTGAGATTTTATGTGTCTGTTTGCAAGTTTTACACATTTTGAAACACTTCAATTGTGTTTATCTCATCAGTCAAATATATGTAAATACACAGTCTGTGATCTAATCCACAGTACAATGACAATGCATTCTGATTCAATACCGTGATTGTCAACCATCATTTGTCAGTTGCTTGTTATGGTAGTGACATTAGTGCTGCAACATATTATTATTATATTTAATTATACATTTATCTAACAATGCTGTCAATTAATTATTAATTTAACTATAAAATAATAAAACCTTTATTTTGTCCAACCAGACAGATTTTCTTTTCCATGCTTTTCCATTAGCGATCTAATTTTGTGGTGATCAACAAATTGATTGAATTGACTAATCATTAAAGCTCTTTGTTAAAAATATATACAGTAAATACAATTTTTATAATTTTTATTTTCAAATTAATCAGAATTAGCCCATAGAGTTATGTCATATAAAGTAAACACAGGCAGTAATTCACTGGACCCTCATCCTAACCCTGAGGAGGATACATTTTTCACATAATTGCAGCTGACAGTCTAGTTTCCTGTTTCCAAGTTTAGGCACATTCCCTGTAAATAAAAAAGCACTTTGCCTCATAACCATTTATGCCGTTAGTTAAAGCTGTATCTGCTAAGAACGCCAGGATCACTTGCCTTGTTTTGATTGTGTCTCGCAGTAATTTAACTTCAAGTGCTCACTCTGCTTTGACATTTGTGGGGCCACCGGCAGATTTTATGACACTGTTGCAGACTGCAGATACAACGTTATGATTTCACACAGTGTTGTACACAGCTGTGTATGTGTGCGTGTGGGGGATGGGAAATAGCTGGAAGCAGGTGTGTGATTTGGGAATGTTGGAAAGAGGCAGGTAACACATTCACACAGTGTTTGAGGTTCTGACAGCTGCGTTGTTATTTCATGCAGGGCTCAGGAGGTGGAGAGGAGGGTTGTCCACCAACCAAAAGGTCGTTGGTTAAATCCTCGCCTCCAGTCAGCATTCCAAAGTGTCATTAGGCAAGATACTGAATCTCAAATTGCCCCTGACGGCTGTACTGACAGTCTATGAATGGTGTGTGACAGAAAAAGCTCTCTTTGTAGAAGTATGTGTGAATGTGCTTTGAGTGGTCGAGGCTGGAAAATCTGCTTTATGAATACAGGCCATTTTACTATTCATGCAGGATTTGGGACTGATGTTTGTGTAGCAGTGTAGCTGAATCTCTGTGTCTTTCGTCTTCTGTCTCTTGGCCCAATTAAATTTAGTTAAGCCAAACTCTTGTTGTGTGCAGAGTGCATTACTCAAATATCTTTGTTTGTTTGTTTGTCTGTCTTTATTTTCAGGTGTTTCAGAATGCACTACACAGACAGCCTAACACAGCAGCACAGTACCTGCAGCAGATGTACGCTGCCCAGCAGCAGCATCTGATGCTGCAAACTGCTGCCCTCCAGCAACAGCACAGCCTCAGCACCGCTCAGCTCCAGAGCCTGGCCGCTGTACAGCAGGTCAGTAACTGAACAAGAATAAATCATTCACATGGTGGAGAGATTATCATTGCTGTTGACCTGATGCAAGACTTGTTTCTGGAATTGGTATCTCTCTCATTTACACTTATTCTTCACTCATGTTGTCAGGCCAGTATAGCAGCTGGACGGCAAAGCTCTTCGCAGAACGGCACTTCATCTCAGCAGACAGGATCTACTCAGGCTACGGTAAGTGCACTTTTGAGTGTTGGGTCTGTCCGCTAAAAGCCTCTTAAGTTTAAGTCATTGTTGTTCATTAGATTATCACGAAACTAAGTTGATTTAGCACTTAAAGAAATCTGGGCCCCTGACAGCATCAGCTCTGTGCATTGTGCTGTTTAGGTAATGTACTAAGTTGTGGAATGCTCCACGTGTTGTATATTTGAGGTCCAATGAGTCCTTGAAATCCTTGATAATTTGTGAAAAAGCACAGAACTCCTTAAAAGTTTTTTGAAAATAGCAAAATTAGAAATTGAAGTTCTATTGATATTCTTACTCAAAATGACTCTTGGTGCTATTATGATATTTTGTGATGGTTGACTATTCGTGTTGAGGTAATTGGTGTAGAAAGGCCTTTTAGAAGCTCTTGAATTTGATGTGACAGAAAGTGTGGAAACCCTTTTGGTAGGTTTATGATGATAAACATATCTGTACACGTACAGAGGTGTGTAAACTAATTATCCTGCTCGTCTTCTCCCCCATTAGATCAACCAGACCACGTCCCCAGCGGCAGCTCAGCTGATCAGCCGGGCCCAGAGCATTAGTTCCACCCCCACCAGTATTTCCCAGCAAGCTGTTCTGCTGGGCAGTCCATCCAGCCCCACACTCATGGCCAGCCAGGCACAGATGTACCTGCGAGCACAGATGGTGAGACCTGGGGCATAGCCACTGGCACATTTACATAAGCGTGCATATATGCATAAACACAAACACACACACACACACACACACACACACACACACACACACACACACACACACACACACACACACTCACCACTTCTATAAATACATGAATGTTATGCACGCATCTTCTCCCATAGTAATTGGTGCTTTATGTTCATCTTGCCACGAGAGTAGGTGGTCAGGATGATCTGTCCGGCCCCACAGGGCTCATTTCAAACACAGAGGAGAATTCCTTGAATATGTATGAATGCTCTGAGGACACAGGCGTTACCTTGGCTGTAGGTTAAGCTCCTGTTGTTTTTTTGAAGAAATGCTGAATGAATATATAGTCTTCACTTCCACTGGACTATTTTGGTGCAGCTGGTTGTCGGTAACTTGTTTGTTTCAATTTGCTGTCAATAATGCAGCTGGCAGTACAAACAGACTGTTCCTGCCACCTCATTATAACCAAGTACACAGCATTATGGGATGTCTTTCATCATTCTGAAAGGCAGCAAAACACATTTGTCAGGATAGAACGTCGTAGCTTTTATTTATGGTGCAGGCTTCTGTTGCATTCATTCATGTTGAATTAAGCCCTACAGAGATTTTCATTTCTTTTAATCGATTGTTTTTCCACATATTCACCATTTGATGTCCAAAACTGTGAACGTATATCATACAATACATATTTTTTTGAAAGAAATATGTGTATTTCTGTGCTGTGGCTTTTTAACCCTTAATTTGCCTCAACTGTTTTTTTATATAAAAGAACAATCAAATCCATAAACCCTGTTTTTTTTCATTCAGTTCTCCTTTTTGTCTTTTCTCCTAAGGCCCAGCAGAGTAACCTGGTGCAGGTGGCCAGGAGCCTCGGCCGGACTGTTCCTCTGTCCCCTCAGCTGATCTTCACTCCAACAGCTACCGTGACAGCTGTCCAGTCAGACAGCTCCTCCCAGGCCTCCTCACAGGTAAAGGTTTTTATATTTATTTAATAACACAAAAATTATAATTACACTCTCAAATGTATTGTTAATGCCCTGAACTGGAACCCTCATGTAAATATATACTTAAATGCAGAGGTGAGCGTCATAGTTGAGAGTGGAGAATGTGAAATTGTTTCAGTATTTTAACACATTTAGCAGATCAATTCTGACTAAACACAACAAATATATTTCACTTGTGTTTTTTCTTTTAATAGTGTCATGATTCTGGAAAACTGGTTAAATCTATTCATTTAACCCAATGTGAAAGTTGTCTCCATGTTTCTGCCCAGAATCAGGTCCAGAACCTTGCCATCCGTGGCCAGCAGGGGGCGACAACGTCTTCCTCTCAGACTCAGACTCTGCAGGCTCTCAGTCTGAAGCAGAGTCCTGTGCCCATCCAGCCCACCCCACTGATCAAGAATCCTAACCACGGAACGCACGGCACGGTCGCTGCAGGAGGGAGGACCAGCTCCTCAGACAGCTCCTCTGATGGAGTGAAGAAGGGGGAGGGTGCAGCAGTCACAGAAGTCCGAGCCATAAACATGAGCCGCAGTGTTACGGCTGTTAGCGCTCAGTCTCTCATTGCCCCAGGTAAGAAACGCTTGTAATCCCATTACCTGAAAAGTGTTTAGAGTGGAGGCCTTCTAGCCATGAAGCAGATCCTGTGAACATCACAGCTAAACCAAAAGGACCCAGACCTCTGCAGAAAAATGAAACATTTTTAAGGAATAAAAATAATAAATATTACTGATATGAATATTAAAGCTGACACACTTAGTTACAGCAGCCAAACTGTGAAGATTTACTCCCTCTTTCATCTTACAAGATATTAAAACAGATAAAACAAACATGAAGACATCACTTTCGCCTGGAAGAAATAGGCATTTTTCACTTTTTAAATTTTATAGCCCGGTCAAGTAACCCATTTAGACCTAAGTCTCCTGAATAAAAATGCACTCTAAAACGTAAGCATTGTTTTGAACAACCGCTGACAAAAACTTTGTCAGTCTTTAAAGCAGATAGACGCATCAAATGAAAAATCATTTGATAGCTTAAACATTTGGATTTCATTATTAATTATTGCTGTTTCCTTTAACTTAATGAACCTTTTTTTACAAAATGTACATGTCCAGCAAACTCAGAGAGAGACCCCCCCCTCTTCAAACACGCTTCTAACTGACTGAGACTGTTCATTGTTACTTTCATTGTTCGTCAATGAAACACTGCTTCAGTATCTCTTCTCTCACTTAGATCGTCAGCCATTGTCTTAAATGCAACTAAAAAAGTGTTGCATGTTAAGAGCGACCAAAAATTAATCAAACTACATTTCCCACAATGCATTTTACCTTTCCTGCCAGCATTTTAGCAAATCATGATGTATTTCTTCATGTCTTAAAAACATTGTGTAAAACGCGAACACGTCTCATCTGTCTTTAAAGGGCTTTAAACGTCACACCGGGTCTTTAAGGTTTAAACCAAAAATAAATAAGGACATTAATCCATAATGAATATTTGTTGTTAGTAGCAGCCCCACTGAAAACCATTTAAAAATACTCACTCACCCAATTCTAAAAGAAACCAAAATCAAAAGGAAACACTGATAGCTTGGTCAAATAATTTCTTACACATTTATAAATCAGGTATGTCACAACATACTTTCAAAATCCTGAATATCGATAGGTTGATCAAACAAGCTGTAATCAATCACTTTCTGTCAAAATGTCCCATAAGCCAGCCCTGGTTCAGGACGTCCCCTGTCAGTGTTTGTCTGTGTCTCTGACGGATGGTCCACAGTAAATGATGGGTATGTTAAATTTAAACCAGTTGCCTTTTTAGAAGGTGTTATTTCTGTACATACAGCTACACTCAGTGGTCCATAGGAAAGTTTTTTTGTTTTTTTGTGGGCAGATAGATTTAGCTGCCAGATTCTGTTCCAGCGGCTGCGTGCTGCACATGTACATTTCAAACCTTTTAATAGACGTGAGGCTTCAAGCCACTGACGGATATACAGTAGAAACATGCTCTCGTGTTTATAGTAAGCTCAGATGAGAAGAAGTGTTTTTACTCTTTGCACTTTTAATAGCTTTCTCTTGGCTTGGGAGTGTGACATGTCAGGGCCTGCATCACAAACCCATTCATTCAGTGAAGGGGTGAAACCAGGCGTATTAAAGACAGTGTGTTGGGTTGCGTCTGAAACAGTGGGGCTGCTGAACTAGAAGCTGTGAAAGGCACAATGCCATGCAAGAGTCTCTCTAAACCACTTACTGTGTAATTGGAAGTTGGCAGCTGTTATTTTTTTCTCTTCCTTTGCTGTGTGAATTGTCTGGATATGCCAGCACTACAAGCTGATTAAGTCAAATTAAGTCCAGAGTGTCTGTAGGATAAGTCCCTTCAGATGCATTATCTCATCTTCCAGAGGGTCCTCATGAGACACAAAATACTTTATAGTGGATGAGCTTAAAAATATGAAGTATGAATCTAGTGTATGTGGAGTTTACATGAGTGTAAACCTTATTTACACTGCAGTTCGCTGTTAATGCATGTTGCTGTTTTTGTCTGCCTGTTCAGATGAGTGTGTGCTCGTATGTTTTTTGGAGCATGTGTCTGGAAAAGTGGCGGGGGTGGGGATTATCCCAATGTGTCGGTGCACAACTGCGTCTTGCTTTGTTGCAGTAATGGATTCACATAAAATGAAAGGGAGGATGGAAGCAGAAAGTCTGGCTGCACAGTGAAAAAAATTAACATGAGTTGCCATAGTAGCAAGCCATGAGGGACAGGTGTGCACACGAGATGCTGGGGAGTTAATACACTGTGGATCAGGAAGAGCAGAAGCAACACGGCTGTCTGATGGATTCAACTTGAGTGTGACTGGGTCATTATGCACTTTGATTCACTGAAATCACAAAATGTGTTTGTGCAGGCACATCACTGTCTCTTGTAAATAAAACTGTGTCCTGCTCCAGCTAATAGAAGTCTGTTGTGGTTGATGCTTGGTGATAAGTTCACATCCTGTCTCTAACCTTGGCTTTAATGACTGTACATATAATTAGGATCTAATTAATTGGTCTATTTATGTACTTATTACTGCTAAAAAAGAGCTTTTAGTGATTGTTCTAATTTGCTATATTACCTTTGCTTTCTACCCTAAATTGGTTGTGTCATGCTCAAATTTATTGGGTCAATTGTGGACTTGACAAGATCTCCCTTTTTTAGTCCCACTGTGGTATTATTTGCCATATAACAGCAGCAAAGATAAGCTTTTTCTTTTTCTCCAATGTCGTATTACTTATTTGACTCAAGTTAAGTCTCTTCTTCTGCCTGAAGACATAATAAAACTGAAAAAAACAGATAATAAGCTGGTAAATAATTAAGGAGGCACACAAACTGAATATTAACCATATTAGTAAAAATATTCTCACATCAAAACTGGTTAGTCAACCTCATCTTGTCTTTATTCGTGTTTAACGTGACTCAACAGAGACAAGCCTGGTCTGAGCTGAGACAGCAACAAAAAGTAGGTGTGGTTAACTGTGCTTGCTATTTTTGGTTTTTATCTCGCTATCCAAAAGACGAAAGTTCATTTTGGAGCAATGTTTCCATTAACAGTGAACTTCACAAACATTAAGTCTGTTGCTTTTCCTCCAATAATAGGAATTGGGCTGGATACCAACGTTTGGCCATCTGGCTTGTTGCAGTCACTGTTTGATCACCTCCTCTTGGCAGAAACGAGCCACCTTACTATAAAAACCACAGCAGGGAACCCCCAAAAGTACCATGCTCACAGATTAAAGAGCAGGTCTGAACACGATGCTTGTGTCTTGGCTAAATTATGCAGCGTCTAGCAAAGGCATCGGTTGCCAGTTTAACTTGAATATGATTACACACAAAAAAACCTGGACACTAAGTGCTGAAGTAACCCTTTTTAAGAAACTGAGCAAATAATTCAACCAGTTTTGGCCTCGTCTATTGTCTTTTAAAATGTCCACTATGTTAGTTCATTCAATAGATTGAAAGGGCCAAGATGTACAGTATGCTACTGCTAGAATACTGAAGTCCAACATTGGTTTTCTCCCGGCTTTTCTTCCTCTCCATTCTTTTGGGTTCTGAGCTTTTACTTCACAAATGTTTTATGTAGAAGGACCCTGCATTTTGTTTTTATCCCTCTGTCAGTGCAGGTATCTGATCAATTGTATTGAAGTGCGGATCAGGCTTGAGGTGGCTCTATATTTGTAGGCAGCTCGAATGTGACTTTATGAAATTAAGCCAAAGCAGCAGCCAGTGAGAATGTGGAACCTCAGGGATTTTCCAGGGCCCGGTGCTATGAACTCATTAGAAAGCATATAATGTCCTCAACCTCAGAGCATTGCACAACTCTGCACCAATAGATAAATATGCATGTTTAAGTGGGGTTGGAAGCCAGACTTCAGATTGTATGATTGCATATGTGTGTGTGGGGGCCCTGAGTCATTCCTCTCCTTAATCCCAAGACCTTGAGGGGGAAGAGCAGTTAAAATTAATTCCCCTGTCTTCCTCCTCCTCCAAGACTTCTCTCTGTTCCTCATTAGGGGCTTGAGAAAGTTGTCAGGATTCATGGGATCGGCGTTTTGTATCCGGTGTGCACTGATTCAGAATTCCCCCTCATTTGAGCAGACTCGAGCTGGGGAATGTAGGAACTGCACAGTTCGATTGTGGGCGCTGTAATTCAATAACAAAACAACTTTTGCTGTATTTTGACTCTTGGCAGTTTGCTTTGTTTAATATTATGATTTTAGGGCCATATTTTCAACAACATTATAATGATCTATTTAATAATTACAGAAATCTGTTTGTGGCTGGCATATCTGGAAACCATTTTATTGGCTCTTCACTTGACTTCACTGACTAGACCGAAACATCTCAGCAACCGTGTGATGAATTGTTATCACAGTTTTGACAAACATTCAAAACTAGAGACACTCCCACAAGACTCCTCTCAACATGAAATATTTAAACCTCATTTTTGCTCAGCAGCCTCACAGAACTGTTGACATGATTATAGACATTTGGTCTTTGTCAGCACACACAAGACGACCGAACTGCATCTGCTGATAAAGACCATGGAAAAACAGTTTAAAGTTATATTTGTCATCTTGGCCACAACTGCTTATTTTCAGTGTTGACTGAAAATTACTGAAGTATTAAATTACCAGAATTGTTGCTGATTATTTCTCTGTCAATTAACTAATTGATTAGTCAACTCACTGTTTCAACTATAGGCTCATTAAACTAACATTTCCAAAGTCAAGAATTTATGTGTATATCCACCCAGCTCTGAACACTGTAAATATTATCGTCTGCGTAGGCCATAGCTAACCCAATTTTCTTTTGGTGGGTTCCACTGTGTCTCGCCACGTGAAAAAGAAAACCGTTTTCAGCAGATCCTGTAGCATTTAAGGGACTAATGACATGCAAACTCCGCTGGATTGAAACATCTACATTTTCCGCAGCAGGGCACAGACTGCGGTTAGTCTCTCGCAGGGAAACTTTGAAACCAGATGGAGCCTAACCCACACAAAACATCATGAAAAGAACAGGAGGAGGAGGAGAAGGAGGAGGAGGGTGAGGATCATGGGGATTTGAGACAAATGCTGATGTACTTGGCAGTTTTCCATGCTTGAATTTATTGGAGAGGGGTTCATTAACATTACCAAACACACCTCCATGTTTATGTGGCTCGTGTAGCAGAAGCTACCGTATAGTTCTTCTCTGCAGGGGCAACTCACTTCTTGTTTGGATTTCAGTAACATGTCTGGGTCTGTTAGTTCTTATTGCCTCCTGGTACAGTCATTCAGATGAAGGAAGCAGCAGAGTGACTCGGACCCACTGACTCAACATTACCTCTATCCAGACTGTGTCATGGACTGCTGGCTCCTCATGTTCGTTCCTGAGGCATTTCTAATGTTTGAGTAGCCTCAGGCTACTTCGCCAGAACACTCACCCACTCACACATGCTCACAATGCAAGATTGATGTTCTGTGTCCTTAGCTCCGGGGCAGGTTATGAGCTCAGGATGTCTCTTTACCCACAGCACCTCTGACAGGTGATGACAGGCTGTTTTGAAACGATTTGTGAGTAATGTTCAGGCCAAAACTGTACCTGCCGCGACAGTGCACCTTTCAACCAGCCCTTAATATTAGCTCCTGTCAACAGGAAGGTGAAGGGACGCCCACAGAACAACAGACACCTACAATCGACATTGTTTCTGAGCCGCTGACTCTGATAGACACTGGGTTCTTATGGTCTGCAGCAAGTCACAGTTCAGTGTAGTAAAGATATTTCTAAACAACTTTTTAGAAGACAATTACATGTGATAAAATTGCGGAATGTGATATTAATTGTGTATCAATTCAATGACAAAAACAAACAGTTACTTTTCTTATTGATTAATCTGACAATTGATCAATTTTCCTCCAAAAGAGGGTGTTTGGAATGGTCATTACTATAATCATTCATGATTGAATAATTGTTTGAGCACAGATTAAATAATCAATTGCTGTTAACCAACAGTATCTCTAGCTCACTTTGTTGATTTATTTATTTGTTGATGCGGTGCACTTGGCAAGTGAGGCTTGAATGCTTCAGTAATTTAGAATCAAGGAAATGCCTGTGTATGGTGGAGACAGCAGTTAAGTGTCTGAAAATTGTTTTATATATTGTAAGTGTCACAGTCTTTTTCGTTCCAGCGTACACCCAGATTCAGCCGCAGTCCTTGGTTCAGCAACACAAGCAGCAGCAGCAGTTTGTTGTCCATCAGAGTCCAGGTTCCCAGAAGACGACAGGTCAGCTGCTGCAGACGGCCTCCATTCAGCCGTCGCAGCACCCTGTCCCTGTGCTGCCCAAACCTGCTCCACACCAGCCCTCCATGCCCAGCCAGCAGGCGACCATCTTCCACTCCACCATCAGCCCCCACGCCCTCCACTCCTCCCTCAGCCACGCCAAAGCTCAACCCGTCCAGCTCACCGCCATCAACCTTCAAATACAGCCAACAGTGAGTACAGTTACACACAAACATCTCTAACAATAGAGGAATAGAAAAGTAGATCTTAGCATCTTTGGAGTTTAAGCACATAAAGGTAGTTGGACCATGACTGGTACTGTGATTGCAGCGCTCTTCCCAGAATCCTTAAGTATTATGATGCAATAATATACAAGAATATGTACAGTATATATATATTTTATGGTAGAAATTGTGAAATATGATCTTTAAGGAAAGCCCTTGTAACTGTAGCTTAGTCAAAAGCAAGTTATTATTTTGATTTGTTTAAAACCTTCAAACATTGTAATGTAGTCTAATAAAAGTAAATCCTCTAAAATAAACATTTTTATATACAGCTAAGATCCAGTCCCTCTAACAGTAATTACCAAACATCATCCATTCTGCTTGTTTTCCAACATTGCGAAATGGAAGTGATTCATGTTTGTCCTCCATTTGTTTCTAATGAGGCACGGCATGGTGTTCTACTTAACATCCTGACTTTTTGTGTTGATCTCAATCTTGAATTTAATACATTGAAACCAGAAAAACAAAAACTACTGTTCCAGCAACACCCACAGTATTGATGTCATTTCCAAGACACACATGTGATTAAGGGATCCTCTGAGTTTGGGATTCCTGGTGTAATATTTTCCCACTGGTGTGATGTTTTCCAGACCGAATGGTTTTCAGTTTTTGAGTCACTGACATTAAAAGCATTTATGGCCCCTGATGCCTCTTTCTCACGTTTTTTGCCCTCTGGCTTTTGTTCCTAATGTCAATTGAAGGCTTCTCGGCTGCTTCAGGACAGTAAAGATAAGCCAACCTCACTGGTGGTCAGAGAGACATGTCCGACCCCATCTGCACAACAACAGCAGCACCTACAGCACCTACAGCAGCAACAACAGCAACAACAACAGCAGCAACAACAACAACAACAACAACAACAGCAGCAGCAGCAGCAGCAACAACAACAACAGCAACAGCAACCTGTACCTTTACCATCACAACCTGCCAAGCCTGTAGAGCAGACCAAGGTCGATACCATTACACCAGCTGTTCAGCAACAAGGTAATGATTCAGCATGATTTTCTAAGCTGCACAATGACTCCCTGTGGAACACCTTAATGTTTTGGTTAATAAACTCTTGAAATGATTAGCTACTGGGACAGTTAGTCTGGTAGCAGTTTAAAAACTGCGTTAAGCACAACTTCTCACCTTGACGTGGAATCTATAACGTTATCTCTGCTCTCATTGATTTGGTCAACTCTTGAGTGGATAGGAAAATCAATGCTGATATTTATAAACTGTAATTAAGAACTAGTTGATCTTACTTTTTAATACTTATAATAGTATAAGTATGCATAAAAATACCTTTTGGCAAACACCATTTACTGTAGAAGGGTCGTATACCAGTAGTGATTAGGGAACATCATGGTTATGAGGTGGTCAACGAGTTTGACACGTTATA
Source organism: Paralichthys olivaceus (assembly GCF_024713975.1). Taxonomy (NCBI): domain Eukaryota; kingdom Metazoa; phylum Chordata; class Actinopteri; order Pleuronectiformes; family Paralichthyidae; genus Paralichthys; species Paralichthys olivaceus. The sequence goes on from NC_091094.1 coordinate 7,173,764, forward strand.
TCCCATCAACTTTGGCCACCTTACATAAGCCATTTGCAAACACAAAGTTGGGACATTTACATTTTCCAGAGGGGCTGTATGTGTCAACGCAAATGTCTGAGTCAGTTAAATGTTGGAAATTGCCTGTCGCTCATTGTAATTAGCTCATGTGAGAATACAAAAGGAAAATTCACTGCGAGTGAGTGGCCGTCTTGATGATGAGTGATGGAGGTAAAATTAAAAAAATAAAAACCCGACAAATATCTCAGGTTGAAAAAGAAGACGCAGGAGAAGATGACAAGATACGACAGCTTTTGATGACAAGTTGTGACAATGGAGCCGCTGTGCTGTAAACAAAATCTTGATTTCCACAGTTGAATTATACGCCATTTGTCATTTCCTCATGCAGCAGCTATAGTCCTCTCGCTGAGCACATACTGAGTACTTGTGCCTCATAAATGTTGACATAGATCAGTCTCTAAAGTGATTTTTGTCCTAACTGTTTGAAAAAATAGTTATAATGCTGTGTTTCTTGTAAAATGAAACATTCTGTAAACCACAAATTGCTGTTTATGGGCAATGAGTTGGGTGTGATGTGTGGAACACTTCTCAGCACCAGAGCAGGAAACTATTTTGGTAATCCACTGTCTGCAAAGTTTCTGTTGGTTTGTATTTTTACTGTAGAAAAATGTGACGTTTAAAGAAAGAGCCTCTCGAGAAAAATTTGGTTTTGTTGAGTTGGTCAAATGTCAACTGTGCTGTATACTAACAGACATTCAGAGAAACTGTCTCTTCTCTGTAAATGCAGATGTTTGCTCCAGGAATGACAGCTGGCAGAATCGCTCCATTTACACAAATTAACTTTGAGAATGTGACCCACTGAGACACAAAATATAAAAATAGCTGTTCAGTTTTAGTTCTACAACAGCTGCAGTAAACTTTTCCACCTCTGCAGTGTTGATTATTCATGCTACGTGTCTAGAGCTAGAACTATGTCCGAAAATTCACCCTGACAGCCTCTCTGGCAGCTGGCTGCAGTATATGTTGTACACCCCACCTCCCCCATGTGCGGGGGTGGGACATGGATCAAATAAAGATGTCAAAGTACACATCAAATAAGTGTTTCACGATTACAGTTTCTGTCAGTTTAGGTTGTTGTTATCACACTGATGTTTGTTCAAATGGTCATTTTTCCAGTAAGTTTGGTTTTATTTTGTGATTCAATGGAATGATGAAGGACTTAAACATCATGATTCACAGCTAAGACTAACTTCTGATTGTTTGAGTCTGTATTGGCGAGACCTTGATACAGTATCGTCCATGTGTAGTTACAGGGACTGCTTTATAAAGTTACATGGTCAATTTACCACTAGTGTGCAGACGCTGTTTTGAATTGAACCAGCATTCCGACATATGTATGGGTTTTTATCTGAGTGTGTACATTATGCTGTGAAAATCCAGATCTCTTGGATTTAAATGTGGCCTTTTGAAGGGATTTGGCCACTCTGGTAAAGATCATAAAAATCAGGATGTTTCGACTCAGGTATAAAAATATCCACACCCCATGCGTGGGCCCCAGATATCTGTGCTACGCCCCTGCAGTCGTGTCTTTTGGCTGGTTTGACTCTTTAATGAGTGGTCACAGGTAAACTGGTTGCAGTGGCTGGGACATAAAGATTGATGGTGGAAACATGTGGTCCTGCAGCAGCAGCAGCCTGTGGAGGCTCAGAGCTGCTGTGGGAGGAAACAGGAGGCGGGTCCTGGGTCAAAGCGACGCTGCAGCGTGAAAACCCCCGATCAGACCTGACCAGCAGCGGGTCGGTGTGTGTCTGTGGGACCGTTGTTACAGAGACCAGCTCAAAACCAAAGCAGACGCGTTCACTGTCTGTGCGCAGCCGAAGTTGATGGGGTAAGAAAACTGTTCTCATTCAGCGCTGGAGGCTTTTAGAGGACAAAGCATGGCGGGTGTTTACTTTCGCTTTGTGGTTGTCGACATGTGAGGGCGGATACATGATGCGTTCACGGACCGACAGTGGGTCACTCACACTGGACGGATATGGCCAATCCATTGTCTGCGTGTTAAATAGTTAGCGTTACGTTTAGTTTAGCACCCGACGCTTCAGTGTGTGATCATAAGAAGACAAATAACTTATTATACAGTGAATTAAAGCCGTAGTTCAGTCAAAAGTTTCCAGATATTTCACCAGTTTAAATATCAGGGTTGACTGTGACTACAATTATAAAGGTGAGTTAACCAGCATTTAACTTTCTCCACAGTGAATAAATCTTCAACCGGACCAGAGATACTCACAATCTCCTCCTGTGTTTTGAAATCTTACCTGGAATTCAATTCTGGATCACAACTAATAATGAATTTAATGCATTTGAAGGTTTTGATCCTGTGAGGAAAACTGCAAATACTCAGATTTGAGAAACTAAATTGATTGTTTGGTATTGTTCAGTGCTGGGCATGGACATTATTAACCTCTAACTGACTTAAATCGTTCCTTAATCGTAAACAAGGTAAAGGTTTGAAATCATCGGGATATTGATTTTAAGTCATATCACCGAGCCTGAGTATTGTTTTGAAGTTCAAAGAATGACTCGGAAAATGTATTAAAAGGCTGGTAATTACCGTTGTTAAATTAGTTATTGATCGATTGACAACAAACAATCTTTATGTGATAGTGTACCGTCACATATGACAAGGAAATCATCAAATGTTTGGATTTGTGACGTCTGGCTTCTTGCTTTGTGTTTTCAAAATGACAAAAATGATTAATTGTCTAATTATCCCTGATGTCATTTCAAACTGACCTCAGCAGTGACCATTCTTCACAGAGGACATGCTGTTAAATATTAACCGCACTGTGTTATATTCATGTCTCGGTCAGGAGGGGGCTCGACCAAGAAGCCGTCCGCTGCACCTGGGACTCCACCTCCAGCTATGACCTCAGGAAATGAGAGCGAGGTACCCAGCGTGACGGGCAGCGCTCCGCACAACGGGGAAAACAAACTGCCACAGGCCATCGTCAAGCCCCAGGTCCTCACACATGTCATCGAAGGCTTTGTCATCCAGGAAGGCGCCGAGCCGTTCCCGGTCTGTGTAAGTGCCTGATCTCAGTTCTACCAGCAGGGAAACATGATGAACAACCTGAAGCCACTGCACCTCTTCAGTGTACATGCCTGCAGGGAGCTGTCAGCAGGCAAACACAAACCCTGTCACCTAGTAGTGATCACTCACAGCCTGTGTTTGATTCAGTCATTAATTTTAGTCAGGTAGAACTCTGAAGATGGATGAAAGTGTTTGTCTAATGAGCTTCATCACTGTCTCTCAGTTACTTTACCTTAAGGCATCGGAATCCTTCTTTACTCCATGTCGTCTCCCTTGAATATGACGTTAGTGTTTCATCATCGCATCTTTAACAGCTCAAAAACAATGAATTTAAATTCAACATTTTGTTCAGGTGCATTGTAATGTTTAATGTGATTTAGACTTTGGGCTCACTGCCTCCTCCTGGACATTTCGTGTAAATGCTCACTCTAAAGGTAAAGAGCTAAACAAACAGAAATAATATAGTTTATATTCAGCAGGAAAGATCATAGCATCTGGAAGTTATATGATGACTTGAGGATGTAGTGAGGATTGTCCACCAACCAGAAGTTTGGTGGTTCAATCCCTGTCTCCTCCAGTGTGCATGTCAAAGTGTCCTCGGGCACTGGACCCCCATATAGCCCGGTGTCTTTACCTTCAGTGTATAAATGGTGTGTGGAAGGAAAAGCGCAGTGTATAAAGCTCTGTATGTGTGTTTGTGTGTGTGATTAGGTGAATGTGACTAAAACTTTATTATCAAAATAATGACAGGTCATTTTCTCTTGATGATTGATATTTAAGCTATAAAATATATACCCATGCAGATTAGTCTTTGACAGTGATGTTGTTCAGTTAAGGTGGTCCAACTTCACTTCAGTTTGTATTTCAACCCTTCTTGCTTTGTTTCTTTTTTCCTGGAGCTTGTACCGTTTTATTCACAGTTGTAATTATTTTCTACACCAGGTGGAGCGTCTGCCCATTCTCATCGACAGCCCAAAGAAGCTGGATCATCAGCTCTCCTCCGACCCTGACAAAACTCCGGTCAGCAACGCAGCAAATACAGACTCCGAGCCAGAGGACATGAACCAGCCAGGTGAGCCGAAGAGAATCCCACAAGTACACCAGTGTGTGTATATCAGTTTATGAGCGTGCTGAAGAAACTCAGCGTGCTCCAACACAACCTCGACAATTTTATTTGTACTACTTTTAAGGTTTATAAATGTACTGTGTATCAACAGTACACCCATCTGTTCTTAACTCACATTTAATGTAGATACAATTACTGGAGGTACAGACTCTAAAAGATCATGAGCCTCTGAGATGAAGGATGATGGTGCTGTACTCAATGCTCTCCTTTTTGTGTCTCATTCTCATCTCATGCTTCTGCATCTCTTCACCCAATCCTGCGTGTCTCTGTCTATTCATGTGTGTCTCATGGTTATATATCGTTTCTTCCTCCACAGACAAAGAACCAGAGCCGAAGCTGACATGTGAATACTGCGGCTGGGTCGACTTTGCCTACACCTTCAAGGCCTCGAAAAGATTCTGCTCCATGGTTTGTGCAAAGAGGCAAGTCATTTGTTTTATATTTTGCTATTATTTAAACAATCAGCTGCTGCTTTTTGTTAATGAAAACTGCAATGAATCTTTGTGAACAGGTACAATGTGGGCTGCACAAAGCGGATAGGCCTTTTCCGTCCAGAGAGGAGTAAACCAACCAACCGCTGGCGACGAAGATCTCAGGGTCGTTCCAGTGTGGAGGCTAAGAAGCAGGTAGAACACACAACTCAACCAACACACACACACGCACACACACACACACACACACACATTCAGTCCTTCCATGCTGTAAAACTTCCTCATCAACACTTTACCTCCCATTACATACTGCCTCTCCTGCACATTTTGTACTCCGCACTTTTCACACCTCATGCCTTTTAATGAATTGAAGCATCATTTGTGCCGGTGCCTGATCATCTCCCTCTGCCTTTAAAGGGTCATTACGTGCTCTATGATCCTTGTCAACCTTTATTGGTGACCGTTAAAAACGGGAAACTGTCGGTTAAGATTTTCTGCCTCCTGCGCACGTTATTCAGACAGTTTTTACCTCTTTGATTTTTCTAAAGTCTTTGAAATTACAGTATTTAATGCTGAAAAATATGTTTTGGCTTAAGGACAATCTTTTCAAGCCCAAATATTTCGAGTTATATAATGTCTCAAGGGTTCAGTCTGGAATATCCAGTTGGGGTTGCTTTTGTCTCATGTCTGGACCAATTTGTGAGTTTTATAATCAAGAAGGTTCAGCACCCGACAAATGAATCATTAAGGCTTTGGTATCAGTCCAACACTCATATCAACTCCCTGCAGGTGTATATAGTCATTTGAAGCTGTTGTACAGTATAAATCTTACTTAATACCCCTTAAATCTTTCTGTGACTTACATTATGTCCCAGGAGTGTTTAACTGATGAGCCGTTCATTTCTCAAAATGTAGATCCTTGACGTCAAACCTGAATGTTTCCCCTTTTCAGAAGCTTTCCCAGTTGCCACAGCAGACACAAGGGGGCTCTGTGTCCTCGCCACATCCCTCGCAACCCAGTCAGGAGGAGTCCAGCCCGTGCTCGGACATGTCCAGCTACGAGGAGCCACCGTCTCCCCTATCACCAGCCAGCTCAGACCCCCTCGCTCCGACCCCGGCCCCGGCTCAGGTCCCCGTTCGCCGGCAACCGAGCAGGGCCTCGGACCAGGAGGGTGGCGCTGGGAGAGATGCACCTTCACTCTGTCAGCGGTTCTTGCCCAACGACCCCACCAAGTGGAATGTTGAAGAAGTTTACGAGTTCATTTGTTCACTGCCAGGTTAGTTTTTCAGGAAGTGCATTCATCAATGTTCTGAATCAATCACTTGTCTATTTTTGCCTATGAATCCTGTTCGACTGTGTTGACACAAGCCTGTTTTTCCTGTTCACGCAGGTTGTCAGGAGATCGCGGACGAGTTTCGGTCTCAGGAGATCGATGGACAGGCCCTGCTCCTGTTAAAGGAAGACCATCTCATGAGCACCATGAACATTAAACTGGGGCCTGCACTCAAGATCTTTGCACGCATCAACATGCTTAAAGACTCATAGCAGTAAAGTGTGTGTATTGATCTCTCTCTCTCTCTGTGTGTGTGTGTGTGTGTGTGTGTGTGTGTGTGTGTGTGTGTGTGTGTGTGTGTGTGTGTGTGTGTGTGTGTGTGTGTGTGTGTGTGTGTGTGGGCGGGCACAGGGCAGAGGATGTGTCACTGTAGCACTGACAGCACAGAGTACTGACTGCACTGTGACTTTGCCTTCTCTCCACGACTGGACTGGTGCTCTTCAGAATCTCACTCCAACTGGACTCGACTCCACAAACTGCTCATGTTTAACAACCACGTGACCGTTGAAACTGGAACTGATGCTGTTCTATTTACGATACTTATGGCTACTATGGTGTTGCATTAATATCCGGACCAAAACGAGTGCTTCGTCTGGCTCATCTCCCCCATCCCTCTGTGTTCTCAGCAGGATGTTGCCTGTACAGTGTATGGGCGCTGTGACAGCAGCCTTTAAACACCACCAGAAGCACAACAAAGAAACAGCCAAAAAAAACCACAAATTAGCTGCAGCCACAGTGAGAGTTGTGCCAAATTGTGAAGCATGGATTCCTATATAGATGAGTATATGAATATACTTGATGTGACAGGTTGATATCTGATCCAGAGTCAGGGTTGGAAAATGGTTTCTGAAACACTTTTTATCTTATTTGTTGACATTGTTTTCATATCCTGATCCTGAAAAATTAAATTACGGGACCCTCACAGAACTGTAATAAACAAAACCAATAATTCATTCATGCCGAGTGAAATGATTGGCTGCTGTCCCTGTCTGTCACTTACCTGCCCATGCCCTCACTGCCCATGGCCAGAGTCAAGTTGGTGAGTCACGAAAACATTCGGTTTCTAGCGGCTGTCAGACTGCTTTGATGAGAGGGCTGATGGGAGGGGGTGCAGCCTGCTCTTGTTAGTTTCTCCAGACCTACCAACCTTAGCTCTGATGCAAGTGCAAATGATGCTGGACACTTTGCAACTGCTCTCAGTTCCACCAGACTTCAGGTGGTGCGGCTCACACTGTGATCAGATTTCAACCTGGTATATAAAGCCCATCAGGAGATGAGGAGCAACATGCAACAAAGAACATTGAGGTTTATGGTCAGCACCCTAAACCCAGAGGGGCCGGTGGAGGCTCCTGGTCGGCCAGATTCAGGAAAAAGCGAAGTGATGGATCACCCAACTAAAGCTCTTCCTGTTCAAGCTGCCCATTACAAACCTTCAGATGACTCGTACTGCTTTCATGTGCCTTGCTGTGCTTTAGCATTTTAAGATGTGATCACTGTGCAGGCGGAGTTAAGATAAGAGAAGCACTGGTTGTGGAGGAGGGCAGTGGCTAACAGGCTTTTATCAAATGTCTTGAACCTGATAACGCATCTGAACACAGATCACATGATAACAGCAGGTGTAAATAGGGCAGTTAAACTCAGTGGAGACAATAAGCCTGAAAGAACAAGAGGTGATGAAGTGTACGACAAACTGTTCAGTTGTGTGTGGGTCGGGTTACGCTGCAACGTTCGTTGGGAAATTGCAGCATAAGACACACGAGTGAAATCTGAATTTATCATTATGTTATTATACATGTTATTTGTACAGTTTTGTTAGCGTTTGAATGAGAGAGAAGTGGGAACAGAAGACGGCGATCATTTTTAATTTGCTCATTCTAATTCAGTAGGTGCCCCTTTGCCTTTTTCTCAACAGCACTCCCACTGTTTTGGAATATAAAGCTTGAATGCAGAGAATTGATTCAAGCAGCTTCTTTTGTGACCGATTTTTCTCTCCAGGAATTTGCAAGTTTTCCCCCGTAGATTCAAACTGATTACAAATGATTTTTGTCTCTGTTTCATAGGACACTAAGTTGTATAAAAACTAATCTGGGTGTGCTACGCTCTACATATCCCTGCTTTTGGCACTTATTTTCTTTTTCATTTGCTTTAAGGTTATGAGACACATTAAGTGAGAGTCGCTTCTGTGCAGTAATTCAAACGAGTTTATTTGTACATAGCAGCTCCAGTAAGGAAAGAAACTGTAACTAAGTGTGAAACTGACATTTTTTCTAAGTTATCCTTGTTATTTTAAAACAGAAATTTATTGGTGTTTAATATTTTGAAATATGCAAATATATAAATATGGCCCCGGAGTTGTTTTTTAATGCTTTTTTTTTTTCTAATGAAAATATGATCATATCTATTTGTGTTCTGTGGCTGTGATGGAAGGTCAACTTTTTTAGATACTGCTTTGTTTAATGCTCGTATTTATCGAAATGGTTTGTTACACAACATTTTGCAGTTATAAATAATTTGCAGTACATTTCTGTCTTGGGACATTTTTTGAGTGTGTGGATGTAGAAAATACAAATATATATATATTATAAAAAAGGGGGAAATTATTATTATTATTAAGTATTTTCAGGCTTTGGCCTGTATTTGTTATATGTTACTTTCTTCTTTAAGTTCCACATATGCAGGTAAACCACAGAGTTTTGAGATTTGAGCCATCAAATGTTTGAATGTTTCTATCATTGATCAGGTAAAAAAGTTCTGTCAAGTAAAATCAAATCTTCAAGTATTTTAGAACATGTTATAGTATTTAAATGAGATGTACTTGAATTTGGACACTTACGGGGAGATTTAACAAAGTACTAAAACGTATTAAAACTACAATAACATTCTAGTAATAAAGGGTGAAAATCAGAACAAACAATAATAGAAAGTCTCTATAGCACATTTCTCCACCAAGGTCCAACAGTTCCAATCTCACAATGTAAAAGAAAGTGCTAGAAAAAATTCCTGGTTTTGCCTCTTTGTCAAAACCGAGCTTTGATGACTCTGATTGTCTGTAGTTTACCTGCTGACAAATAAACCAACCTCAGGACGGGGGTGAAAACAAACCCTCCTCGCTCTGTGGAGGTAACTAATATTCTAACAAAACTACAACACAACTACAACATATAAATAATTTGAGTTTGTGCAGAATTGTTTGAAATGATTCAATCCGTTGACTAAATTGTGAACACAAACACAAATCACCTGACAATCCAGGATGAGTCTACAGAGAGTCATAGAAAAACACACTTGTGGTGCAGGTGAGTGAAGCAGCACAATAAACTAGCTGTGTATGAATTCAGATCATGTGCAGCTCCTGTATCAGAGCTGCAGAGACACGTGGGACATGTTATCTTTGTTATGACTGTTCAGCAGCAGTTTGTCTCCACTGTACCACAGAAGAAGAACAAACCCGCTGCTTTGATTCACGATCGGACCGAACCATACGATGACGACGCTTTTTAAAATAGCTTTACGAATAAATGAAAAAATCGGACATGCGACGTGTTGATAAACCTAAAGTTCGTAAAAAAAAAAAAAAAGTTCGTCAAATACTGATTGGATCAAGTATGGATGAGTTAACCGTCTAATTCTATTCAAGTTCCCCGTATTCGTGCGAGAATGGTTCGGTCCGGGTGTGAACGTCATCATTGGAAACCAGACGTTTTCAGTTGAAGCGGGAAGATCAGGTAAGTTTAACCGTCTGTCAATTAATTAACTTTTAATGAGTTTTATGAGTCAGAGTGACCCGCACATGAATATATTCACTACTGATCACATGTCCTTCAGCTCACATGACGCGTGTGAGTCTTATTTCACAACTCATTACCAGTGAGAAGGAGAAATATGTATATATAATACGATGCTAGCTAGCTTTGAGCTAACTGACCTCTTTATATACAGTCTATGTAACTGACATATTCCTTTCTAGCTAGCGAACCAAAGCTAGATCAACAGAAGAAAACTCAGAGTAGAACAGTATAAACTGAATACACTGATGTACATATGACAATATTTCCTCGTGAGTTTGATTTTCTTTATCTAGTGTGTTAGTGTGGCTCGTCCCAAACATTCCAGAGTCACAGCTGAAAGTGTTATAAAGATGCTGCATGAAGACGAGGAGCCAATTCTTGGTCTTGATTGTGAAATGATGATTGAGTAAAAATGAACGAGCTGGAACGAGCATCCCTCCAATAAGAGAAGAACAAGAAGCCACAACATCCTGAGGTGCTGCATGTAGTTCACTATATATATCACAGATCACTACTACATGTAGTGGCACATGTAGTAGTAGTAGTACTACAGGTTGAGTGGTGCTAGCACAGTGAACTGGAGGAGACCAAAACAAGAGTTTCCTCAGTGATGTTGTCACTGATGAACATATCTCAGGATGTTGTGGCGGCTTCTTGTTTGTCCCTGAGTGGAGTGATGCTCATATATTACACTGTACATCAGATTATTATGAGGTTGAGGTGAAGCTATAGTTTAAACTATTGTATACAGATTATTTATGTATGATTATTTTCTTCATCAACCAGTTTGTTGTCAGAAACGTACGTCACAGTTCCCCAGAGCTTGAAATGACACCATCAAATGTTTTCTTTTGTCCCACAGACAGTAAAGACCTCGTGGCTATCCTGTTTCTTATTTGAAACAAAGAAAAGATCAAAATCAATTCAGTGACTATTTTAGTAATTTTTCAAAGTAATAATTGGTTGTTGATCTGTTCATCAAATCATCAATTAATCATCTAATGCTGTTTCTCTAACTAAGTGATTTGGTGAACAACCAGTTTCTTTAAGTTGTGTCTTTCTTATGATTCACTGTTTGAAATGATTAGACTGTTGCTGAAATGGCAAATCAAGGGGACAAGGCGGCTGATGACCTTCCCCGTCTGGAAAAACGTGAGTCTCCTCCAGGTATGCAGCTTTATTATAGCACTTATTGTTTTTAAGGCACGTTCAGGGACCATTAGTGATTGAAGTATCAGCACGGTGGCAGTTTTAATTATCTGTGGGTGGGTGTCCTGTCTGTTGTGTCAGAGAGCCCACCCACCACCTCATCATCCGGTCTGATGGAGCTGGAGAATCGTATTTCCAGCATGAAGCTTGCACACGAGATCACAATGAACAGAGAATTATGCTTCAAACTCCAGGAGACTCCCATGGACAGGCAAGACAAACTCCACCTCAGTAACGTGGCCCTGGTTACTCTTGTCTCTATTTACCGGTGTTCTTTCCAAATGTGCTTCTCTCTGTAGTTTGGTGAACAGAGAGACGGAGTTCAATAAACGGGCCTTTTGGGAAGCCCTCCAGGAGCAGCTGAACTCTGATCCTCCCAACTACACTCATGCTGTCACTGTGCTGAAGAAGATCAAGATTGTAAGTCAAAAACTGAATTATATGATATGATCAGTGATAAACATAATATTATACAATCTAATCATCACTTCCCATCATTTGTCAATTTTGGTTTGTTACACTTTATTTGAAGCAGGACAGTAATGGAACGTCTTAAAAAGTGAACATTAACATCGAATAATGGCAGAAGCTATTAAAATAATGAGAAAAATGCTCATCTTCTCTTCAAGTTTTACTCAAACGAATCAATAATCAACCATATCAACCAATCTCTACATTAAAATTCATCATTAAAATGTTCAGGGTTTTTCTATCTGAAAAGTTCAGATAAAATACTGAAATACTTTTGCAGCAGTTGCCAAACATACTAACCTGAGTAATAGCTTGTGGTTTATTTCACCTGTTGAATTCACTGACTGGTGAATGGAGATGGAGCAGAGACACATGGCTGGTTTTAATTTGGACAGCTGCAGTGAAAATGATGCCATAAAATCTCTTTAATGTGCAGCTTCTGATAATATGTTTTTTATTATTAGATAAAACGTCTTTGTAATAATCCAGAGGACACATGCTCACATTCACCTTGAAGCATAAACCAAAAGTTTCTTTGCGTGTATATAAACTGCACCTGCATCCATGTCTCCCATTAGACCCTTCAGTCGCTGGTGCTGCCCCAAAACATCAGACAGAGATCTCAGATAGATGAGGTCCTGGACATGGAGCTGATCCAGCAGGAGGCCGATCACGGGGTGCTGGACCTCCACAGGCTGATGCGCTTCATCATTAACACCATGGCGTCTCACTGTGCCCCATATGAAGACCAAGAGATTCAGGCACTGAGCGACCTGAAGGACCCTGTGGAGCTGCTGAGGTGACGGTCAGATTAAAGCCATTTTTTCAGAATAAGCTTAAAGGAGACACATGATGCTTTTTACAGTTTTTCTTTCCTCTCGTGTGTTTTACAGGTATTTCATGTCAAAGTTCTAAATAGTTAGAAAGCTCAAAGTGTGCAGTAAAGGGAGCTCCTCGCCCCCACAGAAAACACTGCTCCTGAAACACCCTGTCTGCAGTACAGCAGATATCTCGATGGCTGATATTTGCATAATGCATGCCTGGCAAATACTTTACCTGGAGGAAGGTCTTAAAGAGAAAGCAGCTAAAACCAAGTATTTCAGACAGAGACTGCAATGAGGAGACGCAGCAATCTCAACTTTAGAGCATGTGAACCTTTTTAAGTGAAAACACAAATCAAAATTATGAATCTGAATATGAGCATCATGTTTCCTTTAAGCCTGATAATCACTAAACCCAGATTATTTGAACCTTATTAGACTTCTGCCATGTATTAATCCCTGCGCTTGCAATTTATCTTCAGATAAGGTCTCATGCATCTACTTTATATTTCCACTAACACATAATGTGGTCGCGCTTTTGCATTTAATGCTTTGACTCTGGAATCGTGCCCTATATACTAAAAAAAGCATTTATTCACTTTGTGGGTTATAAAGTTATTGTTCTGTTGTCTGCCCTCTGTCCCTTCCTCTAGTGCTGCACAAATAAAGTTTGCTTGTTTGCATGCTGGTGTAGTTTTTAGATAACACCTTCCAATAATGTTCACCCAAACATGACCCTCCTCCATCGCTGTCCTCTCAGGAACATCATCCGTGTCTTAGAGCTGATGCTAAGAGGCATGTTAAACTTTCTGAGGCCTTTTCTGCTGCAGCAGTCCGTGCAGTACAAGAGGGATGCATTCCAGAAGATCCTGGACATGCGGCCCGGTGAGTGTGAAGGACGTCACTCCAGTGCGTTTAAACCTCGTTTCCCCTGGCTGCTGCGATGCGAGTGATAGATGCTAAAGGTGACTTTGTGAGTGTGGGATTTATGATCATCGGCCGTTCCAGTTTTTCAATTTAAAAATAAATGTTGACCCTTGTCGCTCCGCAGTGCCGTCCTGCCATTTTTCAGTGTCTCACAGATTGGGTGTAGAGCCGCACCGCCAATCGCTGATGAACTGTGGCTGTTTGGCTCCAATAATATTCTGTGTGAGTACAGCTGTGTAATCACAGTCGCTGGCAAAGTGACAAACTGACAAAGTCATGTTGGCTCAGCTACTAAATATCCTTCATGACAAACTATTAGTCATCTGACTCCATCCTCCAAGATATATATCATTAGCAAATTCATTACTTTGGCTGACAAGTCAAATATTGCCATATTGAACAGTTATTTTATCATTAAGTATTTAATTATACTTGATACCTGATTATTTGTTTCAGTCTTTAAAATGTCAGAAAATAAGGAAACATTATCCCAGAGCCTGAGGTGAAATCTTCAAACTGTAAAGTACTCTGTTTTTTTCTTTTATACGAGAAAATGATCGCATTGGGAAAAGCTGGAACCAGAGTTTTGTAGTGATGTTGGTCCAAAAAAGGCTGAAACATTATGAAATAACATTGTTATCTTTCTTCTGTTGGACTCATTTATAAATAAAATAATAATTTCAGCTCTTAAGCAGAAGACTAATTTCCTTCAGATGGCAATTGTGTCCAGGCGGAACAGAAACTCTTTTTGCCAGTTAGAATGACTCAGACCCTTTCAATATTTTCTGCTCATGAAACCGAGAAAACATTGATTGTACGTCTGTTATTCAAATCAAACAAACCAGAGCCTCTTTTCCCCCTTTAGCAAAATATCAAAGATGATCCAGGCCTTTCTACACAGCAGTAATTCTGTGACTCTGCAATTTATATATCTTCTTTATCATATTAACATTTATTAACAGTATTTATGTCTTTTTTAATACAACTGTTTTTTCCAGATATTCTGGATAATACCACCGCTTGGCTTCAGGCAGCTGCATCAGAGTCAGATTCTCCCAGTCCTGATGGCCATGGTCCCGTCAACGACATCCTCAACCGTGCCTACGTGCGTCTGCTTCACTGGGACCCGCAGGACCGGAAATATCCTGAGGTCAGCTGCAGCCTCACACACTACGCCTTTTTTTATTTGAATGATAATTTATTGATTATTCAGGTAGTATTAAGTCTGCCCACATACACACCCCTCCCCCTTACCCTGATGTGTTTTACAGCATGTGAAACATCAGAGCTCATGAGGCACAGTGATCCTCACTCTTTTGTGTCTGTCACACCCACACAGACCAGACACACGAAATCAAATAGCCCTTCGTTAACACCACCCAACACGTTTCAAATGACCTCATCTGAACTCTTTATAAAGTGGCTTTCTTCTCCACACTGTCACCTACAGATTAAAACTTTATATTTATGGATGTTTGCTACAATAAAAAAAAAAAGCCCTGGTAGATCATCAAAACATCCAGAAAGTTTTTACTGTACTCAGCAGGCAGGCTGAACTCAGTATACACCTCTTTAAAAAAAAACATTTGATAATGTTAATAACACAGAAAAATCATTTCCTGGCTCTGCCCCCTGATCCGGATCTGCATCAAAATGTACTGGGTTCTTTCCTGACCCATATCACATCCTTTTACCAAGTTTGGCGGTAATCTGTTTTACAGTTTTTGCATATTCCTGCTAAGAATCAAACAAACAGGTGAAAAATATATCTTCAAATATTTTCATCTAGACAAAGCTATTTTGTTTTGCTAGATATTTCCTCATGAATAACCACATGTGACCCTGACACAGACCGTGCTGATGAACAAACCTCGCCTGGACGCTCTGGGCCTGCGTCTCAAGATGCTGGTCCTGGAGGCGTCAGTGCTGCAGCTGACCAAGGCTCAAAGCGGGGATGCAGTTTTCTTTCTGCAGGAGTTTGTTGGTAAACTACGGCAGACCATCACTGCCTTGCTGGAGCACAGTCACACTAGGTAAGAGGGGGACACAGTGATGCATGTACTGGCTGTCAAGAAGAACGGGTATTGTATAAGTAGGAGAACCAACAGAGGTGACAGGAGGCAAGAGGCCTGTCAGAACAGATCCAGCTAACCTCATTCTTTCTGTTCAAGAGAAGCCCAGTCATGATTAGTGGATAAATGTGGAACAGCAGCCTGTTCACACTCTGAGCTGAGCTGCAGTAAAATGTAGCACAGGCCACTTCTTCCTTAATCCCCTTTATTAAAATGTAATTCTATTCAATCTGAATCTCCTTAGAGACCTAGATGTTATTCAAACCCAAATTTATTGACCTGTGTGAGTCCCAGGACTCTCATCAGTGCTTATAAATTGCCTGTGACCTAATACACATCTAATGAAGCCTGCAGGTAATATGTATGTTTCTGCTTTCTGGTTGCTGTAGGGACGAGAACCTGAAGGGGGCGCTTTTGGGGCTCGGGGAAAAAATTTTGCAGCAGGTGAACGACACTTTGAAGAGCCAGGGACAAGCGGCGCTGTCTCAGGAGAACCAGGATCTGCTGAAGGGACAAATATGTGACCTGTGGAAACACAACAACCCCGTCCGCACAGTCATAGGTCAGAGCCATCAGAGCATGAGACACTGATCAATACCTGAAGCACCAACAGGGGGAAATGCTATCACTCTATATTTTATGTTTACATTTCCATGTATTTATAGCTGGATATTACTGGTGGTTATTTAATTCAGGAAATGTTTTATATATGATAGAGAATACAAACCCCTCAAAGCTCATTACAAATTTTCATTATTAATGAATCCGACCATTAAAGGAGACATTATTATTCTGCTCATATTCAGGGTCATAATTTTAATTTGTTTTATGACTTGAAAAGGTTTACATGCTCTAATAGAGAACACTTTCCTCAGACTGTCCATCGCTGCAGCTCCTCTCTAATGCTGAACAAATGTTTATATTTGCAACCACTTGTTACATTAAATGTTAAAATCCACACGTCTTAGGAGCTGGTACCAGGAGATGTTCAGCATTTTTACCTCAAAATTGATTCAGTTCAATTAATTTTTAAATTGTAAATGCTCATATGTTATATATTAATTTTCAATTGTTGATTGTTTGATCCTGTGTTGAAAACTTTATTCAGGAGACCTCTGGTTGGTGGTCGTCATGTGTTCACTTTATATTTAGAAAATTCAGACATTTCATGTTGATTGAAAAAACCTGCTAAAACTGCATTTGAAATAGTTTTACATTTTGGTCCGTGGACCGTCACTCACATTGTGATTTTTATTCAACAAAAGAAACATGTGTTATGATGTCATTTAGCATCGGTTATCTCTGTCCATGTGCTTCACAAAACTGACTTTCTCTCTCTCTCCATCAAACACAGGAGAAAGGGTACAGGACTACCTCCGGGCCATGCTGCAGGCCGGTCCTGCTAAATTCAGACTTAAGTTGCCCGTCCCCCTGAGGCTGGTGAGAGCCAGCCTCACTGAGCTGGGGACGGCCTTTGGGCAAATCGTCCACTTCAACCAAGCGGTCTTTGGTCCCTTCTATACACCAATTGTCCAGAATCTGCAGTTCCCACCAGGAGAGGCCGAGGCCGGAGACAACTCGAGCTCGGCTGAGTGACCTGAAGTGACCTCAACAATTAATCTTGAAGGTTTGGTGTTAATACAGTGAACATTGATGTTAAAGGGAAAATCAGTTGTGAGATGTTGAAGCAACAGTTTAAAGCGTTTTCTTGGGTTCACTCGTTCAGACCTCCTCACGTTCAGCATGAGGAGCAGTTCTTATACGCACAAAACAATATTTCAAAGTTGTTATTTTAAAACTACAATGTGTTGCTGTAATATAAAAAAATATATACTATTATATTTTGTTAAAACTATAATATTGTGTAAAGACAAAAAAGAATAGGTCAGGCAATGAGTTATTATTATTAGAGTGTGGTGCAGTTTGTTGGGTGATTGTGTTAATAGGGTTTTGTTTGGTAGATTTTTAGGGCTATATAAATAAAACCTTATTGGTTGATTTGTTAACATGCTCAGGAAAAACAAAAAATATGGTCATCATTTTAAATAGTCTTTAAGATGTGTGTTAATTACCAAAGTTAGTTCTCTGTTGATTTCCTTAAAATCTCAAACCAAACACAGACTCAGTGTTTCCAGACCTGATATTAGTGAGGGGTGCGTTGTTATTGAACAGCTGCTTATTTGTACTTAAATCCCAAATTGAATAATTTAAATTCATTCATGCAGCCGTGTGCACATTGACGTCCAAACAAATAAACTTGCAGGTATCTGTAAATTTATCTGTTTAATCCTGCAAGTTCTGATGTGTTGTTCCTGAAGTTCCTAGAGGCCATTGGTTTCTATTCATTATGAAAATGATTTATCAGACTCTTACACTATCTTGTATGATCCATCACAGTGAACCAGAAGTTTATAAAAACGTTTCTCAGATTGACTTTATTGTTGTGCAGTGATGTCGTTTAAACACAGATTGATAAGAAGAGTCTGCACCTCATTATTAAATCACAAAAAGAATTAGATTTTAACTTAATAATTACAGACAATTGATGTTCGCTGTGATCGATTTTACGACAAAGTTTTAACAAAGTTTTATAGGGGGAAAAGTTGAACACAACAGCGAGTCAATGAGCACATTTTCATATTGTACAGAAATAAATACACACCACTGGTTACCTGCAGCAGTAAACAAACCATTAGCCAAAGTGTCATCTGCAGATCTTTAGCATAGAGGAATTGTATTAATTTGTATTAAACCGCCATCTTGAAGCTTGAACATTTAAATGCATGGGCACCTTTTAAAAACCCATAAGGTCTTTAACACTGTTTTTAACAAAATGAATAAAACAATTAATTAGTCTGCAACACCATAAAAAAATTAAACACAATTATTTGTCCAGGTTGGCAGAAATATCGTATCTCCATATTTACTACGGCATGAGAAAAAAAATACCAAGGCAGTATTTTGTAATACAACCATAACTGAAGCTGTTGTTAACAAAAAGCATTCTATAATACGTTCTTCTTTTCGTACAAATTAAGTAAAGCTGCATTTTTTTGTTGGGCTTTTGGAAATTATTTGAAAATCAATTTGAATTTATTTCATCAACTAGGTTCGAGGAGTTTGTAACGATACTGAAAATACCATCTACGTTACAGAATCAGATTTGTTGCTCTGATATTTAAATATATAATAATTATCTGTTTATTGTTAAATGGCTGGTGTCACGTTATCTTTTCTGTTTTTTATTACTCAACCATAAAAACAAAAAGTCATGCCGACAACAGACGTGAGAGGGATTCTTTTTGTCATTGTCTTATTTAATTTCATTAATATAATATTGCTTTGAAATTTGAGACAGTATCACATTTCCATTGAACCACACTCTGTCCACAAACATGGGCAAAGCATCGTATGCTGGTACAGTTTTATTTTTTTCTTGTCTCTACATTTTTGTTACAGTTCTCTTCACCCTCTGCTGTGACTATCTCCCATAGACCTGAATCAATAGAAATGCTCATTAATGGTCTATATCATTAATGGTCTACAGTGCTCTAAAACATTACAGTACCTACATGATGAGATCAGAGTCACAGGGAGGCCAGGAATTAGTCTTGACCTTTCCGGCTGACCTTTCCTGGAGACGGGAGTGAAACACCTGGTCCCGCTCGCCCGGTGCTGTGGGACAACAGGTTGCGTCTCGTCCGTGTCGTGTTGGGATTCATATCGCGTGGCGGCGGTGGTGTGGGTGGGGGTCAGTGCAGGAGCAGGGGATATACAGAGTGGGATCTAAATGTCAGAGCAGCGCTGGTCGGCCCTGCATGTAAGGCTTACCTCTCAATTCCTCTCTCTCTTTACCTCTCTCTCTTTTCTTTCCACTGCTCTGCCCACTAAACTCAATACACGCAAACGCTCACAGCGGCCGCTCCCCTTCAACTCACAGCTTGGTATCCGGAAACTTGAACGCTGGGGCGAGCTACACAAGGAAAACACCAATGTTAAAAGAGACTGGTACATGCACAGCCATTATCATGCCACCAAAACTTGCTTTAAATAGCTGCTGCTCATTAAAGTGTAATGCTTTTATATTATGCATCCATACTGGAGCAGGTTGTCTTGGTGACGCACAAAATGGAAGAACATACGTGACAGAAAATCTGTAGTTGGGGAGGGATGACGACAGTGGAGGAGGGATGAGGATGATTTGTGTGTGAGGGGGGAACATAAAAAGCAGATGAGTGAGAGGAGACGAGACACTGCTACGGTACAAACAACGACTGCTCAGGCCAAGTGCATCAAGGGAGGACAGAACACACACAGAGAGGAGACACTGCCAACATGCATCGTCAGGGGAAGCTAACAGTTAACAGTCAGAACAGGGCGGTAATGGCGACGCAGCCACGGCACCGCACACAAGGCCGGTTACATCTTTTTAAGTCTCCAGAAAACACCGGAGAGAAGCTCAGAAAAACCCTCTCATCTCCCGCAGCAGCAGCAGCACACAAACAAGGACGGTGGCCGGTGATGTAACAGTAACAGTCCCAAACTCCCATGAGGACACACAGAGAAACAAGGCATACAAGCACGCACAGCAGGTAGCGCACAGAAATGGGGGGAGGGGGGCCCACAGATATGCGTCGACTCCACAACGAGCATTTCTGAGTCACAGTGCAGCAGAAGGAAAAGTCTTCAAAATAGAAATAAAAAAAATAAAAAGATTGTGTCACGTTCTCAGCATAACAAATCCATTCGCATCAACACCACACCAGATTCATTTTCTTAAATAACTTGGCTCCTTTTTAATGTCGTGGAATTGAATCTTTTTTTATTTTTTCACGGCGGTTTATTTTCAAGTGACATACTTTGCGTGTACTGTTATTCTAAGTCTGTGTGAAAACAGCATGGATACCGTTAATGATAAGATGCTACGTTTGGGGAGGGGGGGGGGAATGTGCAAAATTGTGCTCGGGGCTGGTTGATAATACACTCGGGTTAAACTGAGGATGTTTTTGTTTGGTTTGCCATAATTGTGAGATGCAGAAGCAAAGTCAGTACACTCTATAAGCTTGTGTTGTGTCTTTTCTCTTTGCCTCTGGTTGTATTAATGTCAGGATCCTCCATGATCCTGTCTTATAATCGCTCACTCCCAAAGTATTTCAGTCAAATTCCCCCGTCTATCAAAAAGTATCACAAAATGCACTGATTTTTCCTATTTGCATCGTAAGAAAAAAAAGAAGGTATTAAAAGGGATAGTGCCACGTTTTTGTTTTTTTTAACACAGTGTTTTCTTTTAAATTGACAATAAGAAGAAGATGCTGTGATTGGCACTCTCTCTCGGTGCTACCATGAATGCTGAGAGGCACAGGGCAGTACAAGACCAGAGCAAAAAGACTCATCTGGACAAAACTGTACCATCGAAAGAACAACGTCATCCCAGCCAGTCAGAGTCAGTTCATCACAACACCAGGAAATCAGACGCGTTGTCTGTTTTCTTTTTTTAAAGTCTTGAAGAAGCAGGGGCGGGGCGTGCAGTTGTTGGGTAGTGGTGCTCAGGGAGGTCAAGGGGCAGGAGGTGGTCAGGGCTTTAGTTGATTATAGATAACCCGATAAATCAAGTAAGGCTGTTGTCCTCGGAATAGTGTAGGAAAGTTGTCCTCCAATGTGTTAGTGTGTGTGAGGGTTCAGTTCTCAGTCCGTTTGAGTTCAGACATCAGCGATAGATTCCGTTGTGTTATCATGAGTATTGTACAAATGAGTAAAAGAAAATTTAAAAAAAAGGTTATTTGCTGCATGTTGCCGTTTTTTTTTTTAAAGTCTTTCAATGATTTGTTCCGTCTTGCATTCCCATGCTAGCAAAGCAGCCTCCTCATGAGTGCCTCACAGTGGTAGATGCCTGGTAAGACAGGACAGGCTACAGATGGAGAAAGAAAAAAATAATAATCATGTCTTGAGGCAAAACATCCAAATAATCAAGTAAATAATCAACAAAAGTCAGATTAAAAATAAAAAGTGATGCTGAAATTTGTTTTAATTCTATTTTGCACATTTGGAGTTTAAATCTTTAGTCAGCGAGTAAAAGGAAAAAGATTATTCACTTTCTTGCTGAGAATTAGATGCAAACACTGATAACACTCTCACGTCTGTTACATAAATATGAAATTAGAGCTAGCAGCTGGCTACATTAGCTCCGTACAACAACTCGTCAAAACGCCAAAAACGACCCCTCTGAAAATCACGCTGTATCTCTATTCCATAAATATATTGAAAAGATTAAGAGTAAAAGCGACAAATCGCCGTTTTAAAGGAGTTTGTGTCATCCTGACTCTTCATCAGTTCAAAAAATGGTTTGAAACAGGAAGAACTCAGTAAAGTTCCTCTGCCAAGACCCAACGGTCACCAATCACCAAACTGCTCACACTCATAGATACCAACGTGTCTTTTTTCATCAAGATCCATGAGATAATCTCTGAGAAATCAACTAAAATGTTGAAAAACTCACATTGTTAAAGAAAGTGAAAAGAACAATTTCATGCATCTGTCCACTTATTCAGATCCGTATCAAAATATAATGGGTTTTTCCCTGACCCATACCGCATCCTTCCACCAAGGTTCGTGGAAATCATTTCAGTAGTTTTTGTGTAATCTTGCACATCAACAAACAACCCAACAAACAAATGGGAGCTATCGGGGCCTGCACACAAAGTACCAGAACATATTTTGGCACAGAGAGAAATGTAATTTTTAAACTTTTATATGGATTAAAGAAATGAGATGGACGGACGAGTGGACAAAGCCAGAGAAGCTGTTTCCTCACGTTTCCTTTAGACTGAGCTGCTCCCTGTGGCTTTTTATTTTCTGTACAGACTTGAGAGCGCTATCGATATTCTCATTAACTCTCTGTAAGAAAGCAAACAAGCTTTAGCCACTGACAGACTGGTGTGACATACAACTTTGTACCTTGTATTTATTCATTAAAAACTTAATCAGGAAACTCTCAAACTTGCTAATGAGGAGTCTAGATAAATACAAATAAAATGATCATGCTTGTTTTGCCTGTTGCTAATCATTATATATATATATTTATATATATATATATATAAAAAACATCTGAAAGAGGAAGAAATATAAAGATGCAACCTCTGGGAGGTATCAGGGATTTGTAGGCAGATGTAAGCTGTCAGGAGGAGGAGGATGAGGAGGAAGAGGCAGTTTGGTTGATTGAGCAGGGCCACTGTAAAATGAGATCAGTCCGAGATCATCCGTTCCAGGGCTCCGCCATTGGCTGCGGCAGCAACAGGCCAGGGAGGCCGCCGGGGAAGTGTCGGAGGGGGGAGGCACGGGAGAGTTTGTCATGGCGGGCAGGAGGTTGATGATGAAGGTCGCTGGGCAGGGCAAAGGAGGGTGCAGGAGTAGGCAGCCCTGAGGGGTTGCTATACCATCACAGTGAGAAGGCACGGGGCTCGCATGTACGTATGTGTGAGTGCAAGAGAGAGAGAGATGAAAAAGTGGATGCAGGGTAAGAGGAAAGTGTGTGGGTGGGCAGCTGTGGGGGGGATCCGGCCTCAGAATATGGTGGTCTCGTACTTGGTGCTGACGGGGCGCCTGTTGGAGTCGCGCTGGTCCAAGAGCCAGGTGGTGCTGCCCAGGGACTGCATGTCTGCGTCCATCTCCAGGGGGTCGATCTGCCGGGGGGGAGGAAGGGAGGAAGGAGGGACGAGAGGAGTGCGTGAGACGGGCGGAGCAGTGGAGGCCATTTCGCCAACACTGGCAAGTCCTCAGCTCTCTCACACACGAGCACACACACACAAAACGTGCATGTGGATTCAGAGGCACAGTCCAGTGATCGTTGTTATCGATCACAGACAAGGTCGGGTTTGTCAATCCACAACATGGATGATGTCTGACAGGAAATACACTCAGCAGGAAAACCAAAGCTACGGCCCTCGTACTAAAATACTGCGTCTAAAAGCAGCACGTGCTCTACACCAGTGGCTTCTGTCGTAACGTGAGAAATGAAAATGTAAAAAACCTAAAATGTAATAGTTCACACCTTCAACGTGTAGGTAGATACAGTATTCAACGAATGATCCAACAAAGTCCAATTCAACTTCATCTTTTTTATCACCGCTATGGATTAAAAACCCTCACTGGCCAACAGTCCTCGTAACGAGAAGGTTAAACACATCAAGAAAACCCTTTTTCCCTTTTGTCTTGAACTACCTGCATCTTAAGGTCTAAAAATGTGAGATGAAGATGAGAGATGGGGAAAGTAAAGGAATGGGGAGAACGTTCATGGCTGAGGTAAAAAGATCCACAAGACGAGGGGACAGGAAGTGCACCGCGGCACCCGCAGACACCGGGGGAAACGTAAGAAAAGAGGGGAGGGGAGTGGAGTGGAAGCAGATGTGTGATGATTCAAAGGTTAAATAGAGGAAAGGAAAGAGAAGGACCTGGACTCCAGGGCTAACAGAGTGCAACGGGAGGAAGGAAGGACGGTGGGTAGTACACGTGTGACAGTGACAGCAGCGGCATTCGAGCAGAGGGGCACCCTGGGAGGCAGGAGGACCAAGAAGACAAGAACAAAGACATGTTAAAGAAAACGAGAGAGAGAAGAGGGACAGATCATTGTAATGTTTTTAGTGACAGCGGTAGGAGCAGAGGGGAGATTACACAGGAAAATTATTCAACTTCACATGTTGGTGTAATTAATTATCATAGCTGATTGTCCAATTATCACTTAGCAACCGTAGCTAGGCACAGCAGGCGTGTGAAGCTTTGGTTTTTCTCAACATGTAAAACTTGTCACAAATCTAAAACACAGGAAGTGAAGTGTGAGGAATGAATTTAACTGTGTTTATCTGCCCTACCGTTAGCTGTGATCGTTAGCATGTCCGGCCCCTTCGGCATAGACTGTTTATAAAGATGGACGACATGAAAACTCCCCAAAGTGAACCCGAATCATTTTCATACACCCCGCCTCCTCCATGTTGGTCAATGGGATCAAACTAAGAAGTCACAGTAGACGAGTTTTGGTTTTAATTAGTTATTTGATGCTTAAGAAACATGCCAAAACTATTTTTTGTTATCTTTGTACAATGGAAGGAGGAGACATGTCCTACATTTTTATATACAGTCTATTCCCCTCAGCAGTGACTCCTTCATAAAGTTACAGGTTACATTTACATGCACTTTCTGGAAACATGCATGAGAGTAGACTAATCTCCATCAAACCTACGAATACCAGAGATTCCTTAACATCACATTTGTCAAAGACTTATTTAATTAGGTCTCGTCATAACAACCTTTCTCTTGTAAAAGTTAAAACATATAAACAAGCAGCAGGCAAATAGGGTTATTTAGGAATAAATACTCATTCTGCTCAAAATAAATATAGTAGGTTTAATTGGCTTTCCAAGAACAAAGCTTCTTTATGTCCATGCTGGCTTTAGTCTCTGTCTTTTAGCACAATAAACTATCCTGTAGGTATCTGCCAAGACTTGAATTTTCGGGAACTTCTTAGTGTCGTTTAAATCTCTTCATAAAACATTTTTTTGTTGGAAAGCTTTCATGAAGGTTTGACGTAGGCTCTATTTTATTTTCGTGTAAAATTTTACTTTCTTCTCCTTTGTTTTATGAACTGAACATATTTCTTTTTTTGTGTTAGCAGGTGAGTTGATAAAAATGATCCTCTGTCATTTCAGCAAACAAAACTGACTTCTAGTCAAATTGTTTCAAATATTACTCAATAATCTTGAGTTAGGAAATCTCCTACAATCATCACTGTATATGGATGAATTCAATTCAGGTTGATAGGTGTAGTAACTGAGGCGGGTGGAGCTTAGCCAACTGTCTGTAACACTTTAAACTAAGCAGATTTGGTTCCATTCGTAGACGCAGTCATGAGCTCGGAAACAAATTGCAGCAGATAAGAGCCCCCCCCCCTCATCTAAAACCTTAACAAGCAGCCACACTCATTATGCAGCTCTGTGATTACTCCATATTTTATCCGTACAGACAGGTAGTGAAACAAAGTGATTTGTGTCCCTGCATGAGCATGTGGTCCGGCAGCGTTCGAGCTCCCGGCTGTGCAGCTCCTCTCAGGTGACAGTGATCGCTGGAGGCTCATTATATGCAGCCTGAGAGGTCAATGCATCAGTGCGCGGCTCGGAGGTCTATGTGAGCGTTTACGCAACACACTCAATCGATGGCGAGGAAGCAGCGGATGGGTCCAACCAGCGCGGCCGAGGCCTGAGAGAAGTCCCAAAGGAAATCATATACACCCGCCTGTGAGCAACAAATAAACCTATTCATTCATCATCTTTCGCATATATGCACAACAAGGAAATCTCCCCCCTGATCGGAGTGACTCACTGAGTTGGGGGTTGGGTGAGAGGAAATTGGAAGTAAAGTAATGACTCATCACTTTCTTCCACACACACACACACACACACACACACACAGAGTGGAGCCTCCTCTGTAGGTGGCTCACTGGTTATTCACAGGAAGAAGTCGGTCACGAGGTCCGTGCACCTTACGTGACTTACGATCGCACACACTCACAGATACACACTTTCATCGTGCTCCGGTGTTTGTGAGGTGGTACTCACTGCTGATCTCCGCATGCTGCTCCACGACTGGGACGCAGGACGGGTGGTTTTGGTCTCTATGACCTCTGAGACCAGAGTTGAAGGGGGGACGTACTGTCTCGCCCTGGACTGGATCGCCATCTGATAGGCCACCTCGAAAGCCTGTCCCAGCGTTAGGATGATCTCATAGGTCTGAGTCTGTGTGAGGGAGCGAAAAATTTGTTTTAGATTTGATCAAATCGCAAGAAACTGAAAATTAAGTCAAGTTGTGGTGATTAAAAGAACAAAAAGTCTCAAAACTTCCTTCTACTTCAGCGGGTGTGGACACAACAACGTCCTCACAGTGGTTGTCTTTAAGTTTTAATTGATTCACAGCAAGTCATTTGTTTGGATTCTTAAACGACCTCCATATAAAACCTGCTAAATGTTTCCGTTGGAAAAGCAACAAGTGGCTTTTATCATCAAAATTCACCACATTTATATTTCTGCTCACTTCTGATGCTTTTAATATTTTATATCTCAATAAGTAGAAATGCCATGATTATTTTGGCTTCCCTATGAATCATAAAAAAATAAAAGCATAGCACAGAAGAGCTTTGCTCCTCAAACCGTTGGGATAATTACTTAAATCATCCCATAGTGAATATCAAAAACATTTTCAGAGAAAAGCAAAATAGAGTTTTTTTGTTTGACACGCTACCTGCACCTGAAGTGACTCGTGTTAAATACAAGTGAGTGACGCTCTAAATTTATAATCTGGTCTTGTGAAAGCTCAAATCAACTCGTTACTGTTCAGTTAAAACAGTTTCCCTGCAGGTAAACGCGGCTCTGCAGTCGCCCGTTGGTCACAGATGATGCACTGTAATCAACCTTTACAGAAGCCGAGACACAAATTACAACATAATTGGTGCCTGTATGTGGAAATGCCATGCGTAGCGGGAGAGGAACTTCAATCAAGCCATTTGATGAGCCGATCAAAGAAAACGATGTCCATCGGATGCAGCATGCGGTTTTAGCCGCAGGATTCCTGAAGTCCCATAAATTACACCTGGTTTTTCACCTGATTAATGAGTTTATAAAAAGCTCAAGTCTGAAGGAGTATATAGAACCAGAGGAGCGTTCAGAGAGTGTAAACGTTAGCCAACGCTAACGTGCTAATCCGTCATGTGAAAGGAAGGGGGGGAAAAATACTGGATCCACACATCTACTACATCAGAGACTGTTTATAAAGATGGACGACATGACAACTCCCCAAAAGTGAAGCCAAGTTGTTTTGATCGCCTCCTAGTGACTGGCGGCAGTCAAAAACTCTGCCTCTTCCATGTTAGTTGATGGGAGGTGGGCCAAATTAAAGAGTCAAATACATTTTTCTCAAAGATGGTGTCAACCAGTGCAGATCTTTCTGATAAGTTTGGTTTTAATTAGTTATTTGATACTGAAACGTCATGATTGACAGCTCATCATGGAGATGCTCCGTCCATCTTTATAAACAGCCTTTGGTTTAGACCAATGTTTTTGTGATTCTAACAGTCTAGACATGTTTTACTCACCACTTCCACAGTGCTGAAGACATGACAGAAGTGGTGGCCGCTCTTCAGATCCTTGGTGATGTAAGCAAAAGTGCAGAGGTCATCAGGGTCCTGGGCAGCGCAGGAGATGTTCCTGATCTCGTGCTCTGCGACGATGGACTGATGGAGAGACAGAAAGGAAGTGGAGGGGAGTGACTGGAAATCAGCTGCTAATGGAGGCTGAACCTGGAGTGTGTGAGTTATACAGATCAATAAACACACACACACACACACACACACAAACTTTCCCTTTACCTTCGTGGCTGCATCGATGAACTTGACCCCCCTGTAGGTGATGGACAGGATGACAACTGGACCCTTTCTAGAGTCTTTAGATTTCTGTAACGAACACAATAAAAAAAAGAAAGTACATGACGTGCCAACTATTGGGCTGTGGACAAAGGTGAAGCCAAATCATCTTCATCACCCCCTGGTGGCTGCACTACAGGTTATAAACCTTGCCTCCTCCATGTGATTGGATGGGACATAGACCAAACTAGTCTTAGATATTTGATGCTATAAAAACCGAATAAAACATCACAAAGTGGAGACATGTCCTCCAGGATGGTTCATGCACTTCAAATTGATTGTCTTTAATTAATATTTATAATAAATTAAATGGTTTCAAATGTTTTTTTATTAAAGATCAGTAAAAATTAAAAGTAGAATAAAAAGTTATTTTCAGTTATATTCACCCTAATTTTGGCGCAGGCATCTTGTGTGGACTCGATCCCTCGTAGATCCCTGATGATCATCGATCCTAGGTACTAGGAGGAAGAATCGAAACACACCAGAGTCGGGTCGGACTACTTGATGGTAAAAAATGACCAAAGTGTGTTTGATATTAATTCACTTGCTAATAGTAAAATGTAAAGAGAGTAAAATGGGACTCACGGTGGCCTCGTACCCGCAGGACTCCATGATGAGTTTCTCGGGCTGGTGATGCCAGGCGGACACCGTGGCGTAGGTAGCAGACTGACTCGGCGGCCGGAGGTTTAGACGAGAGTCTTTGTGCCGCTCGCTCTGTCTGTCCTGCAGAGATAGAAAAAACATTGGTTGGTTATCACAGTAAAAAGAGGACACAACTAAAACTAAACCTTTGACGTGACGCAAAACAAATTCTTCTGATAGTGGGAAAGAAATCGAATTTCTTAGTGTCAGGACCATATATCTTACACACATGATTGACAGCTGAGACCGACTCGGGATTGGTCAAGAAACAATGATTACAACTGTGATGGCAAGATGGCAGCACCCTTATTCAGAATATTATAGCTTAATTTTGGTAAAGTGGGAGGAAGTGGAGACACGTAATCTATTTATTCATATTCAGTCCATCATCAGATCAGCCTCTCAAGACTATGAAGAAAGACGATTCTGCATTTTATTAGAGCTGAACAACAGATCAGAATTACAACCACACTGACTCCATTTCTGTCCAGCTGTCACGACGTCTGACTGCCGAACATTAGCATGAGGCAAAGTGAAGTGCACCCGGTCAGCACTTAAATAAAAGTCATTTTCTATCTGCTGGTACACACATAAATATTTATGCACTGGGTTTGGCCTCGAGGTCAATGTACGCTGTGCTCAGCTCTTTCATAAATCACTAAAATATAATCATTGCAATAATCCACTAAGCACTTCGAAAAAAAGATAAGTATTGATTTTACAGATATGGACCCTGGTGAGTGCAGTCGTGCAACTTTTCCCCTGTAGACGCTGCTCGGTGTTTTGTGTTCTTCAGTGCAGCAGCGACCGAGCAACTGTTTGTGCAATTGACCTTTAGAAAATGGTCAATTCTGATCACTATTTTTATTTCTTCAAGGGAATTCAGTGAGGCACATGAGAACGGACCTCACGTCAGGGAAAGAAAAGAAACTCCAGTGGATTTTTATTTTATTTTTATGTTTAGGTTTTTTTTAAACCATCTTTAAATTATAGGCAGCTCTGGATTTCACTCTGAGATAAAATCCACGAAGTGAAGCCACATAACTCTGTGCTTCTAGTAAAAGTAATTTTACTGGAAAAGTTATAATGCAATAATATCATGTTTTAAAATTACATTCATCCAAATTAATGATTTGATGTCTTTTTGAAATCAAAGACTGACAATATATTCTCCATATTTTGCAATATTTTTTTTTTTGAAATATGAAAATAGGAAAAATTAGCTAAACATCTAAAATATATGGGTTTTTTCACCAGAGGAGAAACTGCTGAGCTTCATGATATTACTTTCCCCTTTTTAACAGAGGAGTTATGTAAGTTATAAAACTTATTGTGGGAAATCAATTAAACTGATAACTGGCTGAAGTAAATTAAGTGTCAGACAAACCAAAGTAATTCTTTTAAATATATTGTTTTAAGACTCACTGCTCATTGATTCCCAACATTGTCCACAATGGTCTAATAATTCATCCTCCAATATAAAAGACATAGAACAAACAATACAGCCAAATCTAGGACAGTAGACAAATTGTCTCACTTTATATTTTGTTCAATCACTCAACAGTAATTTTGTCCTATTTCAATTTTTCTAATCACATTCTAATGTTGTAGTTCTTTGGCTCTGACCGCTGAGATTTAACTCAACCAGGAAGTTAGTTTTGCATCCAGATCAGCTCAGTGTCTCAGTGACTGTGCAGCGTCCTCCTCCATCGAATCGCTCACTGAGAGTGAATTAGAACGAGATCTTTTCTCCTGAAGTCGATAAAGGTGAAATAAGGAACTCACTACAGAGCGCGGCCTCTCGCTGTAAGACCGCAGAGACACACTACAGTCCTGGTCCACTCCTCTCCGCCTGCGGTCCGACTCGGTCAGCGGCAGGAGCATGTCCATGGAGCGACTGGTGTAGGGGTCCATTTGACTGAGGGGGGATGTGGTCTGGGACAGGAGGTCATGAAACTGCCACACAAACACACACAAACACCACAAACACAGCACAGATGAATGATCTGACAGCGCTGTGTACGCAGGCCGGTTTCCCCTGATTTACATCCAAGCTTAATCCTCCACAAAAGAGCCTCCTCCGTGGAGAGTCTCCATTCTTTCTAGCCCAGTTTAATCTGCCTGGGAAATCAGCCCTGAGTATTTAACCGTTGTGAACATAATGATATTGAAGGATCTCATTCCAAAATTAGATTTCCGCCGCAGAAAGAAGAGGAGAGAAGATCCATTTTCTCACAAAAGGATGTTGGGGTAGAGACGCAGATGTCCACGTGACTTTAACCTCCATCTTAAGCTCTGTTCTGATCGTTGTCCAATAAGAGAAGCAGCATCCATCACTTTTTTCTTCTGAAAGCGTTTTATGGTGTAAAACATCTTGCAGCAGCATCACTGGCTCTAAATATGGGTCACACTGAGGGCATCTGCAGAACTACCCTTTTATCTAATTGGCCATCTCGAGCAGAACCAGTGTATTAAGTGAATTAGCGCTGACAGTATGTTTCTGCAGTGTAGTGGTGATAAAGTGGCTCTAACGCTGCTGCAGTCTGATTCACAGTGCTTCAGATAAAAACATGCTACTGACACTGTGGTGTCTTTTTGTGCTTCAGAGAGAGAGAAGATATCAAACCTGTGTCATCTAATGAACACTGTTCTCTGCAGGGTTCGCACAGTTAAACCGTTGTACTACAACACGGAACAAAATGTTATGATTATCCACCGAGGCCCCGAAGTACAAATCATCTCAAAACACATCGAGCAATAAGACAACACAGCGACTGTTGTTATGATTTGCACTTCAGGGTTATTGCAGGTTTCACAGTCATGTAAAAATATCACCCAGCTGTGCATTTTATTTTCAATGAAACTATTAATCAATCATTGGTAATGTAACCTGGATTTAGGGCCGCAACTTATAATCATCTACATGATCGATAATAATAATAATAATAATAAGACAAAGAGAAAGATAGAGAGAAATAGAAATACTAAAAGAAAGAGAGAGAAACAATACAAGATAGAGAGAAACATAGAAACACATTAAGAACGATAGAGAGAAAGACAAATAAACAATATAAAATAGTTAAATAATCAAATAAACTGAGTCGCTCCATATAATGTCAGAAAATCTCACATCTGGAGCCGAAATGACAAAACCTCTTACTTCTGATTAACTAGATCAACGAATACATTATTTGAGAAATCACTGCAGCTCTAGTTTGGATAAGCAATTAAAAAAAGTCCCCAGTCTCACCATAATAGGGGACAGACGACGGGACTTGCTGGGAGCTTCTTCATAGGGTCTCTCTGCCAGAGAGGCGATGATCCTCTTCCTGTGGCCCAGGGCACCGATTTTAATCACCTGCAAGCAAACTTCACTCCATCAATATATCAAATAGAAGAATTTATCTCCACAAAGCAAATACATGTATAAAAACAAAACACAGAATAGTTCACTCCTCGCTGGCAGCCGCCCGCCGGCCGGCCAAAAGACTCTCGTCAATAATTCAGCTTCAATCTGTTTTGCCATGAGCCTAAAGTGCAGCAGCGTCTCCTTCCAGGGACACTTCATAACTCACACGACATTTTTCATCAGACAACCAGAGAAAGTGCTGATTTATGGGATGATACCAGGTAAAATGCAAAAAACAAAAGTGATTTGCTGAAAACTAAGAGTCAGGCTGTGTAGATGTATGTTTTTAATTTACAGTATTTCAGCAGCTGCCACACACTGATCCAGGGTTTCTGTGTCTAAACCGTTTGTAAATGTCTTTTCAAAGTGGCATGGCAAGAATAGAAGAACACAGGTTCATTTTATGCAGTGAGAGCTCATCATCTTATTACTGCACATTTGCATAATTGGCTATTAACGTTCGTACTCATCAAGTTAAGGTGGATGTTCGAGTGATTAATGTTACATTTGGAATTACGTTGCTGGTACAAAATTTTCTATAACAGGATCGTGTGGTTCTTTGTCTGAAGGCTTCGATTATTTATTCAGCGAGAGTCGCAGGCAGAGGAGGCAACTGGTTCGTGCTCTGGATTTTCTGTTGGTGCCGTTTTCATTTTTCATTTATTCTCATGCACAGAATCCCAGCGAGACCAGTATGTGCTGGAGGTGCCTGAGATCATTTAAATTGTAATAAAGAGCCTTGGGATTGTACAGAAGTGTAAACCAGCTCGTACATCATCTTGACGTTTGATACTGTTTGCTGAAAGATGCTGAGGAGGATGTAGGAAGTGGAATGTGCAAAGTGAGTCCTGCCAAGATGCTCAGAGGCCGTTCTGCTGCTCTGCACACTGGCGGTAACGTGCCCTGCGCTCACACCCATCTCGCTGTGCTGCATCGCAGTCTGCTGGACCCCATCCCTCAAACACTGCATATACAGCACAGTGCGTTTGGCTGCTGCTCTCCTGCAGCTGCTGATGCAACTGCAGCTGGTTTCAGTCTCTGCATCGATCAAGCCAGACACATCAGGGACTGTAGATAAAACATACGACGGCTGAGAAACATACTTATCCACATGCTAAGAGCACGTGTTTGGATCGTCTGGCTCCTTTCTACAAGACAGGTGGTCTCCACTGAAACTAAGGATGAAATTCAAGAGAGGCTGACAAGTCAAGAGTCCAGTGTTATGTTGAGGTTGTTTCTTAATACAACAAGTTGAGTTGGAAAACACAATGGGACAAAGTGTATGACTCATCCCTGAGGTGAATAAGGTCAAATAAATCCCTCCATTGTCTATACCGCAAATCATCTAAGGGTCACTGGGGTCTGGAGCCAATCCCAGCTGAGATTGGGCGAGAGGCAGGGGGGGTACAACCTGGACAGGTCCCCAGCCAATCACAGGGCAGATGTATAGAGCCAAACAACCATTCACCCTCACATTCACATCTACGGGCAATCTGCATGTCTTTGGACTGTTGGAGGAAGCTACACAGACACGGGGAGAACATACAAACTCCACACACAAAGACCCTACATGGTCGGCTGTCAGGTTCAAAACCAGAAACTTCTTAATGTGAGTCGACAGCGCTAATCACCATTCCACCGTGCCGCCCCGAGTAAAGATTTCTATAAAGAAGCTTAGCAGCTGTCAACAATCTTAACATGTGAGTCATACAAACAAAACAATGTCGACTTACAACGGCGTCACGACAGACTCGACAAGTTCAACCAAAGTTTGATTCTTCTCTCCGAGGTTGAAAAACAATCCAGTATTTCACAAGAAATTAATCATTAGAGAAAATGGAGCAGACGATAACAAGTGTTTTTTATCTTTTCTGTCCTGTTATCCGTCAGATTTATCCTCCGCTGCACAAACACAAACCCACAAACTAACTCCTCTACACATGTTCAACTGAAAAATTACATTTTGTAACTTCTGCAGCTTTTAAATGTTATTTCCACAAGGATTAAACCAAATTCCCTGTAATCACTCAGCACAGTGCCCTTGACTTTACATGAGATCGGTTCTTTTTCCACTAATCTCTGTTTCTGCAACAGATCCACAAGGAACAAGGATGTCAGAGGTGTTGAGTCCATCATGAGTATTTGTCAAAACGTGACACGTTGAACAATAATCAGCCATCATCTGTAAGAGCCCAGAATGAAAAGAAATATAATCAGTGATTCTTACATTGACGATCTCCAGCTCCCACAGGTTCTTCACACACTCCAGCGTGCGGTAGCCGCTTGAAAGGAAGTTGGGCAGATATTCATGCAGGCCAAGGCCATCCAGCCAAGAGGCGAGAGACGTGCTGCCATCACAGCCCAGAGCTTTTACCTGCAGAGTGGAGGAGGACACGTGTGAGTCTAAGTGAGGACTTTACCTTTATTCTCCTAAAAAATAATTTAAAAAATCAATGCACAGTAAAAAAAAAAAAGTGTTTCCAGTTGTATTATTACAGCAATTAAAGAAATAACGAAGCCTAGAACCAGGTATGGACATGGACAGAGGATAAAATTACAATTATACAGAGAATAGAATTTAGAAACTTTGGTGATCTGTGACCTTTTCATCTGGAGCCATCGTCAGGTTACCTTTTTAATGTCAATATTAATCCAAATGGTTGAGAGGCTGAATCAAGATGGTGAACATTAAGCGTATTTTATATCAGGGTGTTATCGTTTGGGCGGCATGGTGGTGCAGTGGTTAGCTGGTTGGTAGGTGTATGAGGATGAATCATTGTTTGTCTCTATATGTCGGCACTGGCAACCTGTCCAGGGTGCACCTATAAGATCAGCCTCCCTTCAACCCTCAAGGATGAGCAGTACCGTTAATGGATGGATAGAAACTATAAATGCTTTCCTGAATCTATCCATCCATCCATCCATCCATCCATCCATCCATCCATCCATGCATGCATGCTCTATACCACCTATGTGGGAACTGGAGCCAATCCCTGCCGACACTGGCTGAGAGGCGGAGTGCACCCTACATAAGTCACCAGGTCTGACAGAGATTTATTTCACATTTCTCCATGAGGGAGGTATGTGTTCTACTGAGTGAGATTCTAGTTGATTGACTTGTTTGCACCTAAATCCATAGTATCTGAGATAAAAAGCAAGTTTTTCCATTCAACGTCTTTTGTTTGAAAGTTGTTATTTAATCTCTGATGAAGCACAAATCAAGTTATCATTGTGTCCATGCATGATTACAAAACGTTTATTCTCTTTTTGTATTCGTTTGCATCTTTGCTATTTTGTGTTATAGAGATATTTTGACTTTTCCAGTCACGTTCCTTCCTCTGTGCCGACGTTACGAACCTTGGGCAAGTTGCGCGCCGCGTGGAGGATTTTCTTTCTGTGTCCTGGGTCGGTGATCCCAATGTCTCTGAGGTCCTGGTCCTCCATCACGTTACCTCCCTGCATGTGCACAAACACAAGAGACAAAGTGCAAATAAACACATTCACACACAGGCGCACGCACAGCCACACGCAAACACACCATGACAATCAAGCACACGCACATGCATGCACAGACACAATTCACAATGTGGACATACAGCAGCACAATACAAGATAGTGCGTCAGTTATTTATCGCACAATACATCTCACTCAGACACAAACTGTAAATTTACATATGAAAGACAACACTGACAAATGGCGATGAGATCATAGGTCAATACAAGTGTTGTGACATATTGTACAATGACAGCTTCCAGGGACACACACACACACACACAAACACACACACATCCCTGACAAAAGCAAGAACAGCAGAGTGGGAGGACAATGAAGTCAAATGAATTGTGCTTGCCAAGAGTAATCAATCTGATCTGGTGCGACTCAAAGAGAACAAAGCCTTCATGGCTGCAGCAGCTTCCACACAGTGTCTCATTGAGGAGAAACTCAACAGTCCAACAAGGAATACAAATATTTCACTATAGTTTGAAACAATTCCTCAATTAAGGAAACGGAATGAACAATGTTTCCACTTCCTGTAATCTCAAGCAGATTCTCGTCTGTCTCGTGTATCTGTTCGTGTTCTCGGCTCCAGTTGCTTTGTCATCTTCAGTCAAGTTTACAGGCGGGAGTGAAGACACAAGGAGAACCTTGAATATGTGGAGCTAAGCGTTTTTCCCCTGTGGAGGGCTGCAGATTAAATCTTCCTGGCCAAGAATGTTAAAATGTTCTGTAGTCTTTACTCAGTGTGCTCTCGCTGGATTGGCTTCAGAGCACAATGCAGCAGTGTTGGCCTGTATCAGGGCGCAGTGGAGAGATTACTCACTGATCACTAGAATAAAAGGTCAAAATGAAGCTGAGAGGACCAAAATAGATTCCCCCACTTCTATTAACACAGTTTGAAGTTCGACGACGCCTCGGGAGACTCCGCAAACGTATTATTTCATGCTGCATTGGAAACGTGTGACGGAAATGTATGGTTGATTTCTTACATAGCTTATGAGCTCTGGTAGTTTGATTTAATCTGATACGACTTGCAGATGTAGCCATGGTAGAAGTCCTTCATCTCACTAAATGCACTCAGTTAATGCAACAGTAAATTGGAATTTCCGTGCCCCAGAGAGGAGATGTTTGGAAAAATCTAATTTTGTCGCGGTTTCAGGAATCGGCAGCCGCAACTGTAATCTGGCAAAGAAAAGAAAAATACCTATTTCATGTGTTAAAATATGTACGTTCACTACTACATTATAACGTTTGAGTGAGCAGGGGCTGCGGAGTCTGATGCAAAATTAATGCAGGAGGGATGTAAATGCATGATGGAGCATTTCTAAGATGTTTTGCAGTCGACTATTTGGCTCATTGCCACATTAGTTTGGTCGTCAGAGCAACAAAGCGTAACGCTAGGAGAGAAAAACAAAGAGGAGAAATCGTTTTGAATCTTTGACTGTAAATGAAACGTGTGGGCCATGAAGGCCACGAGAACGAAAGCCACGGCTGCCCCAATTCTGGCAGCATGAAAGATGCACAAAATGATAATCATCGTGTAAAAATTATGAGAATGGGCACACAGCTGTTCATAATTTATGATCCCTCAAAAGCTGCATCTCAGAGCAATCATCGCATGCAGAGAGCCGACTCATGTGAGCGCCTGCTCTCTGCTCGGGTAGGAGGGCCACAGGAAAGTTTCCAAGCAGCACTGTAGATCTTCAGCTGTGACAGCGGCGGTTCAGTCGGTACAGTACGAGATCTCTGCCACTGCAGAATTAGATGGAGGATAGTTTTCATCTTCCTCTGGACGCGGGTGAAGAAGCTGCTTTGTGTTTATGCTGATCCTGCTTTTATTTGCATCTAAGACTCACGCACGTATGTTCTTCTGCTTCTCCTTGTGTTGTTTTTATTACATAAACGCACTCAAACATGACACTGACTTGGAACCGAGCCACGTTTTACTGCCCTCTACTGATCAGCCGTCTGGTCTTTGCAGCGAATCCCACAAATAAGTTCTTATGCTGGAGTTCAGTCAGATTGATCACATCTGAAGCGAGCGGGACAGAATCTAAAAGGGCACAATATTAAACATTCACAATGTCCGCCTGACTACTCTGACCTTTCCCTTCTGTTTGCAACCTCCACATCCTTGTAAATATCCATGAGTAATTTGCCTCGTGAGCCTAATGATTTATCTCCCTGATCCATCACGTCCAGCTGACACATTAGCAGTGGCAGGAAAATGAACATCAGAATGCCAAATGACCCGCAGCCCTCATCACGCCGCTGCCCACAAATCCTCTTCAACATACAGTACAATCTTACAGTGGAATTGTACCGAAGGCTGATTTGTTTACTGTTAGATAACTATTCGCTAGTATACAACTGCATGTATACGTAAAATAAGATCATGAAAATAAAAATGTGTCAACCAGTACAGACTCCAAAACAGCTGTTCAGGTCAATTTATAGATATGTAATAACTCTGTATGTAATAATTAGGTAATAATTCTTTAAATCTTTCCTTTTTTGTTTCTGTCTTCACTTTTCCCCCAACATGTTTTATATGTGTGATATCAGAAGAAGATGCATGTTTTAGTAAATTCGTTTTTTTCTTGCAATCCAAGAAGGAACGAACTAAATTCATCAACGTTATATATCTATTCCTGTTGTTAACACATTTAATTAACTTTACATTAATGAAACATTCTCATTCGTTCTGATTAAAAACAATTTCATACTTTCATTATCTTATCAATATAATAAAAGAAAGTTAATTTTGTTATTGTTGTTATTATTATTGTTAAAATTAATCTTCAAAGCATTTTATGGTTAATAATAAAACAAAAACATTAACAAAGAACTTGACCATGAAAGATACAAAGCAGGAACTTGTCTGTTCTCTGGTGAACTCACTATTATCACTATCTATGGTGTTACTGAGCTGTTACCTAATGCTAGATATATACACAACAGTAGTAGAAGTGCAATAAGCTAACATCTGCTGATGAGTCTGTCTGGATCAGTCCAGTTCTAATCAATATCACTAACCGTCGCCTCTTTACTCCGTCTACATACTATGACTGTGTATTACACTTGTTTACACTTGGTGTCACCTCCTGATCAAATCACAGTCTAAAGACCGGACCCGTTCAGTGCAGTATGCGTGATCACGTGTTTGTGAGGCCAACCATCACGTATTAATCTCACTCTTTAACCAGCACGCCTCAACTGAACCACTTAGTGAATTCAACCACCTTCCCTCTGAGCTCACTGCCCTCACTTAACTGAGCTCAGCTGTGACAAACCGATGTAACATATAGCCCATAGTGCTAACGCAGCGCTGAGGTCTGACAAATGTCCGAGTGCACCCTGTGGGGCGAGTTATTTACAGTGTGCAGCACATGTTTTTTCAGAGTAACATGATTGTGGGACCGGATACATAATGGTGTTTTCTACAATCATCGCCCGATGCAGTATCGGGTTTCCTCGCAATGTTCCTCTCAAGAAACATGATAACGCTTTTAGTCAGATCGCACACAAGCTTTGAGCTGCAGTTAACTGAAGTTATCAATATGTAATCTGACTGAGGAGTTTATAAAATGGAGAACATTCGTGCAAACTGTGTCGATGACTTTCAGAGGCAGTAATCTTTACAGTCAACATATGGGTTTTGATGATGCACTTACTTCTGATTTAATAAATCTGTCACCAAAATAAACATCTGCATGCCAACGTGTGGTTAGTGTCCAAACACAATGATTACACAGGATTTAAATATAGTGTTAAAACATGCTGCTGCAACATAAACACACATTGTGCAGTTTGTGGAAGATTGTCTCAAAAGCAGCACAAGCAGAGCACAAAGCATGATGGGTGGCAGATTAAGGGGGATTTGGCAAGCAACCATGCAAAGTGTATTTAGAATAGACTACAGTGTGTTTAGTTCAGGGATTGTTTGTCTAGGGTGAGCGTTAAGGCTAAGATTAGGGTTAGGGTTAGCTGAATGTCTCTAGCTCAAGTCAAGTATCTGTGAAGCAGAGGATCCAGTATAAGGGATGGAGGTGACTGTAATAACGGTACAGTAAATGAGATAGCATGATTGGGAAAGCTGGGAAAAACCTTAATGGGTTTTGGTTGTCATTTGTCTTGCTATTGGTGACAGCCCATATTCTTTTAAGGGATTTAGTGAGGGGCCATAAATCTTAGCAGGGTCATGCATCGCACAGGGGTGATGAGGAGTTATGAGGGGGATAGAGGGGGGTAGAAGACAAAGGGTTCAAGGGTGAGCATGACAGAGGGACGAGGGTGGGGGGGTGGAGGAAGTGAGAAAGGAGCAGAGCGTTGACATAAAAAGACAAATGCAGCAACGTTGACAGGGGCAGAGGCAGAGTGAAGTAGAGTGGACCCGACCCCTGTGGATGACGTGCCGCAGGTGACTCACCATGAATCGCAGGTCGTCAAAGCCATTGAGCAGGAACTTGCTCTCGTACTGCGGCAGCCCCACGTGCTCCAGCCACTCTCCCACCGGCTGGTCCAGGGCTCTACCGCAGGCCCCATCTGCCGAGAGAGGGAAGCGCTTCAGCAGTGAGAAGCCGTTCAGCCGGTAGCAGCGGCACTCAGAGGACGACACATGGCATTGCCACATCATTCTCGGCCAGCAGAGGCAGAGCCGAGTGCAGCAGCACCAGGCAGGGTGGGGGGGAGACAGGGTCCAGGCCGGGGGTGAGGGGGCTCCCACGGTACAGGCGGGGGCCCGGCTAAACTCAAACACGGAAGGATGGGAAGTGCTGCGGGGCCCAGCTCAAGCCCTGCGGGGGGGGACTGACTAGGCTAATATACACGCTCGGGTGTTACTGTGACTGACTGGAGCTGTCAGGCGAGGGTGGAGGTAGTGCAGGGGAGGAAGCCCATCTGAAGCTCGGTACTGTTAGTTATGTTGGACTGAGCCACTACGGCATCTTCCAACAAACAGGGTTCACTAAACATTCCTTTAGTGAGCAGATGAGCGAGTGTAAAAACAAGACTCTGGCTAGTCCAAAAACATGACAATACTGAACACTACAAGTCAGGGAGTGGGTAAAATATCAGGCTGAGGAAAAATGGAAATTATTTAACACTACATCAGACATTTTCATACATCACACATTATTCACTATGCTTAAAACTATCCCCGTCATTTCTCTAAAATCAGAAACCACTCCATCAGGGTGTAACACAAATATTTCAGTTCCCCCAAAATGAATTTGTCAGGGTTTTCACCACATACTTGTAAAGCTCTGGCTGAGTCCCATGGCTTCATTGGTCAACCTCTTTGAGAGCTAGGACACGGCTCATACAATGAAGGTAGCAGCATTCTATAAAGTACTGTTGAGGTACTCGTGTTATTTATCATCAAGGGAAAGCATTTGTTTAAATCATGTTTACTCCATAGTCACTACAGTCAGGTAGACATATTGTAAATCCTGCAATCGAGACAGAGAGAAACGTTGGCTTTGGGATTTCCACAGTGTGCTGATTCCAAACTCCTCAATTCATGGTCAAATGCAAGTATAGATTCCTTGATAAAGCTCCGGGAAAGCTGCGTGCCAGTGGCAAAAGGCTTGGTGTCCTTGGTGCTCCCTGTGCTGCCCAGCATTCACACTCTTCCGCAGGCTCCAGCAGGAAACGTGCCTCTCATTTCTCAGAGCAGTAAATCCAGAGGATCAGATCCATTAAACGGCAGGTGAGCCTCTTGACTCTGGAGCGAGGATCTCTGCAGGAGGACCACAGTGCGGGTTAAAGCCAGCTCCTTTCCCCAAGGCAAGCGCCAACCTCCCCCACTCCAACTCACGCCCCAGCCCACCTGGTTCTTCTCCTCGCTGGGTGCAGCTAGCAGCCTCTGTTCTCAGGGCAGAGGTTTGCTGCATCCCCTGCCTGTCTGAGACATGCAGGCAGATGCAGTCACGGCAGCTGCTCCTGGCTCACACACGCTACCCCCCCTCACTGCTCACAGGGCATAACGTCCTGACGCCGGCTCGACTTCTACACAGGAGACCACGATCTGATCTGCCTCAACCTCAGCGACCGCAGCCACGTCCTTCCCACGTCCACGACAGCCGACAGACTCAGTGATCATCCCCCCTTCTCATCTGAGCAAATCCCTCAAGCTCCTCTTTTCAACTCCCCCCCCCCTTCCTCGCTCTCGTCTCTCTCTCTGCTTTCTGTCTCTCCCTCTCGATCTCATAGCCCCATTCCCATACGCTGTGTGATCGCACTGCAGGGCTGCCGTATGCTGCCTGATGAAGTGGGGTGCTGCTCCACGTAACCACCTCTCCCTCACTCTCCCACTATCTCAGCTCCCCTCCCTCTGCCTTGCACTCTCCCTCACTCTGTCTCGCTCCTTGCTTCTCGCTCTCAAACGCAGATGCAGAACACACTCTCTGTCTCTTGCCTCATCGTCTGTCTCTCTACCCCTTCTCTCTTGGTCCCCTCTCGAATGTACTCATACTCTCTGTCTGGCTTTTAACTCCCCCATCGCCACCATCAAAAACCCCTCATAGCCCTCCTTAATTGGGAGGGGAGGTGGTGCATTGATTAGAATTGCATGGAGGCACTCTGATCTTGGCAGTGAAGAGAGGACACTACCATCAGAGACAAGGAGCAAGCCCAAAAATCACACTGCTTTTCTGCAAAGAATGTAAACGGTTGACGGCGACCCATCGTGTTCTGCAGGAGGAGTGTCACGTTTTTTGTTTTTGGGCTAACATAGGGTATTGAAAGAAAGCCTCCGCTTATTAGCAGATGGCTTAAGTTCATTTACATCTTACTTTGATGATACGACGAGGGGGGGCAGCATTGGTTCAAGTCGGTAGAAGTCTCTAATGCACTCACAGTGGACAAGAGGGAGGGGAGAGGAGAGGAAAAGAGAGGAGAGGAAAGGGAGAGGAGAGGAGGAGACACACTTCAGGTCCATCTCCATCTCATCCAGTCATACAGCATGACAGAGAAGAGGCAAATTCCATTATGCCCTGTACTTCCAGATGCTTGTGTCACATCAACCATTTTTAGAGCTCAGCTGAGGCCACTTACGGGATATGCAAGTGCGATGATTTAAAAACTCGAGATACTTTTTGGGGGCTAAAAAGACCATTTGACTTTGAAAGAACTGCTTCAGTCGACACAGGGAGTTCGGTACTTCAGCACCCACCTATGTCGGGGCTGCTTGCCACCTGTTATCTGGGTACAGCTGCAGGCAGGAGCGTAATTATGCAGGCTTTCAAGCTGCTCGCAATCGCCTCACACAAACCGGTA
This sequence comes from Paralichthys olivaceus, assembly GCF_024713975.1. Taxonomy (NCBI): domain Eukaryota; kingdom Metazoa; phylum Chordata; class Actinopteri; order Pleuronectiformes; family Paralichthyidae; genus Paralichthys; species Paralichthys olivaceus. The sequence goes on from NC_091094.1 coordinate 7,216,325, forward strand.
GCCAGGCCGGTTGGTGAGGCCGTCAAGGCGAGGCAAAGCGGTGCCAACAGAGGGAGGCAATGTGAAGGGCTATTGATTGGACCACCTCCGTAATTGGCTGCCTGCACCAGCGTTGCGTTGCGGAGGTAACGATCAGGTAAAAGGCCAGGTCAGGTCTCCCCGTGACCCGTCAGTCATAGGCGAGGGCCTGCGCTCATCAATCTCGAGCAGGAGGAGGAGCTGCTGTCAGATTCGGTCCGAACGAGGAGAAGAGTGATGGAGAGAGGGAGCGAGAGAGAGAGAGAAAATGAGCGGAAGACAGATAAGAGGCAGAAGAGGACTAATGGAAGAGGAGGCGATGAAACATATGGGTGAGATAAAATTCACCATCTTATCTCAAGAAAGTAAGGAGGATTGAAGTAGACTAATTATGATTCACTACAAGATCCCACAACTCCTCCTCCTCCTGCTGCTGCTCTTCTCTTCCCTACTGAGCCTCAAACCAAACTCAGCCCTTAAACCACAATATCTAGACAAAGACTGTTAAAAATACCAGCCACCTTATCCAATTACCTCCATACATTTGGGACTGCAAAACCTCCCACAGTCATAGGACCTAATTACCGACTGACAAGAGTATCCACTGCTCCTCCCTGGGGGGAAACTGGGTCACTGTCTTATCCCCTGTTAAACAGGCCGAGCCGGCAAATCTATCCAAGTGGGTTTCTGCACCTTTTGAACACTGAGGTCTAGACTTGACTCCGAGGAGCAGCCATTAGAAGCATCTATTTACAGAGGAAGAGGTAGAGGTTGTGTCTGGATAAAGAAGTGAGTCTTTCTTAGAGAAGAAAAGCACAAGCTCCTTGTCAACACACCCAAGCTCGGGAGAAAATGAGCCGCAAAGCTGAATTAATTCAGGGAAACTGAAGGCGGATTCTTTTCCTTTGAACGTCAATGTGTGCTTGTACACAAACCACGAGCCGATGCCTCCTGCGTGCTGTTAGCTGAGCTCTCTCGCCGCTCCCTCTCTCTTTTTAAGCTCATTTACTCAGCGCTCTCTTAGCGCACAATCAAGGTGCTGTGATGGGCACACAACACAAACAATCTCATCCTCGAGTGTGAAAAACGGCACAAAAATGAGGGGCAGGCTTTTTTTCACAGCCACAAAAAATCTGATGTTCAGAAAAGCTGCATCCTAAAGATGAATTCATTGGCCGTCCTTGGCTCCATGATTGGAGTGGGACTGTAAACAATGGAAAGGTGCATGAAAAGGTTTTTGCACTTCATGATAGACAAACAAATTAAAATAAGAAAAGAAATAAAGGTTGGATGAAGAGCAACCATTTATTTTCTCATCTTTGTGTAAATCCTCCTTCTCTGCCTCCTCTCCTGCTTATTTCTTTTCAGTAAATTTTTGAGAAAAAGAAGCAAAACCTCTTTTTCCAACGTGCGCAGACACAAAAAACAGCAACAAAAGCAGCCTCTGGAGCTACTTATGCAGAATCTTCCATTTAAATCTGCAAGCGACTGCATGACTCAGCTGAATCTGGGACACTTTCCGTGTGCCTTTCCTCAAACGAGTCTATAAATAGCACACACCTGTATGTGAAACACACAAACAAACAAACAACATATTTCCCTTTATGTAATGTCACACAACCTCTGGTCTTAATTGTTAGCATAGTAATTAATCTAAGTACGCTTGGATGTGCTGGAAGTCAAGCTACAATTAATGTCAACACCATGGAAACCAGCTTTGCTCCCGGGTCACTCAGTTAATATGTATTGTAAAATAATGTTAACGATTATAATTGATTTATCTTATTATTTAATGCAGCCTGGAAGGAACTGATTACAATTTACGTGGTGATGTGAGAGATGTCATCGCAAAGTTATTTTATTAGTTGAATAATTAGCTTTATTCAGAAGTTTCAATTATCTGCTCTTTCTTATTTTGAAAGGCACATTTTGTTTCTAAACGCTTCTGTATGAATTAACTTTTATTATAGTGATAATTAAATTGGGGAAAGGCCGTTGTTATCTTCACGTTTAAGATGTCAACTTTTTTCTCGCCACTCATCTATGTTTCTTCTTCATTAGTGAAGTAAAATTTAACTTATGAAATCAGGAAGAGAGTTGATGGAATGTGTAGATTCCCTGAATGTTCACTGTGCTCAGCAGTTAAATTAATTGGTTGCTTGGGTCAAACTAAATTTGCTTGCATACACATGCATACTGTCAGACTTTACAATGGGCTGATAGGAAAAAGAAATGTAAGGTTAAATTTACTTATCTAATAATGACAGTTTTAATTATCCTAATTCCAATGCCGTTTCTTTCCCACCATCCTCGCTTTATTTTATTTGATCACATTTGACCATTTCTGCTGGCTCCTACACCTTGCTGTGGTCAGCAGATGTGTGGTCAGTGAAGCACACTGCGCCAAATTATAGAAAACTTTATTCAAATCCATCTTGTGCAGTGCTGGGCAGACCCAGAAACAGGCTGTTATACAACAGTGTATGATGAAACGTCCTTATGGCGGAGGATCTAATGGAGGTGGGTTTATACTGTATCACCTCAGGAGTGTTATCTAAACACAGTGAGCTAATGCCAGCTGGCTTCTCCCTCTGCACTGCCTGAAGGACTCCTGAAGAAACGTACTATCAGCTCAGTCTATAAAGATATACATTAACAGAGAAACAGGAAAATATGACAGCGAGGGGAATTTAGTATTACGTTTCCCATTAACAATGATGTGTCAAAGAAATAACAGCCTGAATCTCTGACTTATAAGGACAACGACACTAATGTCCAAGTGTTTGAATAAGACATAAATGTAACCAGGTACAAAGTGTGAAAAGTTTGCTGCTAATGTTATCTACAATTCCTATTCAATTCAATCATCAGTGCAGCAACAAGGCAATTAGGAGCTTTATAAATGGTTGATGACTTAATTCCCCAAACCCATTTGTTGTTTTGCGTTAACTCATAAATTACGTACCACGAAATCACAACTCATAAACTAGAATCACCACCCTACTGTTGTGTGGCTCTGCCAACCACCATATGTATAAAACATGACAGACTCATATGAGGTCACGTAACCTTCTACCAATGAAATCTAATCAGTGAATCTTTAAGTCCAAGTGACAACTGGTCGAAATCTGAAACAATTCCCTGAGGGCAGATTTAAGATATCATGTTCAAGAGGCAAAAACATCATTTGTGAGCTCACTGTGACCTTGAACTTTGACGACCGACCACAAAAATCAAATAATTTGTTAGTCCAAGTGAACATTTGTGCAAAATTGGAACGTTTTCCCTTGAGGCGTTCCTGAGATATTGTGTTCAACTGAATGTTTGTACCAAATTTGAAGAGATTCCCTCAAAGCTCTCACGAGTTAAGATGGGAAGGAGAACAGACGGTCAATCTGAGAAAATAATATCTCCGGGCAATGTCTGTTGTTGGTCCAGGAGCATTAAGTCAGTAGACCGTTCTGCATAAATTGAAATCAATCATCGAGAAAATAGAAAAAGTGGTGATGCATTACCTGAGCTCCGTGTGGGCTGTTTGCTTTTGGACGTTTCTATGCCTGCTCCAATCAGGTTCATGATCTTCTCGATCTGAAAAAACAGAATAAGAATGAAACATGAAATATCCACACTGATTATTCACACAGAACAAAGAATGAAAAAGATCCTGTGTTGAAATTCTTTCAATTTGACAAACGTGCATGAAACTCGTATATCCAACCCTCCTCCATCCCCACCAGAGCCGAAGCAGTTACAAAACAATAACACTGCAGTAATGGCACTGGGTGAGGAATTACAGCAGAGAGCTGCTGCTGGGAGCGTTGGGACGGAGGTGGTCTGCTTTGCAATGATGGATTACAAGTAACAGTCTGACGTGAACAGCAATCCAATGACTTCCCCGAGCAGTCAGCGAAAAAACACAGCAGCTTTTGAAAAGTCCAAATTATGGAGGCCTATAGGAGAGACCCAGGTCCAGGCTCACACAAAGTGAGATTCAGATCTGTTAGTGAGCATTCGATTGCCCTCTCGGACCTGTATTATTTAAGCTTCGCAGAATAAAGAAACAGCTTTCTGCAAGGTTAAGTGAGCACAATGCTGCATGCGGGAGATTACAGAGCAACTCAGAGACGAGTTGTTTAGGGGCTCAGAGCAAGAAATGTTTATTTAAGTAGTCTCTGACTTTCCAGGAGACAGGAAATACATTTCTTTGTTGTTTATTTGCTTTTGTTTATTGTGCTGGTTAACTGAATAGCAGCCCCAGATAAAATAAAGTGCTTCTGGTGCCAGATGCAGAATGTGTATATCAAGAGAAGAAAAAGAAAATGAAATACGATAAGATGTGAATATTGTAAATGTTTTGGGTTTTTTTGTAATGCACCGATACACTGGATCAGTATCTGATTCAATACTACGGTTAGTGTTTGATAGTATTTTTTATCATAATCTGAATCCAGTATAAAATTCAGTCATCAGATTCTAATCCTTGAGTTTTCTTCAACCATTCTCATTAAGTTTTCATCATTTGCAGCTAATTAAAATATTTAATAACTTCCCAACCTGTAGCTACAATCTTCAATTAGACATGAACAACAAGGGATATAAAATATTAACTATAGATTGATATTTTATTCTACTGACACACTGAACTTTACTACATAAACCCCGCCTCCTCAATGTTAGTGAATGGTTAGTTTATTTTTTATTCCAAAGATGGTTTTTCATTTTCGCTAGCTCTGATCACACTGATGTGCCTTCAAGTACACGTTTCTAGTAGGTTTGATTTATTTGATGCAATAAAAATGGGGCAAAGCGTCATTGGTGGGACTCCGTACTGCGCCGCCACTCCATGGTTACCAGGCTCCAAAAGCACAAGATGGTGGCCCCCATCTCTGGGATACTAAATTTTCATAAAACGAGAGAGAACGGGAGATGTGTTGTCCATCTTTATATAAGGTCTATGATCAGAACCAATCCTATACCCAGTACTGACGTTATAAAGCAGATGAGGTATCGCCCATGACGTAGCCAACATGTTCATTATGAAAAGGTTGCTTCTTATCTGGACTTACACAATGAAATGAATGAAAATCAACATTTAAATCAGTTCATCCTGATCCCAAGCCTCAGTTTATTACAAACAACAGTGTTAAAGTTAATCGTTTGCAGCAGTTCTGTCTTAAACAAGGATTCGATTTTCTCATTCTGCCCAAAGGAAATAGATATTTCATTTTACCTGACATTTGCTTCAAGCACCAAATGTCATATATCTTCAGTATATATACACACAGCAGTACATTTATTAGACATGATATTCCACCTCAAGGAAACAGTCTGGGGCAAATGATATGTACGACATATTTGAATCATAATCAGGCTCATTACAGGTAAAATGTAAGCAATTTGTTTCAGGAGCAATGCCGCACGACTTCATGCTTCAAGGACAACGGGTCCCTGTGCACTGAACAAATGTAGCGTTCACCCCGCTATAAAAAGAACAGACTCTACATATTAATGCTATTTGATATTCTTTGGCTGTTGCAGAAGGGTGTTACCCCACGTGCATGTTTTGACACCTTTGAACAAGGCAATTAGTGCGATGGGGTCACCTACAAATTTATGTGCAACCTTTTGCAAATCAGGCTGCAGTGAACTAAATTTAGAATCACCAGAGGAGTGTGTTCACAATCAGCAATGAAAATTTTGTGAGCTTGAAAAGCTGATTCTGCTTTCAATGGTGACACCGGAGACACAGCCAGGCTTATTTGATGTAATATTTAGTGTTTGAAAAAGCCCTATGCACTTTGCTCGTGGCATCAACACTGTAGAAAAGCCTTGATTCATTTGGAAGTCAGGCACGTGGGACGCATGGCATATGCCTCCAGCAATGCAGACCTCACATTACTCTTTGAATTAACCCAGTTACATTCTATATCTCACACACACATACACGCCAGGACTGCATTACATCTAAGCTTAAGTGCACCTTTATTAAAACCTGTCACCAAAATGCTGCTTCTGAGGAAACCAGCGTCATCACAGTTAAAGTGCTGAAATATTTCATAACATCCTGCACATGCAGCCTCATTCACGCCAGCCAGAGCTTTGGCATTGAGCATAAATATATTACATAAAGGATTCTCCAGGTAACAGTGCTGCTTTTGAACCGTCAGTCATCTTCCTCCAATCAAACAGTTATTCTAAACTCTGAGCAAATTAAAATGTAATTGATAAAACACTGCATTACACATTTTAGGGATTCCGCACACAGCAGACTGTCCTCCTGAGTTAAAACACTCAACAGTGATGGGGGCACCACTCTTACATTTTAGATTAAGATTCCTATTTTTGGTCCCACACACAGCATGCAACATGCAAACATGGGGAAATTTGACCTCTGTATTTAACCCATCCGTGTGAACGGAGCACACACGGAACACAATCCACACAGTGACCACACACGGAACAGTGGGCAGCCATGAAGGTGCCCGGGGGGGGCAATTGGGGGGTTCGGTGCCTTGCTCAAGGGCACCTCGGCAGTGCCCAGGGGGTGAACTAGCACCTCTCCAACTTCCATCCATGCTGGACGTGAACCGGCCACCCGGTTCAAGTCCAGCTGTGGACTGTGCTACTGCAACTGAAGAGACACTTCTAAATTAGCTGCAGAGATATTTAACATAGATTAACATAGTTTTGAATTTAAAGATAAGAAAGTTACCATGATGTAACCACACAAACAAATAATTCACGTACTTATCATGAAATAGCGCTGCCGTGTAAACTGAATTCATTTCGCCTCAGACGTCAGAAACAAGAACATATGGTAGCCTGGCTAGAACTAATGTTATATAACTCAGTCAGACTTAAGCTCCATAGATACTAGATGGATGGACCTTCATTCCTTCAGACTCAAAGTCTTATTGTTCTTGATTCTGAAATAAGACTCCTGATATCAAAGATCTCATCTTTTATGTGTTATGTCCTCTTAGCGTTTTATCATTTTAAATGTGGTGCAATATTCAACTCACTTTTATTCTGCATTGTTATTCTGGGTCTTACGCGATATGTCCTTGTATGTCTGATTTTTTGTTGCGTGTTGCACAATGCACTGTTCTGCAGCGGCTGTAGCACTTTGGCCTGAGACAAATGTCCCCATGGGGACAATAAAGTATATTTGTTTGATTTTGTTGCCATATATACCTTTGGAAAAATATTTTCTTGTCTCAAGTAATCAATCCACCAATCCATCCATATGCTGTTAAGTTATTTCGTGCTCAGGGTACAAATAATAAGACCTTCACGATTATTACTAGTTAATCCTTCCATCACAATTACTGCAGGTTACAACTTTAAAGGCTTTAGTTCATGATGCTGTTAAGTAGCTCTAAGTACTAGGAGGTTTTTCTAATATTTATTTTTCCCTTTTGAAAAATTACATCACTGCACTTCACGCTGCTTCCTCGGCGTGCGCTGACATGACTTCATGTCAATTTAAATTATGTTCCGGAAATTGAGTTACGCATCGAGTTGTCCTAATTGGACATGTATTACAAATTAAAAGGTCCGGTTACCTTGCACTGAAGTCCAGCTGTCAGTGGGAATTAAATGTGTTTCCCAGGGAACTGGGATCAGGACGGAAATAATCAACTGGGTCTATTCACACAGAAATGAAACGGATAGAGCAGTTATGGTGCACATGGGACTCGGAGTGGACCGTATCATTAAATCAGTGGTGCTGGAGTCTGAGTGATGGCGTGGCTTCCTGAAGAGATTTACATGTTAATGCAATGCAATGGTGGATCTGCTCTTCAGTTCCATTTTATTTCATCATTTCAAGTTCAAGTCTGAAAGGTGAAATGATTCTGCTGGTTTCTGAAGTGTTATTAACTGATGTCCTTGGTGCCAGTGTCATTCTGCATCATCTCTAGTTCATCGTCACATGTTCTTCTCAAACTCAAAACACGTGACAACTCTATGGAAAAAAGGATTTTGCTTTATTATATTATAAACTTGTAAATCTAAGTAACTCACTAACGGATGGGTTAAGAGTGACATTTCTCTGCATGGGGCGGCACAGTGGTGCAGTGGATAGCACCATGTTCTCCCCATGTTTTTTTCTGGATGCTCCAGATTCCTCCCGCAGTCCAAACTTAACCCTTCGCATTTATTTAAGGTCGTAAGAAAACTTTGAACCCCGGAAAACAGTCAATACGGCCGCCTCCAACATCCTGGGACCAAAAAGGCTGTATAAAAAGGTTAAATGTAATTTAATTATATAATAATAGTTTACTTGTATAATGCTACTGATTCAATAAATGTTGTATTTAAAATTTATTTGGTTAATTTCTGTTAACTCTTCTGTTTCTGAGTTACTTCCATCACGCGCTGACCAGTCAACACACGGAGACTTCAGATGAAACTCCGGTAAAATCTGGTGATTTCTTTAAAAACAACACCTCGAGAGGAGCTCGGAGCTGATTCACAGATTGAGGTGACGAGGACGAGTTTAGAGACAGGACAGTGACCGGATGTGATGTAAGTAAAGTCTTTTGATGCTTCATAAAACATCTCTTCATCCAGTGGTTTTCAACTTGTCGCACTTTGCTTGTTACTGTACAGAAGCCTGGAGTTTGACACTTTGTCCCTGAGTAAGTCGACCTTACACGGTTCCTCTTCTCATTACATGCATCACTGCCCCTGAATACAGAACATATAGATATGCTTCTGTTTCAAGGGAGAAAATCTGAATTACTAAAGTAAAGCAGGAAATCGAATTTTTTAATGTAATCAGAATTAATCACAATATTTTCCAGCTGGTATATAAGCCGAGGCAAACAAATAGAGAGTTAAGATGACTTAGTGGCAACAAAACTTGTTTTTATGGACCTAAGTACTCATATGTGTTTTTTTACTTTCTTGCATGGAAGAGTATTAGTCTTGGTGGAGGTATCTGCTCTTCTACTTACCTCTACAAAGAAGATTATGTTGTAGTACTGTGAATTTGGAACAACACCGCAAATTCAAAATTGTTTTATTCTGTCCCTCAGTTTAATTAGTGGTTGCTCTGTATCAACATAGAAATGAAAGATTAAGCAAAATTAGTGTAAATACATGACAGACATGGAGTTCTCTCATTTTGTCACTCTTCCCGAAAGAAAAACCAAGTTTGCAAAGTACGGAACTGGGACACAAGATGTGTCTTTTGAGAGATGTGCACTTTCAATCATTTCTGCCTTGTAGTAATAGAAAGACTATGTATTTTCAATTCAGCTTGTAATCTTTTAAAACATGCATTTTCTTGTCCAGTCATCAACATACTATCTCATAAGATAGAGAGAGTGGAGAGAGTACAGTACACTGTGAAGTCAATGATGGCCATGAGCCCAAAACAGAGCAGATAATGGAAATGATAGCTGAATATAATAAAGGAAACTAAAAGGCTGCCTGCTTCACTGGCGCTGGTCTGGAAACCGGATTACTGCCTAAGTATCATTGTCAATAAAGACAGATGGGCCAGTAGCTCCACACCACAAGACCTAAATCACATAATTCTACCCGGCAGAGCTCATGATTAGGGCTGTTTTTCATCATTGTGACAGTTTTTAAAACCATTGAAAATAAAATAAAATACTCTGAGAACGGCGACAGCAGAGTCAGGATGGCCTGCACAGTAAAGTGTGTCATATACTGTTATTGCGTTTCCTAGGTTTTCTGAACCCGGCTTGTCAGGCAGCGTGCTGGAATTGCGAGTTAACGTCAGATCATGTCAGATTATCATAAATTTAATTCCTCTGTGTCAATTTTTTTTTCCACCTGTATAAAAGAAGAATTCAGCTCTTTATGTGACTGAAAGATGAGCAGAAATGTAGTTTTAAAAGCTTGATATCGACTTCATTTGACCATATTTTGCATGAGGAAGTGAAATTAATCAGTAAGTGAAACAAATGTTGTCCATATCGATTCATAGTTTCTGTCACTTTTCAGCAATGATGCCAAATACTGTATATTTTTATACAACCTATAAAACGTATACGTGAATCTGTTAGACCAGTGATCCATTGGTTTGATACTCAGTCCCAGACATAAACCAGCAGGTCAAAGGCCAATATTTTGTTCAACATTCACCTTCTCTTGATTCCTTTAGTTGATCAAACCCACCAACCTCTGTTCCATTTGATGCAGAGATTTCCTAAATATTCAATGTTTAGTTTGCAGTTTTTCTGGGGGGCTGACATCATAAACAGAGTGGGAGAAGCTGTACAACAGATCTGAAAAATATCCACAGAACGTTCCCTCAAGGCCACAAACTCTTCACATATCATATTTTGCCAAAGCGTAGCCTGAACAAATTTGTCTTCCGTACAATGAAAGCATTTGAGCAAAAAGCCATTTTCCTCCCTGAGCCTTAGACTACAATACAGATGAAGAACCGGATTTTTCCGAGAAAAACAGAAAACTCTATTCCACATTTTGGACACCAGGAACACAAAATGACACAGATGTGTTCAGGAGCGTCTTGCCGCGCTCGCAGTGTAAAAACTGTGGTGATGACGGTTACAGACCTAAACTGAATAGCAGGAGTTGAAGACATTCACTGAGCCAAATCTCACTAAAGTCTGCGTCTCAGGGAGGAAGAAGCTGGTGGTGTCGTCATGGCAACCTGAGCTGGAGTCGGCTGCAGACAGCTGATGGACGTTTAGTCTTTAACAGCTTCTCTGCTCTGAGCTGTTTACACACATGCGACTGGCGTTTCTGGCACAACACACAAGGATTTACACACATTTCAGTAGTTTCCACTGGAAATGCTGCTTTTGTGCCGTTTTAGTCAGGAGTCATTCTGCAGTTAATTTCAGCCGTAGGGAGGAAAACACACACGCTTCGAGTTCTCAAAAATAAAGTCTTCCAAATGGTCGCACAGGTAGACAGACACAAATATGTGGAGAGACAAATAGACAACATGTTTAAAGTACAATGTAGACAACACAGATTCCTTTATAAACTACAATCAGTTGAACACATATCACCATCAAGGCCCATTTCAGTTAAGCTGAACCAACTTTCACACACAAATATCAGTCCCTTAAATACGTCTGATTTTCTCGTCAATGTCTGTGAAATATTCTCTGGGAGATTTAAAAAAAAAATCAATCACACAAGGTTAAAGAAAGTTAAAAAACTTTCTTGGAAGCATCACAATGGATCTGCACCAAAACGTAACAGGGTCCCTGCTCAAACCTTCCACCAATAGAAATCCATTGGTTTTTGTGTAGTCTTACTGACAAACAAAGTGGTAAAACATAACCAGCTTTGTGAAGGTAAAACCAACAACACAGATTATCTTGAGCTTTGTCAGCAGATGTTCACCTTTAACTTTGCCATAGACAAAGCATGACAGTAGAAGCAACCACCACAACTACTGGAGGAATTAGTTTGTGTGAGTCATAAATGTCACAACTAGAATGACATCAGTAGAATGCATACCTCCAACACTCCTCTTATAAAACCACATGTGCAGTCATTAGATCTGGATTTTCAAACATGCCTGAACCAAGATTTATTCCCTGAGATATGAAGGAAAATGTGGAAAAAGTGAAAACAAATTCCTTGAAATGCCCCCAGATCCAGATCCACACTGAAATTGAATGGGTTCTTCCTTGGCTCACGCCCCACCCTTCCACAAAATTTCATGGAAATTAGTTGAGTACTTCTTGCATCTTCCTGCCAACTAACGAACAAGCAAACATAGACAAATACATAAACTCCTTGGCAGAGTAAAAAAATAAGTCGTTGTTGGCCAAGATTGTTAGAGTGTAATCACTCTTCTCAAATTTTTTTAATTTCGAATATAAATGTTACTGGTTTCCATTATGTTTCCTGCAAAATGCAATTTCCAAATGCAAAGTAGTTCTTAGTAAAAGCAGGTTCAAGGACCTGCTACGTTTGTCATGTGCAGACTGAAGTTAACACAAATCTGTTCACTACAGACAATACAATCATTTTCATTTTATGAAACCAGGGATCCACCAGAGCTTTCCCTTTGATTTGGCACTCGACTGGTTCTGCTCTGATCCCGTCCGGGCACGTGTGACCTGACGGCACAAACAGCAAAGTAGATGCAGAGTGGGGTCACTGGTGTTACACCTGATGGGAGATGTTACAGGCGTGTGACAGGCGAAACAGGACAGTGCCTCCCCTTCACCCTGCCCCCACCAGCAACATCATCACTGCTCTCATATTCATGTGCCACATCTGTCTCACCAGATCTCAGGATGTGTTCACTCTGCTGTAGCTTTCTATATGAATTATAAACCAGCTTACACATACTTTAAATTAGTCCCTTTTTATCAACTGGAATCTCCAACACAAAAATGTTTTCATGGGTTATTCTGTCTGTTTTTCACTGCGGCCATTAAACGAATAAATCCCATCAGGAGCTGTGCTGCATCTTTTGTCACACTATCAATTTCAAAGTTATTCTATTACAGATGAGCCACATGCATTTAAAACAATTGATGAAGACACAACATTATGATAGTATGAATACATTTAAAGAGGGTCTAAAAGTGAAGATGCACACTGTATGTACTTTGAAAGCTTGCATATGTTATGACCTCTAGAATACATCTGGGAAATTTAGAGTACTCACACGAAGGAAACCGCTCAAGCATCTGTAACATGTGGTTGTGTTAACCTTTGCCTTTTGAGTATTGAACAGATGTAGAGAAGACGTCAATCACCTTAATCATATATGCCATTTCTATTTTTAGTAACACGTGCAACGCTTACTGAAATGCAGGATTTCTTACGTAATAAGGTTATTTGCGGTATTGCTCTTAAAAGGAAAGTAAGAATCCCCCTTGAATTATATAAAAATACTGAAAAAAGATCAACCTCATGATAGAGGACACTCTGCATGTTTTGACTTAAGTGTTCTTACATAGACTGTTGATAAAGATGGACGACATGACAGCTTCACCAAAGTAAAGCCAAATCATCTTGATAGTCCCACTGTCTGCAGTGTAGGTCTAACACCCCGCCTCCTCTATGTTAGCAGATGGGACATGGACCAACAAAAGACTCAAAGTACATATTTTTCTTCAGTTAGTTCCCATCACACTGCTGTATGAGCAAGTGATACTTTTCCTGTAAATTTGGTTCTATTTCCTTATTTGATGCAATTAAACTGGGCCGAAATATCATGATTGACATCTGCGTGTAAGGGTGGGACCTGGTTATTGCAGCGTCGCTCCGTAATCTGTGCAGACTCATTCAACAACAGGAGGAAGAGGAGACTCATCGAACTTCTGTTTATTTCTGTTTAATTAGAGTAATGAAACCCTCAGACTGCTTAATGTGTAGACACCTGACCACGCTTGCTCTTTGTTGAGATGTCCATAAAGATAATAAATACATATTCAGCTAATGCAGAGGCACTAGAGGTCATACCTTCATCAAGGCCAAACAATTCTACACAGGATTATCTAGTTCTTACAGTACAAAGCAAAAAAAGATTATTCCCTGAAAATGTAATTTTAAAGAAAGTAAATAGTCCACGTCAATATATAAAGAGTTCCTCCACCAGCTTTGGTTGAAATTGGTTTAGCAGTTTTTGAGTAATCCAGCTAACAAATAAACCAATAACTAATAAACAAACTATCGAATAGAAGCAAGTGAAAACTTCTTTTGTGCAGATAAAAAAACTGTATTTGTTTCAGTCAAATTAAAAAAGTGCTTTCACTACAACAGAACCAAACCATGATCAGCAGTTAAGCTTCCACAGATACTACAATTCAAAGTATATGTACTGTGATGTTCAAAGGTTAAACTTCAACTCATAACTTTCTCTGTCTGATATTTGAATGTCAGTGTTTGTTTTCAGTATGTTTGCTTTCTGTGTGTGTCTGTGTGCATGCACCAACACAATTGTGTTTGTATTTGACTTATAACACGCCTCCCTCTGAGCCTCACACGTCGTTTTAATGTTGATGCTGTTGGCTGATTATCTCATGAGATACACACACAGGCCGGAGTTGGTTTTTGGCTCCTGCCCGGACACACACCCATCACCCCAACCCAAACAAATCCCTTGAAATCTGCAAGAGAAACAGACACTCGGGAGCAGCTGCAAAACAGGATGCCCTTGAGAACAGGACACTCCACCCAAAATGGCCTGAAAAAACATTCATGTCAGAGGGCGGAGGGCCGGAGCGGAGAGCAGGGGCTGTACAGCGAGGGATGACAAAAGGGAGTGTACATTAAAGCCAAGTTAAAGTTCAAGATGTCTGTGTATAATGGAGTGACAACAAAGGAGCCTGATGTAAAGATATATTATTATATATATTTATTTCCCAAGGTGCCCAGCCACCTGTCTTAAGTGGAAAGAATGAAGTAAAAATGCCAAAACAATCGACTTTCACCAGCTCCTCAGACATGAATGCTTGCAGCTGGTTTCCCTGTCCTCTATCTATTGACAATGAATATGATCGTTGGCTGCAGCCCTATACTAATTCAACCAGTCACTACATTCCTTCAGAAAAATGCCAAAAGCCATTGTCAGGATTTTACATAAACTACTGAGGTCATGAGATCAGATTTCGCTGGATAAAACCACACAGAACAAACTCCAACCAACTTCAGTAAGAGTTTCCTATTAAATCTGCTCAGCTTTTCAAATATATTTTCTGTTCCTATTTTGGGATATTTAGGATAAAACTGAATCAGAACCAACATGTATGTCCAATATTAATACAAATCTCCTCTGGATGTCGATTAACCCCCTGTATTCCCAGATGAAGCTATGGCCCTGGAAACAAAAGGTTGTGGTAAAAGAGACTGTTGGCCAAGATTTAATCAAATCTGGGTTAAAAAAATGAGACTATTTTATATATATATATGTATCTATAGATAGATATAGATAGATATATATAATAGATATGATAACAGATATATGTCGAAAGCTTTAAGCAGTGAGAGCCATCACATAAAAAATGCATTAATTCAAATGCATAAAGTCAGAGTAGGAAGTTGCTGAACCAATGGGGTTTTCACTACATATTTCCAGCCATGACGTCATGATATTACCATCATTGCGTAATGCCAGTCTGATCCTATAAATGTTATAATTGTGATAGGGATTAAGCATTGAGCAGGAAGTTTCAACAATGTTGTCGTTTGCTGCGGACACTGGAAAATGCATAATTTTGTCTCTGAGCTGTAAACAGCTATTTCAGCCATTGTCCCCACAGGTTGCAACTGTTTAATTGCTTTTGGAAGTTGCGGTAAGAAATGATTATTCAATTCAAGGGCTCTGTGCAGTGCTTCAGGGTGTGTGCTGCATTGATGCTCCAAAGTGCTCAAAAATCACAAGTTATGGCTTTTGGGGATAAAGGGGGAGTGGGGGGGCATTTCTCACAGTGTGGCTGTGAGAGAAGATGGCGCAAGACGCAGCAAAGGAGCCAGAGGAGTGCAGGAGGAGACAGTGGAAGCGTGGGTCGGCCCCTGAGACATGTACTGAGTGGATGTGGAATGACAGCACAAGCCCAATTAGTCTTGGATGCCAGGGCTGCTACAGGGAGGTCGGTGCAAGTGATCAAGCCATTCATGCATTCAAGCACTCGCCCGCAGGCAGTCTCCGCCGACAGCCTGGGTAAAGTTACTCTATCCCTGCCTCTGCTGGACTCCTGATCGCTCTCATGCTGCTACCTCTGCTCTCCCCTCTTCCTTCCTTCCTTCCTTCCCTCTCCCCCTTCCACTGAAATTGGTTGCCTCACCCACTCCCTTTCTTTCTTATTTCACGCTAATCCTCAGTTGCTCTCTCTTTTTCTCACATCTTCACATGCAATAGCACACTCTCTCTTAAGGACTTGAAATCCCGTCCATGCTTCCACTACAAAAGCACCACGCCCTCTACACCCTCCCACTTGTTTCCCATCCCCAGAGTGCGAGTATTACCTCATCCCACTCGGAGGCAAAGGAAGGCATGCGCTCCGTGGACGGCCGCCCTGAGCTGCAATTAGACACCGACCCACTGCGGCCAGCCAGACCTCCATCCTCTTCTCCGAGCGGTGATGCCAACAAGTCAGAGTCTGACTTGGACAAGCTTCGAATCAGCCCCAGGTCTGCAGGTCTGACTTTGACCGACGCAGCTGATGCAGGCTCACTTCTTGATTCCTTGATGTCAGCCTTTGGATTTTGGATCAACTTGGCAGGATTAGCATCCGGCGTGCATTGTGCCATAGTTTTGGAGCTGCCAAATGCAGCTTGGGGGTCTTCAGTATCCTGCAGCACACTGACTTGTTTAGTTAAGTCCAAAGATTGATTCAGGGTCTTTGTTGAGCTTTAAAACTTCTGCTGGAAGAAAGCCAATCAATGGTAGAGCTGAAAAACACAGAATAATAAAATATATATATAAGTTCTGTAGACTGGAGGAATTCGCCTGCAATCCTAATGACTCAAACTCATGCTCTTGTTTGCAGGGAGAGGAAGCATATACTAAGTGAGAGACTTGTTTTGCGGTCATCAAGGTCCACCCACTAGTCGTATCCTGTTGCCCTCCTCTTAGTGACTGGCGGCCCCACAGGGTCCCCCTCCTTTATCCTCTGGGCTGTGACTTTTCTCTTTTGAATCCACTACACTTACTTTTCTCTGCAGTTCAGCATGGAACTCCTGAATGAGAATATCCCCAGCTGAATTCTAAAATAAGACGGCAGGATTAAATGAAGTAAGAAGCACAGATCCATGAGCATCTACATAAGACGTACCGCTCAGAAACACGCGAGTACATGAAATCTGTAGTACTTTAAGATAAAGCCTTATTTCTGACTCAATCAAGTGAAATCAGCCTGACACAAAATCTCCCAGCAAAGCATCAAAAACTCATCACTGCCTCCTCTTACCTACAGACTTATTTAGTCTCCCTTTCCTGGCTCCGTGTACTTGTGTCCATCCTGTTCCGAGGTTGTTCCAGACTCTTTGGGCGGGTCAGCTCTATTCCATAGTGAGGATCAGGGGACGGGAGGATCCCAAAGCCTGACCGTATTCAGACTGACAGCTGGGGTAATCAGGTTACTGAAGCACTGGGTGGCTGCTCCATTTTCAAGGCAGGAGAGACGGGATTCCTCCTTTTGCTGTCTGAGCGTGTGTTTGTGCAGGAGACTGGGGTTACTGAGTTAAGCCTCGTTTTGTTGTTGTAGGTTAGACATGGCGGCAATAGCACTTGGAGTGTTGGTTGAGACAGCATGGGGGATGGGGGGGGCATATAAACAGCCACACCTCTATCTTTCTATCCACTTTTTCTTTAGATCTGAATTTATTTTGACTCAACTTTATCAATGAACTGGAGCATTGCAGAAAAAGTAGTTGACGTCCCTCTGGATGCTTCATCCATTTTCCTTCTGAGAATCTTGTCCGAGCAGAAGATTCATCTCTAATAGACTTTCATGCAGATACTTTATCATCACAAATCCAGTCAAGGCTAAAGTGGCGACACGTCACGGTGGCGAAACATTGATTTTGATGCCAAAATCTTTCTCCACTTGTCTGTGATATATTTGAATGATATCATTTGCCAAACCACCAGTGCTATTAAGTGTTTCTACTGAGTTCTTTGACTTTGGTTGTATAAGAGATATATGAACTGTTGGGATCTGCAGAGGTTTAAGAAAAATGAAAATGGGAAATGTTGATGATATGGGAGGAAAGTAGAAAAGATCTCAAAAACTTGCTATTCATGACTCTTCTCAAAGGGATCGGATGCTGACAAAAAGATCTCTTGTGAGACATCCTTAGTATTCACAGGAAACTGTAGCCCTGCACGATGCGTCTCTGTGCCCTCAATCAGCCAAGCTCCCTGCATGCTCACCTCCTCCCTATGGGCAGCGCTCGTATGTGCATGACAGAAAAGATAACATCCTTCTGCTCGCCAAGGAGGGTTCACACAGGAACTGCTTAGCTGGCAATAACAAAAGCCACAACTAATGAAGCATGTACGATTAAACATCCAGTGATCGCTGAGACTGTGATGAGGATGAAACAGTTTAAAGATATCCACATCTTCTGTGCCATTTGAAACAACAGAGGCTGTGGATTTCAACGTGTTTCAAGATAATGATGTCTTCACGGCATATTAGAGCGACTAAAATAAAACATGCATCCCCTCCTTCAGCTGGCTGGCTGCTGAGCCTCAGGCGAAAGACAGTAGTGACTCATGAACACTCGTCTCTAACAAAGACATGCACACTGTGCAAGTCACAGGGAGGCTGCGCACACAGCGGTGCAGTGTTTTCATGCACAGTGTTTGTGCGTATTCACATCCATCTAATGTGTGTGTCTTTCTTTACACTGGCTGTACATGTGCCCAGGTCCACAATCGACATTTTTGATAACACTGCGCAACTTCTGACATCACTTTTTTTAACAGCTCCAGCCGATTAATCATTATCCTTCTCTGCATTTTGGTGCCCTGCAGTTCCCACCTGATGAGCTGGCATTATGCAAGAATGACACCACTGGGTAAAGATCAAATAAAGTTAATCAACCAAGGGAAATTACCTTTAGATTTGGTTTTCTGGCTTCAACCTAATCTGAAAATTACCACAAAACTCTACAGACTGGAATGGCAGTCATATAGTTCATTCTCTTAGATCCCACTGCACTGTTAGGCTTGTTCTCCTTAGAGTGTGAGAGGAGATTCACCCCGACAAGAATGCTCTCATACTAACCTTTGGGGTCATCTGTTCCCCCGAGGCAGCAGCGATGCTATTCATCCAAGTATAATTTTCATATCCCTGAAATGTGGGAATTCTAAATGTCCATCAACACACAAGTGGAGAAAATCCAAGTTATGTTTAGAACGTATATTTTTACGTTTAATTCAAAACAATTTCAATATCCAGGCAGTCAAAGTGAAGTTACTGTATCAGTTTGAAAGCTTTTGATCAAAGGTGTCTCACTGTCTCTCTTCAAATATTGCTTCATTCAGTAAGAAACTCGAGGAGAAAGTTGAGAGTTGAAATAAGTCACTTCAGCAGAGACAACAGCAGAACTGCCTGCTGTTAGCTAAGGGTGCCCAAAGATGTGACTCCTGTTAAAGCTCTCCAACAGACATGGACAGAGCCGACCTCTCTGCAGGGAAACGGGAGGGCAAGTGTGCATGGCTGAGTGAAGATGTAGCGCTGGATATCCATCAGCGTTAGAGAGGGGGAGAGAAAAAGTGACAGTGGAGGGTTGGTGGTTGGTAATCTCACTGGGAGTTTCACCAAATTAGCTCTTATCAAATATTTGCAATATCTGTAGGTTATTGGATGACACTGTTCGCCACTCTGACATTATTTCTTCCTTCTGAAGTCAACAAGTCTGGTTTCTAGTGAAACGTCTTGCTAACCACTGCACAAGTATCTTGTCACATGTTTATGTCCCCCTGAGGATGACTTGTAACTTTTGCAATCCTCTGTCTAGCACCATCATGGGGTGAAGCGTTTTTATTTTGTTAATGGAAACTACCTGCACAACTAACGGCTGTCTCATCCGCCTCAGCTGAACTTAGGCTTCTTTCAGACATGCACTGAAGCCTAGTTGCTCCAGACATTTTCAGGAACATTACCTGTCAGTCAAATTCAACCAAATGTTAATGTATTTTATGTGTTCTTCCCCTTTTGTGTGTAACGGAGCTGATCATCAAGTATTTAGGTCTCTTCTCTTCTTCAGGTCAGTTGAGTTTGTTTTACCTTTGTTTCACAGCCTCAGTTTATTTCTGATCCACATGGGCCCTAAACTCTGCTGCTTGATGTTTTAGTAAATTGAGTTTCTTCTTTTTTGAAAAAAAAGTCTTTATTTTCCGAATCCATTTTTATTTCCTCAAACATTTCGGCTCAGTCCACACTTGTCTAGTTGAAACCCCCCCATGAAGAGAATGAAAGAAATATTAATTGAAACAAAACGGGCATGGCAGCTTTGTTGAGAAATATCTTTATAATAAAAGACAGTTTTCTAAAACGAGGAAGCTTTAGCAGGCAGGCACTTCAACCTCTAACTGCAGGAGCAGTCACACATCAACTTCAATGTGAAGGTTTCTGGATAAACAGGCTGTGATCTGAATCTGAGGGCTTGAAAAATGCTGATAGTCTGTAGATGCCTTCCAACAAGATGCTTTGTGTATTTGACACATATTAAAATTCAAAATAGAGAGCAGTGGGACATTCCAGTATTGTTGCTGTGAAATCTCGGTTATCGGAGGCGTTATTGCAGCACATATGCTACATCCTTCTCAAAAGAAAATCTTTTTTGTTTTTTTGGGTCTTGTGTGATAAGGGACCGCTCATTCTTTTCTATCTCGCTGTCGGCATCATGTACCACAACAACCGCTGCCGGCCACATAAGGATGAAGATGAATTCAACAGATAAATTTAGCATGCTGGAAAGATCAGAATCAAAAGTGATCCGTGGAACTGAACTGTGGTTCTTTAGTTTTTTATGTAAGATGAGAAGTGATCCTCTGTGTGCATGCAGTTGTGTTTGTTTATATGTGCATGCAGGGGGAACTGTTTGTGTTGGAGCCGGAGCTTCCTGTGTTGGGTTAACGCTCTCTATGGTGCTTTCACTGAAAACAATGGCACAGCTCCATGTTTCTGATTTTCCCATTGTGTGGTGGACAGATTTATCACACTCCTTTTTTTTTTACTGCAGTTGGCCCAGAATGGCAAAAATTGAGTTTAATGAAATAACTACCAACCCACCACCACATGAAATGAAAGGTGCATGAAAGAGGGATACATTTAAATTCAGAGGGAGGAATAAGTGAGCTAAAGATGCAGAGGAGAGCAGGTAGAGCGAGGACGAGGAGGCTGGGTAATTAATCCACAGATAATGCTGATGGTTCACAGTCAGGTCACTTTCAGCGTAGCACCTCCATAATAGCTGCCCTTGACAAGCTCCATATCCAGAGAGTCCTGGAGATCTCTGTTTTAATGATGGCAATGATATTGGCAGCCATGAATCAATCAGACATGCTCAATATATTCAGCCGAGAGTCAGGAACTTTACTCCCCGGAGGTGACAGCGACAGACAATCCTCTTTCATAATGTGATGGTTCACACAGCACCTCTGAAGGAAAACTGTTACAGGAGAATCGAGGGTTGCACAGACTCCAGGTATAAAATACGTCATGTAACTCTCCCTATTGAAAAAAACCCTGCCCACTGTCCTTTATGTGCCAACGTTTACTGCTGAGGCTAAATCTGCCTTCATCTTTAAACACGTAGCTAAAGGCTTTTAGCCTTTTTTTACTTTCAGACCAAAATTTGAGAGACTATAAGAATCTTTTCCCTCTTTAAAAATAGCCTCTGCCCCTGACTCTATATCGAGCACATTTTTAGAAGCAATTTGACTTGTTGCTGGAGTAAAAGGAACGATGGCACTCTGGTGTTCTGTCTGAGGTTTAACAGACATCAGATTTAAAGGTACAGTGTGTAGAATTTTGTGATATCTAGTGTTGCAGCTGAACACCCCTCACCTCACCCTCTCCTTCCAAACATGAAAAAGAACCTGTGGTAGCTTCAGTTGTCATAAAAACTCAAAAGGTGTTTAGTTTGTCCAGTCTGGACTAATGTAAAAAATATGGTGGCCTCCATAGAAAGGACACCCCAATGTAAATATAAAGTATTTAAATATAAAGGGCCTTTTCTGGGGTAAAGAAAACTACAATTCATACAATTTAGATGAAATTAACTAGTGAAAACTTCATGAGGATTATTCTACATTAAATTTCTGCCAATAGATCCCTTTCACCTAAATATTACACACTGGACCTTTAAAGGGTGACATCATGGGAGGATTACGCTAAAACTACTGATCAGATCTCCACAAAACTTTATGGATTTTTTTCTCTGCCTAATCCGGCTTCCTCCTCAATCCAAAAACATCCAGATTGGGGTTTTGTTAATCTGAGACTCTAAATTGACCGTAGGTGTGAATGGTAGTTTGTTTTCTGCATGTTGTGCTTGTGATGAGCTGACCACCTGTTCAGGTTGACCCCATCTTATATACTCTAAAGTCAATGATTTGTCATAAAATCAATAAAGTGTTCCAGGGAACATTTTGGTTTTTGTTTTAAGGACTTGAAAAGTTCGTCATCAGAAAGCTGACGAACTAAAATATGTGACAAAAGAAGAGGGAGGCAGAGAAAGTACAACACCGAGCAGTAGTAAGCAGTCAGTGTATGTGCTGATAAAGACATGCAGGTTCTGCTCATTTCTAACAAGAGCTGAGTCCTTGTATGAAACACCATCACATGCAAGAATGAGATGGAAACAGATGATGGGTTTTTCAATTCCACGTTGGGCCACTTATTGACTGACAGAAGGGAATAAGAGAGATTTCTGCAGTGGAGATAAGCAGAGAGGCGGGTGATTGCAAAGACGGCTTCTCAGTAGAAACAATTTGGGATAGTTGAGGAATTTGTGAAAATTCTCTGTTTCGCGTACAATCTTTCGCGATCATTACAGATAAAACTGCAAATTGTCAACCTTGGTTCTGATTCATCAGGTTCTGAAAAGAGTTGGACTGAACAGTGTTTAGATTGTGCATAAAAGAAAGGGAGAGCAGGAGCAGGAGGTGTGAGGTCTTATTCTGCTGAAACTCATGAAATGACGACTCCTTCTGGAACAACGTGTATATTCAGATTTTCAGCTTTTAAGCAGAAGCAGGTTAAGAACAAAATGTTTAAAGTTTTAACTTTATTGTCCCCGCACAAAATACTGAAACAGTCAAGTGCATTTTAGCGTTTTACCACAAGTACAAACAAGCATTTATGTGTGGTAATATACAACACCCAAGAGGTTCAATGCGCATCGTAATGTCGCTGCGAGAATAAGTGCAGCGACTGCGAAATAAAGAAGGAATTAGCACGTTCACATGGGCTATAATCCAATTTTCTTTGGGGCCCCGTCTCAGCTCCGGGCCCCAGGCTATTGCTTGGTTAGCCTACCTTGTTGCAACGCCCCCCATGTATAGGCAAAGTTGGGCTGAAAACAGATACCAAACATCGACAAGGTAAATGTTTTCACAACGCGAGGAGGCTTCAAGAAAACAGAAAATATACAGTGTCAACAGTTCAGAGGGAAATGAAGCCTTTTCAGGTGTAAAAGAAAATAATCAGTGTGTGTGTGAGAATGACGATTAGAGTAGAGTAATAGACACGTGTGTGTGTGTGTGTGTGTGTGTGTGTGTGTGTGTGTGTGTGTGTGTGTGTGTGTGTGTGTGTGTGTGTGTGTGTGAATGTGTGTGTGTGTGTGTGTGTGTGTGAAAAGTCACTGCACGCCTCTGGTGTATGTGCGGTTGTGTAGCAGTGGTGAGTGTTAAGTACGTGGTGAGAGTCAGTGATGCAGAGGCAGGTCTGCTGCAGGACACAAAGTTCAGTCCATGTGAAGCAGTTTCCTTTACTGTGCTGCTCAGCTAATTGTGTTAGCTTAAGCAGGAATTTATAGGGTTTTTATAGGCCTCGTAATGAATCATGCAAGATTTAAAAGAGTATTTTTAGCTTTAGTGGCTCAGCAGTTGTGGAAGAGTTGTCTTTAATTTACTGAAACAATGAGTTAACCTTCAACCAGAAAGAATAAACTGTGTGTGTGTGTGTGTGTGTGTAGGTGTGTGTGTGTGTGTTGTTGTGTAGCAGAAAACCAATCTGGGTCAGAGCATAATAGTCCAGTGAAGATTAGTGAAGACAAACTACAAAGGTTCAGGTAACACAAAAAAGAAAATCATCTTTTTAGATGGAGCACCGGGCAGGCAGGAATTCACAACCACTATTATATGCATGTATGGATAAGAACCATATGTTTGAGGTGATGAGGACCCTGATAAAAAATTCAAGTCTGAGTCCTTTACTTTGACGTGAGGTTACATGAAAAATTTATCAAGTCAAGTTATTCCAAATTTAGACTTTTAGAATTGGGGGGGGGAAAAAGAAAAAACACAGAGGCTATACAGAGAACGTGAGTGGCTCATCACTTTCTGTTCTTAGATTGTATAACGCTGAGATCATTCGTCAAAGTAAAATGTTTTTGATTGATTTTAATTTATTTTATTTCAGCAATACTCATCTTAAATTTTAAATGTATTCGTTGGTGATTTGTGGCCACGTATGACGACAATTCTGCTTACGACTATTTCAATAATAATAATAATGGAGGATGTAATGGTCATGATACTGTTGTTGATTCTTTTTCCCTTTTTCTTTCACACTGGTGTTTGATTACAACACTTTACTCCTGATTTCTTAATTACTTTATGAAATGTGGTTTATCAATAGAATGCATATTGTATTAGTATTTCTGAATTATTATTATTATTATTGTATTAATGAATCAGAAAGCAACAAGGGTGATTTTTATTCAAGGATAATCAAAGATTTTCTAGATTTGATTGATTCTGAAATCAGACTGGACAAAACAATGGAAACAATCTCACCTCAAGGTTTATTCACTCGCTGTTCTTGAGCTCTGGATTAATGATCTTCAACAGTGGGTGGATATTCTCCAGTTGTGCTGAAATTGCAGAAGCTTGAATTCACATTTTCATTCGTTCTCTTATCTTCACAGTTGACTCTCGGCCACAGAAACCTGCAGAGGAGGATGCTGGGAAGTGGCAGAAGAACCAGGACGAACACTGCTGCCTCTGAAGTCAAGAATGTCCTGGAAACCTACAGGTGTTTAAAGAACTTAAACTCAAATATTATTTTGATGTAAATTCTCAAGCAGGTCATCTTTACAACCAGCTGAAAATGTTAAGACGTGTTTTAAAACAGAATTCAATTTCTCCCTTTAAGTTGAATTACTTTTATGAATATTGACTGTGCAGGTATAATTTCTCTTTATTCTGTCTTTAAATAAATGTTAGACGTGCGTACAATACTGCCACAAACGGAATATAAGTAAAATACAGGTGTGGGGGGGGTGGTTTTGAATGAATTCTAGTTTTAAAATCCATGAAAGTTTAATGTAACATAAAAATCCTTGCATCTTATTTCACTCCAGCAGTTATAACCGACCGTGTCAGTAAATAGTTGTGTAAATTCTTTGCCCGTCCTTTTGACTTTATGAAACTCGGCAGTGAAATGCAAAACGCTTTGGATGCAAATGCTGACAGATGAATATTTAACACGGTTATTTATAAAACATGGCACTGCACAACACGGTGGAGGAGCAGGTGAAGGAGAATCACTGTCAGTGTCCGCAGAGCGTACAGCTGGCCGGTGGCAGGCTGCCACTGGGCTGGCTAAAGACAATTTGTACTTAAATAGGGCGGCTAACAATGTAATGTGCGCTCGAAACGTTCACCCAGTGGCTGCGAGTGACGAACCCTTTACGGCCACATTTAGACCTTTAGCTGACGGCGTGACGCACAGGCCATTTGTAGTGATTGAACCTTGCACTGCAGCGTAGTAAAGCTAACTACTCATCATCCGGCAGTAAATCAATCCTGGGGGGAGAAGGAATAATAACTCCCATCTCTCTTCCTGGTTGCATAAAAGGCCCAACTAATCAAATTATCCATGATTAAACCAGATTAGATGCCATTCGTTGGCTAACTAGCAGGAGTTCTGCATCTCAGTGGCACAGAATAATTAATTTGTGCTCTAGAATAAAGACCTGGAGGTACGACAGTCATAGATTTCAAGTCAAACTAAATCCTTTTTTTAATAAATGTCTTTTGACAATGTGTTTAGTGAGAGATTCGCTGTAAGCTTTGCTTTGTTTCCTCGGATACTGTGGTGTACGACTTCTGTGTCAGCCTGCAGGCCCATGGGAGCCCCTGCTGGCCAACACCACAGTTTGAAACAAGCACATTCAAGACACTCTCCCTGAGGCCAAGGAAAATGGATATTGATCTGGAGCCATGACTAAATGGATTAAATTACAGAGTAGTGTAGCAGGGCACCTCTTGGAGGGAGGAGGAGTGGAGGTAGAACATAGATGGGGGGGGGGGGACAAAAGGGAGGAGGAAAGGGAGAGACAGGAGGTCTTGGAAGAGTCTACCAAAATCTTTGCCTTGCAAACTGCTCTCTGTCATTCTTTGGATCAATAGTCCATTCTGCAGTGCTGTGCATTCATCCCCCAGCATGCCCTGCTCCCGAGCATCCTCCCGGTCTTCATGCAGTCGTGGGCCAATTGGCTTCAGAGCAATCGTCAGTCAGGGGATTATCATTTTTCATTCAACCAAGGCTGTTGAGTGTTAGGAATGCCAAATGCATGCTGGGAGCAAAGGACGATGCATCATCAGGAATACACAACCCAAAACGCTGCATCAGAGAAGCACAAATCTGGGCGGATCTAGCCGGTTGTCAATCGTGGTTTGGTATAAGCAGATAATTGATCAGCAGTCCACCTTAAGCCTCGCTCCTTCCCGGCCTTGTTGATGGGTCTGGGGGCAGCAGTGCAGAGAAGAGCTTTCCGAGCGCCTCTCCTGTGAGCGTCTGACTGTTGATATTCAGGACATTAATGTGCTCACTTGTCTGACAGGAATATCAAAGAGATAAGCAGGAAGTGCACCGTTAAAAGAGAATAAGTCAAGTCAATTTCAAGGGAACATATCCTCCACCGAGGCCCAACCGTCGGCTTCAATTCAGTCAGGCTGCACCAAACTGTGCACACTATAGACATCAGAATTATTTCCTGGGACACTGGTGAAATAGTAAAAAAAAGCCCTATCTCACAGTGTTAAAGGAGGTGAAAAAGATTTCCTTTTTTAGAGCTTAACCCCAAAATGTTCTGTCTTGGCCAGCATCCAATCCTTCCACAAAGTTTCGGGACATCCGGGCGTTTTTCAGACATGCACTGAACTCTGGATAATCTCCTTTACTTTTGAATGCAAATGTCCCGACAAACTCCAACACGCGATGGACAAAAAGCGGAAAAACCAAAAAGAAAACTGCAGTCTCATGATGAGAAAGGTGTCATACACGTTGAAGACACTGAAGATGTCAACTCAGAACAAGAGCTTTTGGGGATAAGTGACGACGCTGATGTTGGTAAACTGGTGATTTCCACAGCAGGATTTCCAGTCCAATACCTGCATACAGCTGCCCATCCAGATACCATCACTCAGCTGATCGTTACAGATAGATTTCTGCTGCTGTGAACACGTCTGACCTGAACAATCTTGTGCCGTTTTCTTCATACGTGAAAGGCAAAAATATCTGAACCCATTTTTATGAATGGCTACAAAGACAAACAAACAGGGGCACAGGCATGACCCCCTTGGTGAGGAATATAATTTTGAGTTGCACAATTTAAGCTGATCTCTTAAAGCAGCCGCATTTAAGATTCTTGTGTTAAAAATACATCATGTTATAGACATAGAATTATAAACAGCTCACTTCAGCTCTACAGCTGGTTTGGATTGTTTCATTTTTGATCAGAGAGAAAACCATGTGATTCACCTGAGACACATGTACGATACTGTGCAAGAAAAGAACTTTAAGGCCTTTAGATGTTTAGATTCTCATCCTGCGTGCGGATCCGTCAGGGACGCGTCTTATTGTGCAGCATGAAACAACGACCCCAAACATACAGCCCCGAGTTTTAAAGAACTATCTTCAGTCCTGAAAACAGATGGTGCACGGCCCCCACAGAGCCCTGTACTCAACATCGTGGTGTCAGTCTGGGATTACATGAAGAGACAGAAGACAGTGAGACAGACGAAATCCACAGAGGAACTGTGGCGAGTTCTCGGAGAAACTTGGAACAACATGAAAAACTATGCAACAGTGAACGGAGGATAATTGGCGTTTCGAAGGTAAAGGGAGGTCTCACAGAGTATTGATCTGATTTTAATACTTTCTTTTTAGTGCTCTCCCTCATTTAAGTTCACTCACATGAGCAAAATAATGAAGAAACACTGAGAATCAGACATGAACGCCACCATCTGGTCACGGTATTAACGTCCTGTTAAGTTTTTTTTAGCATCAAATAACAAATTAAAAACAAACTTACCACAAACATGAACACTTGAACATACATCAGTGTTGTAAGAACTACTTAAAATGACAGATGGCATCTTTGACAAAAATGTATTTGATCTGTACTTTGACTGTTAAGTTGGACTCATGTCCCATCCACTAACCCGGAGGAGAGGGCTGGATTTATGACCTCTGTGAAGCCAGCAGGTGGCAATCAAGACACTTTGGTTTCACTTTTAGTGTGTCGGCCATCTTTAAATCTAAAGTCTATGTCTTTAGTGGATGGACGGAACCCACAGGTTTAGATTATTATGATCATTAAATCAAATCTGATTTGAAACTGACAAACACGTTTGATTATATTGAGTCAGTTATAATGTTTCCCTCGTGTTCAAATATCTTTTTAAAGCAGTTATTTTCCTTAATTCATTTTTGCCATTGATTTTACATGTTTCTGTATCTGTTCTATTCTTTAGTCTTTATACGTATGTTTCCGTGTTATGTGCTTCTGCTTGTATTTATATTTATATATGAAACTGCTACTGTATCTCACTGGGACCATCCTGGTTAAATAACAACAAATAACTAATTTAAATTAACAAATGAACAGATTTTAACATAATTGGTTATGACATTTTGTTGTGAGGAAGAGTCCAGTGAACTGGTTTTCCCCATAGATTGTAGGTTTTAACACTCTGACACTGAAATCCCTGATAAATAGTGTAACTTATCAGGTTTCATCCACTTCCATTGAAAGAACCTCATCACTTGATTCGTTGACTCCTCTTCTTCCTTGTAATCGATATTTATACCCCAAAAAATGTATTTTGTGTTTTTAAAGTGTACATCATAGTAATACCACCATTAGGAGAATGTGGTTTTCTCCCAGAGGTCACTCCTCCTGATGTAGTTGAAAGAAGTAGAAGTGAACAATAGGTTTTTCAAATTCTAATCATAAATCCCTGTGGTGTCTGTTCACGAGCATTTTCCCTCCTATGACTTTCATTATAACATATTTGTCAGGATCAGGGCTTATTTCCTCCTGCCCCCCCCCCACTCCACTTCATTCCCCTCGGGCAGCGCTTCACGTCACAGGGAGATTGAATATTCATAAAGACTTCTGAGTTCACATGACACACTGGTATCTACTCGACATATGCATAACATGTGCATTAAAATGCTTTTATTCTCGTGCCGGTGATGTGCAGAGTGGAGGTTTGTGGGACAGTTAATGTGAATCTGTAGTGGCCATCAGAGTCCCTGTAATCCACCAAAGTCTCTTTGAAGATTACAATTTACAACATGCATGACTGACAGATACCTAAAGTTTATCTGATGTGGTGCACGGAGCTGCATCAGTTCGGATCGTCTCTGCATCTCTTTCCCTCCGGTCTGCAAGTATATAAATTGGCAAACACGGCGTGAAGCGTATGGCGTTAGCCCCCAACAAGTTTGTTTGTTTTTTTCCTTATACGTGGCCTAGAAATTTCTTAAACCACAAAGCCACAAAAACGTCCTCTGGGGGTGTGAGATACAAAGACGTTTGACAGTCCATGGAAGCACATAATCACACATCATTCCACTGTCCTGGGTTATAATTGCAGAGCAGCGTGACTCTCTAGCACCATCTGTTGAGATGTTTTCATAATTATGCGGGCAGATGTTTGTGGTGGATGCAGAAGTTTATAATCCAGCTCCAGGAGAACTGTGAATTATTTCAAGGCATCGTCAACACAAACGTCAGCTAAGATAACGATAACGATTCACCGTCAGTCACAGATTCTTATGTAACAGCTGTAATTCAGAACACGCCTGACTGAATGAGCTAATGAGGGCCGGCTCAACCCTTTCATTTGCAGAGTGAAATAAGATTTTTTTTCCAGCATCCATCTGTTTTATCTGCCTGTAACGTCCTGGCTCTGGTGATGCTGAAAAGGTACAGCCTGTTCAGATCGCCAGTCTGTCACCGGGCGAACGTGCTCTACAAACTCATTCACACCTTCAGGCAGACAGAACATGTCAGGTTCACTTAGGAAGACCGGCAGCGGGGGGGTTCACACAGAAGCCTTTTTACTGTCCACAATCAGTGATAACCTCAAATCACTAAATTTAGGTTTGACAATTTCAATCCTGGATTCACCAACTCTGATTACAAGGCAGGAATAGACTGCCTTAATTTGATTAGTGAATGTTGGCCGTACAAGGAAAACTTGAATGTGATGAATAATCAGCTGAACATTTTCAGAAATCAAGAAAATAAATCTCATGCACTTTTTGTTTTGCTGGGTTTTGAGCATCACATAATTGTAAATACAACAGCTTGAAATTCACCAGAACAGTAAACAACTGTGAAGGAGCTGTTCACAGATGAAAAACAACAGCGAAAGAAGAAGAAAAAAAAAAAAAAAACACCCAACAGCCGCATTTTGAATTTAAATTCACCAGATCCAGATTTTTAGTTGTGTCTGCACCAAATTGCACACACACATAAATAAACATGATATACAAAGTAAACTAAGCAGGTTTGAAATCACAGTTTTATTTCTCGATGCAATGAAATACAACAAAAACATGTAAAACCTAAAACAAAGCAAAAGACAAATAAAAAAAATTGTATCAAAAACGCAGCGTGGCAGAGTGACAGGAGATCATTTGGTCTTGATAATAACACAGGAGACGATGTTTTGTTAAAGTACATTTTTAAAATGGGGATCTGAAATTATTTCTAATCAGGTGAATATTAATAAATACCAAGTTTCAAGCAGAAAAATAAAGTAATTATACAAAAACGAACAATTACTTCAGGGGACTTCAGGTTCCAGGCTGAAGAAAAATGGACATTTGAAAATTAAAATGTCATATCGACAAAATCCAAGTGTTAAACCAAGTGTCCTCGCTAGGCCGCGTTTGTTCATGGTAACAAAGAGCGGAGGAGATCCGCTCGTTCTTATCTGTCTGGGCGCATCATGCCTGGCCTGACTGGCATCATCATTGGTCGAGGGTGACGCATCATGTGAGGTGGTCCTGGCATCATCTGCATGGGTCCTCCCATCGGCGGCCTCATGCCTCCTGAAAGTGACAAGGGACACGAAGCTTTGATAATTGACCACTGACAGTTTTACAGAAGAGTAACAACCAGATTTCTTACAGCTGAAGTTTTGAAATTAATTACAATTTCAAATTAAAAGATCACTTTCTTTAGTGTGATGGTAAATGAAGCACATGGACGTGTCTTCCTCTTTTGGCTTTTTTAAAACTGTGAAAACTCATTTAAATTGCTTAATCTATAAAATGTGAGGGAAAAGTCAGAAGAGCCAACAGTTTTGTTTAAACATTTTTTTAACAAAGACAAACTTTCATTATTAAGGCATCGGGGATTATAAAAATCCCTTATCAAATGTCTTTTTGCAATTTTTTCCTTTCTTTTCATTAACTGACTATTCAATTCATAGACCTACAGTATTTTATGATAGAGAGGAGTCATCAGAAGATGTCAGATCCTCCCAGTACAAATGAAATATTTATCTCAAGAAACCAAGTATATCAAAAGACATCACTTCCTGATTATTCATTTTAATTTAAGAATTCCAAATGTTTCTCAGGGGAAGAAGCAGCTCGTCTTACCTGGTCCACCGGGCATCATTCCGTGTGGTGGAGGCCCCATCATGGGCATCATAGGAGGACCTCCCATAGGGGGTGTGGGCAGCATGCCTGGGCGAGGAGGACCACCTGTGTTACAGTAAGACAACAAATGTTAGTGTACAGTCGATGCTGAATTAGATCAGATCACAGTGAAATTTGAATTGACCTCTCCGACTACGAATATAGAAGTTAGTCAATCAATAAAAGCAGTTGTGAAATTGTCTGAATCACATGAATCAAATAACTCTGTGCTCAGCAGCACTATACGTTCGCTACATATGTTGTGTAAAGCTCCACAAATTAAACAAGGGCCCTGCCTCCCCCTCGTGACAAGGCAGGTGTCAATGTTTACAACTTGGATGAGAGGATGAAGCAGAATCCTTCTGGTCATAAAGAGAAAACAATGACAGAATCACAGAAACAGCAATCAGGTACATTTGTGTTCGCTCCTCTCTGTGTTTGATGTCAGCAAATAATTTTAGTCCTGTTGCAACAGATGGGTACACATCTTTTTCTTTGCCGAGGTGTTTTTAGCTGCTCCGACAAATAAAACAGACCAAACATAATAGACCTTTGTGTTTCACGCTCATTTTGTCAGGATCAAAGTTACAGAGCTGCCCTGCAAGTGGTTGGCAAGACAAAGACAGACTGCCCAGCTCGATCAGTGAGGCGCTAACGTTACTGTTTCTTTGTAAAGTGTAAACCTTAATTTCAATGGGATGTAATCACCAAATACAATGTTATTACAAGTTATCTTCCACCAGAGTAATGACAGTTTGTTGACTTCCACAATACAGACTCATCGGGTTTTATTTTACAACCAAGTTGTACAATGATAATATTTTTCATTTTATCCAGTGGAGTGAAAGCTTTAATAGATTTGAATATGAATTGAACTATAAAAAGAAAAGGTTGTTACAGTAAATTCAATTACAGCAGAAATTGAAGACAATAGGCTGACTCACCTGGAGGAGGGGGACCACCAGGAAACGGTGTGGGAGGAATCTTTCCTTGTTGAAACGCAGCCGCTGTTGGAAGAAAAGAAAAAAACATTAACAACCAAATATTTCAAGTACAACACACGACTTTCACGTTGCTGTTTTGTTCGTTAGGAGTTAATTTGCGTTCTGTTTCGTGCTCAACACTTTAAATGCAATCATAATGATGGGGTCATGGGTTAAGTCATTACTGCACATCAAAATAAAGTATGTGGTCCAAAATCTGTTACGCAACACTTCTGTCCAATACAACACTGAGTGTGCTATATTTAACATGTATTAGAAGGAACAGTTTTAGCATAATGGACAAGTGTCAATGTTTTAAGTATTTACACAAGAACATGTCTGATAGAGATGAAGGAGTTATTGTCAGTAATGGAAGAATATGTGAGTTTAAGTCCTTATTTTTAAAGAGTTAAGTCTATAAAACAACATATCACACTACACTGGACAACACTACTCTCCAGCCTCAAACTGGCTTTGCAGCTCTTACGTGGATTAGTGGTTTGTAATCTCAGAGGGGGCCCAAGTAAGACGGTATACATAGCACACTGTTAAAGCATGGAGCTTGAGATATCCCACACACATGAATAAGTATGGCTTGAGTGGGCTGTGAAACAGGATTTACTCCAACATGAAATTTATTGTCTACAACTAAACAGAGCAGTGAATATGGAGAAGAGAAGCCGACTGCGCTGTCCTTCGACGAGGCGCGGGAACACGACTGCTTAATAATATGTAATATGTGTTACTGCCACTAGAGGTCACTTTCATATTAAGATTATCTTGCAGCAGCCATGATCTTAATATCACAAATATTGCTTGAAAACTCAAAGGATCTAAAGATTCCCTCCATTTTTGGTGTTTTTAACCTTAACAAAAACTTTTTAGGCATCCGGGTTCTTTAAAATATCACCTTCAGCTGCCCTGGAGAACAAACGTATCTTCTGATGAGCAATCACAGCCCCATAGATTTCCTCGGATAATGGAGAGAATAGTTGACTTACTTGTTTTATCGATCAGACTCTGAGCCTGCTCCTCCATCCACTTCTGGTAATAATCTTTGACATTTTCTTTGTGTTTTCGGCCGCTGCAGTGGGTCTTTCTCACTGATGGCTGGAGGGGAAAGGGAACAAATGAATGGCTTTTTAACAGCAGGAGAACACTGCAAAGTGATTTATGCTTTTCAACAATTTCATCTGGTACACACAAGCACAACTTACCGAATCATGTGTGAGGTACGTGTCACAGTAATCACAATAAAACCTGTGGAAAGTTAAAAAATACAAATTTTAAATGAGATTCTGATTAAATATCCTTTAAATACATATATTTTTAAACTCAGGCTTGGCTGGGTGTTATTAGTAAAACACATTCATAAATAAGACACTCTTAAATATAAGAGGCATGTATTGTACAAAATGTTGTACAAGACGTGTGTCGATAATGTTCCCTACTTTCAATTTATTTGAAAATGTGTTTATAAAAGTAATAATTGATTTGTGCAGTGTAAAAATCCTAACTACTACTGTCTTACTTTCCCAGTTACTTATTTTTTCTGATGCTGCAGCTGCTTGGAAGATGTTCGAGTATCAACATGATGACCGCAGCTACAACATTCACCCTGGAGGAAAATTAAAGGTGATGTCGTTTCTTAACTTAATCCATCTTTAATGGTCAATAGATCATTATTGATTCATCTGAAATGCCATCTATGACGAATAAAGACATAAAATCCTATTGATTCATTTTCTGTTTATGGACTAAGTGTTGCAGCTCTAGTCCAAATAATGTAACTGTCAGACTGAAACGATATGTCTTTGTCAAGAGGAACGGACAGACACAAGCTGCTGAGCATTTCAGTCAAATCAATGTGAAGTACTTGAAAACAGCTCTGACAAGATTAGAGAGAATGTAGGTACTATCTAAGGTATGTAGGGGATATCTCAGGTGTGGGAGTTTAGTGTCTCGTGTACTATAGAGACAGGATATAAATTGTAAAAGCAAAGAGAGGTGGTTTGAAGTTGAACTTTATGAATGAATATAACAAAATGGCTGAGGAAGAGCATCCAACCCTGAGATACAGAAAACAACAATGAATTGATCTATTTTAAAGCTGTTCAGTCAACAGTTCAACATTTGTAATGGTTTTAATGTTTAGTGTTTTGTTGAAACTGTTGTAGACGTGTTGACTCAACTCTATGATCATTTAAGAAGTTGTAGTTTGTAGTTTACTGACATGTGTGTTTCTACTTTTCTGTCCTCTCCATTCAAGTTTCAGTTCAACAGCATCACAATCTAAAAGTTTAAAAATCGCCTGATTGAATCAGGTACAACAGTGTAACTTAATGTGTTTAAGATGAACCGTAGAGCTGCGGCACTACACCGAATTATGTCTTTAGCTAAGTTTACCTGATAAACTACCGACCGAGCTGGGTGTAGTTGCTGGAAGACGAAGGACCGTGCGATGGGGTCGAAACATCCCGAACATGCGACTAAATGGATGCTAATCTTCGGTTGCTTTGTCATCTACACGAGGATTATTTCTCTATCAGTGAGTGTGGTGAAAAAACAGGCACGGCACATTTCGTGTTGGGGAAAAAAACTAGTGAATCTCACGGTGCTGTGGGAGCTGGTGAATCGAGGTTCACTCCAGCACATAGACACAGCCCGAACAAAGCAAGAAGCAAACGGGTCTGTTTGGTTGGTTTATAAAATATCATTCATCCCGGTTTTTTATGTATACACATATTAACACGTATTAAAATGGCCGGTGGGTGAGAAGCAGAGGTTAATCACACAGAAGTGAAATGAGTCTGTACTTACTTCGGCATGTTTCTATAGAAGCTCCGTCGAGAGCGCGGCGCCGGGGTGTTACGGATAAATGTTCCTCCCGGATATGAGACCTACGTACACTCAGTTCCGCCTGGAAGTCTCGTAAGCGTAATTATAGCGTGTGACTGAAAAAGTTGAAGAGTTTATGTTTTATTTCGACAAATACAAATATGTTTTGATTGTTATTATATTTTTACTGTAAAGCCCATTAATTAGTCATTTAAAAATGGTTTACTGTCTTTTTATCACAAATGACACGAGCAGCGGAAGTGGCTCCTCTGTCGTTTTCATCCCCGTGAAGTGGCACAAATACTCTTTACTCTTTAAATTTATAATTAATTAAAATATACAGACTTTATTCATTAGAAATATATATTAAAAGTTAACTCTTTGCATTATTTACCCTCTCGTTTATACAGTTTATTTTAAACGAGCAAATATATAGTTGATTCTAAAAGTCTTTGAAAAGTCCCCAATTATTGTATGTACTGTGGACATCAAATTTCAATAGATTGATAGATACAACATATATTTTGACAAGTTTTGACCTGCAAGTGTTTTCAAAATGTGTAATAATGGTAAAAAGAAATAATGAAACACACATAAATTAATTTGTGAATAGTACTCCTTTTATTTATTATCCATTTAATCTGTCTATGAGATACTATATGAAGACAAAGACACAAAAGAACCAACAGTGATGCAAAAGGATTACAAAACGATCCAAAATGACCCATGAGATGCCAAATGGCAGCAAACAGATAGAAAATGGCAACAGACGGACACAAAACGACTACAAAATATATACAACATGACCCCAAAAGACTCAAAATGACAACAAAAAGATACTAAATGACCACAACGGATGCAAATGATTAAAAATGAGTACAACAACATTTTAAATGTCCACAGAGAGATGCAAAATGAGTATAAAAAGATACAAATAGACACAAGATGACTAAAAAATATAAATTAATACAAAATCATACTGAATGACCATAGATAGATGTTGAACATGCAAAATAATGGAAGAGGACGCAAGAGGACCTGCAGGACCACACAGACATGCATGACTGCAAAAAGAAACTGTATGAGGATACAAGGAGACAAAATGTCCACAGAGAGAAGCTACATGACCCAGCTGAAGACAAACCCAGCTGAAGACAAGACAAACCCAGCTGAAGACAAACCCAGCTGAAGACGAACCCAGCTGAAGACAAACTCAGCTGAAGACAAGACAGACCCAGCTGAAGACAGACCCAGCTGAAGACAAGACAAACCCAGCTGAAGACAAGACAGACCCAGCTGAAGACAAGACAAACCCAGCTGAAGACAAACCCAGCTGAAGACAAGACAATCCCAGCTGAAGACAAACCCAGCTGAAGACAAGACAAACCCAGCTGAAGACAAACCCAGATGAAGACAGACCCAGCTGAAGACAAGACAAACCCAGCTGAAGACAAACCCAGCTGAAGACAAGACAAACCCAGCTGAAGACAAACCCAGCTGAAGACAGACCCAGCTGAAGACAAGACAAACCCAGCTGAAGACAGACCAAGCTGAAGACAAACCCACAGAGCTGTGACAGAACTGCGCACAGACTCGTCATTCGTCGTCATTCTATCTTTTTTTTTTTTTTTTAATGTCGAGGAGCTGCCCCACGTCTGTGACCTCATCTGCTGTGTTTCATGTGCAACTACAATCATCCCACATTAACCCTGCACTGACTGTGGAGAGCAGCGGAGCAGCTCGGCTTTAATTGACGACCCAATGAGAAGGAGGCTGCAAATAGCAACAGATGACGTGGACGCCCACCGTGTGATTGGCGAAGGGTGACGCGCGGGCTGCGGCGGCGTCAGACACCGTCCCCCCGCTGGTGCCATGCGCACTGCCGCTTGTTGTTGTGGAGCTGGCTGTTATGGCCGGACGAGGCCTCGGACCGAACTGAGAGAGGCATCCCCCTCCTCTCATCCTCATCTTCCCTCCCTCTCCCAGTGCTACCTCCCCCGCCCCACGCTCCGCGGGTCTCCGCCGCGGGACACCCGCCACCCATGGAGGGCACCGACATGGACGTGGACGCGGAGCTCATGCAGAAGTTCAGCTGCATGGGCACCACGGACAAGGACGTCCTCATCTCGGAGTTCCAGAGACTGCTGGGCTTCCAGCTCAACCCCGCCGGCTGCGCCTTCTTCCTGGACATGACCAACTGGTGAGTGCGGGGATGCGAGGGCCCGTGTTGTCGGGAAGCAGCAGCAGCAGCAGCGCGACGCTTTAATTAGCTTGTTAGCATGCGTGTAAATGCTACAAAAAAAACAAAAAAAAAAACAACAATGGAGGCGGACACACAAGTTGAGAAGCCAGGGAGGAGGAATGGCAGGTAACTCCTCGTCTATCGGTTCAGGGCTACACGGAAGTGGAAGTTTGTTTCGTATCCAGGTGGGCGGAATGTTTAACAACACAACGCGTGAGCTAGCTAACTACCGAGCAGGACAACGTAGACGCAGGGAACCCTCAGCGTAGATTATCAGCCATGTTACATAATCGTGTTCGGAGCCAGTTAAACCTCAGAGGGAGACTCGACTCTCTTCACGTTACTCTGCTGACGTAACCAGTCGTGATCGGCGGCTATCAGCTGCTGCCAAGTGGTCACTGTGTCCCCGATCAGCCGATAACCAGCGGAGGGGCGATCGATACCGGTGGGTGTTGATCGCATCCAGTTCTAAGGGACAAAATCCACTCAAACACCGATATTTTCCCCATCGCTCAGTTTTTTTTTCTTTCGGGGCGTAATGTCGTCACGCTGGTGAGATGACATCACTTGGCATCAGTTTCTGTTGCAGAAATCACCGTCGATCAAACCAATCAGTCGATCAATCAACATTCCCGATGGCTTTGATGTTTAGTTTTTGTGGAAACTGTTGCAGAAACGTGGAATGTAATGAGATGGCAGAGGAAGACCATGAATCCATGAATTCATCTGTTATAAAATAAGTACGATTACGATCAACTGGATGTATTTGCTGAAGTAATGACGGACAGTGTACAGACATTCAAGCTGAAATACTAGTTTGAGAACAATACAGCCCTTAGCTCAACATCCACAGTCAGTTTGCAGTTAATTAAGAAGGTACACAACTAAAATTAATGCACAACTTTCCTGCAATAAATTCAACCTTTCTAATGGTTTAATGTTGCTGAGAGTTGTAAATTCAACCTTATGGTAATTTGAGAAGATGCAGTTTGTGTTTTACTGACACTCTTCATTCATATCTGTGAGGATTTATAGCAGAAACACCTGTTTGCATTATCCAGTACAGTTCAACAGCATCACAATCTGAAATCTTAAAACAGCTTGAAGTCATTAATATCTCAGAAAAAGACAACTGAGAGAAGATCCGGTCTATCTTTTCAGAATTCTTCTCCAACCAGAAGGTTGGCGCCTCGAATCCCAGCCCATGCAGAAGTGTCCTCGGGCAAGATGCTGAACCCTAAATAACCCCTCATAGATGTTGAATACACTAATTGGAATTCACTTAGGATAAAAGTGTCGGCTAAATGTAATGTAATGTTGTGAGTGCATCTGACCCAGACAACTTCCTGCTGCGTTCTTCGTATGTGAAAAGCCATTTCTGTAAAATGTCTACACCCAATTTTCTGGAAATGTTCATGAAAACAGCTTCAGTTTGACCTTTGATGCATCTTTTATTGAGCTGCAAATGATTGACTTGAGTGTCATTCACAAACTAAATATTTATTTTATTGAATCCTCACATTTATCACACAGCCACTTCCATCACTTTGGTGTGTACAACCGAGTGCAGCACTATAAATGCCTTCGGGGAGAGACTGACCTAAAGTGTGCAGTCCTTGGACTGTGGCCATTTAGAATAACCATGCACCCATTGGTTTTTCAGATGTGATTGGACAACACTGTACTCAAACTAGTGTTTCTGCTGAAAGGTCAAGATATTCTTTCTTTAGATGCGTCTTTGTTTTGTCTGTTCTTTTTTTAATCAGGCTCTTGTATGTCCACCCACTTCCCAAAGTTCCCTTGTAAATTTCTGGCATTTTCTTTATGAAACAGTATCACTGCTCTTGATCCCTGAAGGAAATGTTTTATTTCATAAACATGATTTTAACATTGCCCATTGTTCAGCAGCCGTTGAGCCGTTCTCTGATTTGTCTCTGACTCATAAAGTATTACTTGGCCATATAATACGTGTGAATTATATTCTTGGGTGTATTTTCAATTTAACTGTCAGGATCTGAGGAATGGACTGTCATATTTGATTATGTTCAGTAGTTTGTAAGGAAACACATCCGAAAGACAACATCAGCTGTACAGAGCAGAGTTCAGCTTCCTGACTCAGCAAGTATCTGGTCAAAGTGACCAGGATTACTTTGGTAATGTCAACCTTTGATAACACAGTTTCCTTTCTGTTAACACAGGAACCTTCAGGCTGCTATCGGTGCATATTATGACTTTGAAAGTCCCAATGTCAACACACCATCCATGTCCTTCGTTGAAGATGTGACAATTGGAGAAGGAGAGTCCGTTCCTCCAGATACACCGTTCACAAAGACCTGGAGGATACAGAACACAGGTATGGAGCACATTACATGCACACTCTCTAACTCTGTGCACTGCAGTGTCGTATCAACCATGACGCTGCGTTGTTATTGAACTGTGTTTTAATTGCACCTATCTTTGTTTGACAGGTGCAGAGGCGTGGCCGCCTGGGGTTTGTCTCAAGTACATTGGTGGGGATCAGTTTGGGCACGTAAACACAGTTATGGTGAAGTCTCTAGACCCCCAGGAAATATCAGATGTTAGTGTGCAGATGCGAAGTCCCACAACTCCTGGCATGTACCAGGGTCAGTGGAGGATGTGTACAGCCACAGGCTTATTCTATGGAGGTAAGAAATCAGCAATAATGTTTAATTTCTAATGAGGTACTTTAGAAGGACTGTGATTAGCTTTTATTTTCCCTTTATTCATCTGTGAATTCTTTTTTTATTACAATTCTTTCCCAAGATATATATTCTTTTGTTCAACTAATTGAACCAAAACTATACAATACACACAACACAGAAACATGTCCATCATATAGTAATCCTATGCTGCTTGTCTTCACAGATGTAATCTGGGTGATCCTTAGCGTAGAAGTTGGAGGTCTCCTTGGCGTGACCCAGCAGCTGTCCTCCTTTGAGACAGAATTCAACACCCAACCCCAACGGAACGTGCAGGGAGACTTCAACCCCTTCGCCTCGCCGCAGAAGAACAAGCACGACGCCACCGACAACAGCTTCAGAGAACCTGGTGGGGTGTGGGAACGCACACAGGAGCCAATCCAGCAAGATCAAAATGGACTGTCTCATAATGCTGTAAATAGGGCCTCAAATGGACTCCAAACCAATCTTTCTGTTGTGACTTACGGTCAGGTATGTATGCATCACATTTTAGATTTTATACTCCATAAAACTACTCTTCACTTCCCTGGCTGGTCCTATGGAAGCTTACTTAAGTTGAAAGACCAACTAAGATACATGTATCCATTCTAAGTATGAGTGTCCCCTGGCTGCTGTGATACATCATGTGCTTCCTGTAGGGCTGACCCCATACAATTGACCGTGACATTTTTAAAACGTTATCTGTTTGCCTCGGAGCAGAATGAGCGAAACCAGAGAGCACTGACATGCACGTGCCCAGTGTTCGTCAATAATCACGTGATACGTGTTTTCAGGTGTGGTAATTTAAAACCAGTGGTCGTCTGGATCAGCAAGTTTACAACAAGAGGCGACACTTTAACACTGAATCCTTCATCTGACACATGTTTAGCAATGTTTTCAAACAGAAACCACTCAAATATTTGGGTTAGTTTGTTTCAGTTTCATTTCTGGACCAGTTGAAGTGTAAAACTAACAAACGTTTGAAGTTGCTCCTGTCAACAACAATGTTCCACAGCACTAAATCAAAGTTTCACAGGGTCGTTTAAACTAAGATTTTTTTTCTCTCTTCCATCATAAATGTGCTGTGAAAGTTAGTTTCTCAGTTTAAGTTACTGTTATGAAAATGTTATTTAAATACGTTTTTACTGAAGGAAAACCACTTGGACATGATGTTTATTCAATCTCAATTTTTTCAATATTACATGGGATGCTATGAAATTCGGTCGGATTTTGGTGACACTTGAAGGTACAGTGTGTAGAATTTAGTGATATCCAGTGTTGAAGTTGCATGTTGCAGCTGAACACCCCTCACCTCACTCTCTCCTTCCAAACATGAAAAATAACCTGTGGTAACCTTTAATTGTCATAAAAACTCAAAAGGTGTTTAGTTTGTTCAGTCTGTACTAATGTAACAAACATGGCTCCTCCGTAGAGAGGGTCCCCTCCATGTAAATATAAAGTATTTAAACGTAAAGGGCCTTTTCTGGGGTAAAGAAAACTACAATTCATACAATTTAGATGAAACGAACTAGTGAAAACATCATGAGGATTATTCTACATTAAATTTCTGCCAATAGATCCCTTTCACCTAAATCTTACACACTGAAGCTTTAACTTCATCCAGGGACAATTTCTACTCATCTAACCTTTCTGTTTTAGAAAGTATGGCTCTAGAACAAATGGAATCTCTGTCAACTTCAGCTCCACGTTATGATTA
Source organism: Paralichthys olivaceus (assembly GCF_024713975.1). Classification (NCBI taxonomy): domain Eukaryota; kingdom Metazoa; phylum Chordata; class Actinopteri; order Pleuronectiformes; family Paralichthyidae; genus Paralichthys; species Paralichthys olivaceus. Next base: position 7,258,432 of record NC_091094.1, read on the forward strand.
CTGCTAAAATGCCATGTTGCTAATGTATAGGGTTTAATCCTCATAGTTTAATGAAATCTCTTCTCTCATCAGTTCCAATGTAAGGGTGTTTTATATTAATGAAGAAGTAATCTTTTAAAGTTTGTGTGTTTTTATTAGGATTGTCCCACTTATTCCAACATTCTTCCAGCCTCGCTCAGGAAGGAATGAGACCGTCTGGTCTGGGTAACAAAAAACGTGTAAAACACAGTAAAACATAATCTTATTTTGACTCAGAGAGCTGAAGCGTCATATCAGCTTCATATTTGTTGGAATGTATTTTATTGGTTCCTATCACCTACATTTAAAGGTTCAGTGTGTAAGATTTAGGTGAAAGGGATCCATTGGCATTGTTGTTTTCTTCACCCTGGAATGAGCCTGTTATATTTGAAATACTTTATATTTACCTCAGCAGCAGGTCCTCTGTACGGGGCCGCCATGTTTTTTTACAGTAGCCCAAACAGCTTTTGAGTTTTTATGACAAGTCAAGGTTACCACAGGTTCTCTTCCATGTTTGGAAGTGGGGCTGAGGTGATGGGTATTCAGCTGCATCATGCAACTTCACCAAAGAGCTTAGAAAAGCAAAACCACCTCTTTATGGACTTCAACTCTTGTTAAAATCCATATGAGAGATGACGTGCACTGTGACCAACACAAAAGTTTTGCTTCTGTTCTTCTCTGCATTGCTCCTTTATTGAGATATGCATCAGTCCTCCTCAAGGTAACGTCCTCTGTCACTGCACCTGCCTCAGTTTAATAACTTGTCAACTCAATTAAATCCCCTGAATTAGTCAGGTGTGGCCACGTTATTGTTAAACTCTTCATGGTGGATAAACTGGTCTGTTGAGAAGCACTTACCTTTTGTCAGCCAGTCAGTGCAGACATTAATTCTGAAGGACATTGACAGAGTGGCTTCTTTAAACTCACTAAGGTTTGATTCTGCAGAGAAACCGATGAGCTGCTTTCAGACAGGCACGGAACTCTGGGCATTTTCCTGAAGTTTTGTGGAGGGGCTATTAGGGAGAAAGCAAATGTCGGCCAGTTGCTCCGATGTAGGTGTTGATGTGCTATAGACAAAGACATGCGATTTCCGCAGTGCAATTTAAACGTTATGTCTTGCCTCCTGCATGTTCTGTCCAGGAGCCAGCCCTCACCTGAATGTTTCGGACATTTTCCTACGCGTTTGACCCTGAGAATCTCCTGCTGCGTTCTTCATTTGAGAGACAAATTCTGAAATATGTCTGGAGTTCACATCTGAAAATGCCTACGATAACAGCATTTTCTTTCACTGTGTTTAATAATAATATAAGTACGGTAATAAAAACCTTTTTAATCTATAAGCTAATACCTGTTTTCTAATTTTTTCCAGGGTATTCACGGACCCTTTCCCTTTGGACAGAGCTAGAATAACAGAAAGACCCCCCCTCTATGATGGATGATGAGCTGAACACCTTGGGAGTCCTTAATTTAAAGGAGTTGGGGGGGGGGGAGAGTGGACACTTGTTTTATATTGACTCATGACAACCCTCTCCCTGTCCATAGCCCTTTTCCACAGAAACACAAATTACAGTGAGGTGATGGATTACATCTGCTGCAGTGAAACATCCGCACCTGACATCAACACCTGGATTCGCATGTGTGAATGCTTCATTTTATGCTAAAAACCCTTAAAGATAAATACACACAACTATTTTTATTTACACTGTAAAACACATTAATTTAAGGGAAAATCAACCTCAAACAACCTACGTACAGTTTAGGTTTTCCCATGTCTCTTCAGGGTTCCTACACAGATCTGAAAAGGTTTCGGAAGTTGTTGGCGCACGGTACAAAACTAGATTTTGAGGCCTTTGTGGGAAAAGTGTGATCTTTCACTCACCACACGAGTGGTTTTTAATAGAAGTGTGTGGAGTATTCCTGGTCCTCTCTCGATGACAGCCTTACACAAGTTTCACATACAAACCAAGGGATTAATGTGGGACGTTAAACAGCTGGTATGACAACGACCAGGACCTGACCTACCAGCTACATGTAAATGCCTGAGTTCAAGAAAGACAGAATAGCTCTAGATAAATCAAAGTGCTTTGGAAGCATCTCCTTACAGTATATGTCTTACAAGCCGTCACATCATTGGACTAAAAATGGTTCCAGTTTATCTATAAAATGTGGGTTTAATCACCTTTAACGACTTCATTTGCATGAAGTGCCAAGTTGGAAGAAGCTGTCTGACAGGTGTGATACAACTTAATGCTGACTTGATCGCAATGGCAATGGTCACCATTGCCATTGCCTGGCAATGCCTGATATGAGGGGCATCAACATCCGTTGTGTTGTGAACGAGTAGCTGCTGGAATTTAACACTTTCAGGTCCAATAATCTGATATAAGTTTACAGGGTTTATTTTCTTTACTCAGCGTCTCAAAGGTTCAAATAAGTTGTGGTCTAGTCCAGAATAAGACGATTAATTAGCTCAGTGTCAAACATTGAGGTCAGATGTTCTACTGTCATGTTTCAAGTATTTTTGTAGTTTAAGAACTAGACGTCACCACCAATATCCCACTATGTGTTTTATTTATGACTCAGATGTTTCTGATGTAACAAACATGTAGCTCCTTGAACCCTGGTTGCTGACCCTGGTCCGATAAATCCCATTTTGCTTCACTCTGTAAGAATCATTTTTTTACATTATTCGGAAGCATTTATCACCCAAACGTTTCACCCTTTGCCCTTTTTGAGAAAAACTTCCCGTCAAAGCCAACACAGCAGTGCCAGTGTTTCCCTCCACAAAACTGAGGAGCTCATCTCTGCATGGTTATTTAAAGTAAAAATAAATTCATCCCTACCATATCTGAAAAATGTCATACATGACATTTTAAGCATGTAAAGAAGAGGGCAAATTCCTAAAAATCATTGCAAAGAAAATATGGACGATCCCTGTGTAGGAACCCAACCTCTTCCAAAGATAAAGTCCAGACAACCAAGACACTAATCTGTGCTGTCATACAACAACTCAGTCTACTGCTCCATTCAGACTGCATGGGTCAGTGTGTGCGTTTTTGTTTGTTTGTTTTTTTTTAAGGGTGGGTTTTTGCTTTAAATAGATGCTGAAGCGCAAAAGGATGCAAGAGAGTTTGAGCCTGTGAGATGTGAGAAAGTCGAAAAAGCCATCTAAGTCCATTTTGCCTGGTGAGTGACTGCGGTTTCTGATGTCTACGGTATGTGTACTAGATATGTGCGTGTGTGTGCATGTATGTTAATGGTTTCTCTTTGGATTTAACTGACATTAAATGGTGTATACTACTTGGGCAAAGGAAGACGTGTCTATTCACACATACATGGGACTTGAGAGAGCTTTACTTGGTGTGTACCTCTAAAGTATTTGAATTATTCTGAATCGTTTGGATGAACCGACTCACTAATTGCTGATGTTATTTATTTGCTGTCACGTTGTGCATTGTAGGTGCAAAAAAAAAAGTCCCATTTAGAGCCAGCAGGTGGTGCTAAAAATCAAATGACCAACTTGTCTGTGAGGATTCTCAGTCATCCAGGGCGCGGGCATCCAAAAGCCTGATCACAAGTGGTCGGCTCTAAATTCGTCTGCTCACGCCAGACATTGCAATGTGTCCTCATGCGCCACAGACCACCTCTGAATGTGGTTTGAGTGGGGACATTGCAGGAAGATTTCAGGATGCACTTGTACTTGGTGCTCATTGTGAAACAGGTCAGAGGACGTCAGCTGAGTAGGAAAAAGATTGTGGTCATAGTGATCAGATCTTGAGTTGGATTGAGGACGATCAGATCACTGAGGATGGATGTTGATAACAGATCTGAACAGGGTCCAAGACGTATTGAATCAAAGGCAACTGGAAACGGTTGTAAAGACGTTCTCAGACTGTAACACCAGTCATTAGAGTAATTGAAGTCCCCTGAGGCCAAGTGGACATGGTTGTTAAATCTCCCTTGAAAGGACACTTGCAGGTTGGGGATAAAGTGATGTTCACCACCTCCTCTCTACTTTGATGTCGATGGCCTCCTTCCTTTTCATAGGAAACTACGTATCCTCCCTGTCTGCACATTGTTGCCATCAGAGGAGCATCCCATAGCCATTATAACTGCAGATTCTCCACCTGAGGAGTTGCACCAGTTTTTGTTTTCATGTGTGGACACACGTGCATAAACACTTGTGCATTCAAAATGACGGTCATTTACATTTGGCCTCAGCTGACGAGGAACATTAACCAACTCAGAGACATCAGCAGCTTTTATAACGAATCCCTAGAGGTTAAATACTTGGGTTTTTCCACCAGTCAGCCAGAACTGAAGAAGCCTGAGAGGTCAAACGTCTTTAAGCATCTACAACCAGGTCCAGTTTTCACAGAAGTTTTACTTGACATGCTGAGTTCATTGCGAAGAAAAGGTGATAAGCTGTAGTTGGATTGTAGTAAGACAATTTTAATATGGAATTTAACGGTTTGCATCAGCATTATAAGCACTGATGTTTTCTTATTGCTATTTGCACAAAACTCTTCCCCACTAATGCTGAGGGAGAAAATATCGTGTGGACCTTTCCAGAAAGTCTGATTGGTGAGTTCAAACATATTTTTTCATTATTTCACATCCATTGGCTTCTTTATTTAGGTTTGACTGTCCCACCAGAAGTTTTACTTCAGCTTGACTTAATGTTAGACAATGGATCTCATCATGTATTTTGGCCTGAAAATAAAAAGGAAAAAGTTGTTGATGGACTTAATAAAAAAAAAACATTCCGAAAGGGATATTTCATTCAAACAGAATCACTTGTTATTTTTATGCATTTGAATTTATCAAATGTTTTCCCAGTTGTAGTTACGAACATCTAATTGTTATTCTCTATATTTGAGTTCATTGCCTTTATGATCGTGTACACGTGTTTGTAATATTCACCAGCATTCTGTGTTGCATCTGTTTGTGATTGTGTTGAGTTGGCGGAGAGTCCTCCTCCCAAACAGTATACACTGTATTGCTTCTTTGAGTCATGTCAGTCTTTTTTTGTGCGCGTGTGTGTGTGTGTGCTTTCCTCTCGTGATCTTGCTCGTGTGCATTTCTGTGTGCGTGTTTGTGAGAGAGAGAGAGAGAGAGTGACGGATGGGGAGGAAATTTGAATATTGCTGGATTCATTCTCTAGTTTTAGTTTGTGACGATGTATGGACTTGAGAAGGTTGGCATGGTGAGTGGATAAGATGAAAGTTTACATAGTCCTGAAATAGCACATTTTATCTGAAGAGAAAATGTCAAAATAAAGCTTTTCCCCCCTGTATCTATAATTAAGCATTTGTATGATTAAATTAACACTGAAACAATGACTAAGTTGTATTTCTTTAATACGAGCGATGTTTACACCCGACTCTTTAAATATCATCTAATTGATAAGTTGCAGTTTCAATAACGTGCAACCAGTTCCTCAGCCCTTCTGCTGTTAGTCCACTTCTTCCATCCAGACTGAAACATCTAAAAACTATTTGATGGTTTGCCATGAAGACATTAGACATTTAGGGTCTTCAGAGAATTTGTCTTGTATTTACCTTCTTTAGTTGGCTTGTAGTGAAATGTCTTGACAAATGAAAGATGTAAATATCACTGGTGCCTGCTGGTTGAACCTTACTGTTTTGTAGGCAAGTTCAAAAGTTGAATTTGTTCTGTCAATTATCTAACGTATGGATATTCACGAGCTCGATGATGAATCCTTGACACAGTTCGATACCCAGACTTTTTCTGGAGTGTGAGGTTCATGTTTGCGTGTTTGTGAACTTTCTTTTGTCTTTGGAAAAACAAATGCATTTCCCTGAATTCTAAACCATAATACCAAGACAAGGCTAAAGATCTTAACAGCACATTTGCATGTGATGCTTATATCCATTACAACCCATGTAACGACCTGAACATGGCAGTTAGCTGATACTGAGATGTCGTTGATACCATCCAAACAAACAGTGTCAGGTATTGTGCTGATGGGAACCAAGTCGGTTCGTAATCATTCCACAGAGGCAGAGTGTGTGACCTAACACTTGTTTTTCATTGCTTCCAAGCAAAACAATCTTTCCTTGCAACCTTATTGTTGCAAATGTCAATTATTAAACACACAGAGCCAAAGATTACACAATATATTTGTTAGAAATGGAGCAAAGAATGCTTCTCTGTGGATTTCACAGGCTCCTACAGGCCCTTTGGAACTGATCCCAGAGCTAAATTAATTAATTTGATATCTTGAAATTGAGACTATAGCTGCAGGTGTAAACCGCCGAGAAGCATAAATCCATTTCTCCCACTAAAATGTGAAATAAATATGTAATTCTCCAAAGATACCATCTTAAAGGTATAGTGTTTAGGAGTTTGTGATATCTAGTGTTGAAGTTGCATGTTGCAGCTGAACACCCCTTTAATTGTCATAAAAACTCAAAAGGTGTTTAGTTTGTCCAGTCTGGACTAATGTAAAAAAACATGGCGGCCTCCATAGAGAGGGTCCCCTTGATGTAAATATAAAGTATTTAAATATAAAGGGACTTTTCTGGGATCAAGAAAACTACAATTCATAAAATTTAGATGAAACTAACTAGTGAAAACATCATGAGGATTATTCTACATTCAATTTCTGCCAATTTCACCTAAATCTTACACACTGGACCTTTAAATGTTAAACTGTTGTTTGTTGATACTTTTACCATTTTAAATTCAGGTCACTATCATGAGGAATAAACCTGCGTGTGCTCGATGCCCATGTGCACGCAGGTGGGACGCACTGAGGAAATTACTGGAATGGGGCATGTGCGGACATAGTGTGACAGCGTAACTGAGAACAAATATTGACTTTTGTCTCAGTGTGGATTCTGCAGAGCTCCTATCACATCAATCTCTTTTTAGAAATTGAATAAAGGTTTGTTTTAACTGCCCATCATCTTTGCCAAAGTCAAACAGACATTTGTAGCACGAGGCTCCGAGAGTGTAAAAGTGAAGAAATTAAAAAGAAACGTGTCACAGACGGACAGTGTGGAAGACCGACTCGTTTGACAAGTAAGATCGACATTAAAGTGGAGAAGCATTGTAGTGCTTTTGATCATTTTTTTTGCTCCATATTTTTCATCCATTTGATTTCTCTTTGGGAACTGGTTGCAGTGAGACTGGAGGGAAAAGGCTTGAGGCAAACTGAAATGTTTAATTTAAAAATCTCTTCCTCTGATGCTTATCTGACGACATTCAAATGAGCCTCTCCATTCTGTTTTGCCCCCGGCAACGCACATCGTGAACACCACTCGACAAATAGATGCTGCACGGCACAGAGGAGATGGCTGCTAATCATCAAAATCAACTTTCAATTTCAGATAAACATTTTTTTTAGAAGATGACTTTCACATTTGCTTATTCGGTATAATGCAAAAACTGTGCAGTGTGTTGGAGAGGTCATGAGGCCCAGACAGGAAGCAGATGTGTGATTTCATACACCATCTGGTTGATAGAGTTCCTGCTGCCTTGGAGCGTTTGAATTGATTAGATTAAGGATTTTATTTGTCAGGTTGGGAAATGTTGCAACACAAGGATGTCTCAGAAGATCTTTTGTGTTACATGGCAAACATAACTGCATTATAAGAAAATCTTTGTCATGAATCCAGAGAAAGACATTCAGACTCATTGTTCAGACTCAGTTGAACTCAATATTCAAACTGGTATAAGTATTTTAAGTGTATTTTAAATTTTAAATATTGATCTAAAGCGATTTATGCAACATACCAAATGATGTTGGGAGAAGTCTTTAATATTCACTACAGCTGTTGGGTTGTTGTAGAGAGTTAAACTTTATAGCCCTGTAAGATTCAGGAGAGATGACTTACATACATTTTTCACAAAGTAGCTCAGACATGTAACAATTCAATACCTTCATAATAAATAGATTGAATGTTGCAAAATCAATATAGAGAGGCCTGTACATTTCAAGTCACACCAGGCAAAGTTGCTTCACAACTACTCTGGATTGGATCCAAATGATATCAAATAGCAGTAGTCTTTGGCAGGTCGCCGTGAGCTGCCAGTTTCAGTTCAAGCTTTGGCACCCAATAATTACCTGCATTTTATTCCAGAAGAGCATCAAAATCCATCTCCTGCATGAGTTTGATTCACCTGCAGACAAACTTCAACATACAACATTTTGCCCTGAAGCCCCCCCCCCTTCTTCAGGTGTGTCATGGAAATGGTAATAAAAGATTTATTCAGGTGATAAATGATTGTCCAATAAAAATGTCTATTTGATATCTTAATGAGCTTTAAAAGGATTTAAGATTAAAAGAAAAAGTACAAAGTTTGTCTGCAAAAAACAACATCAAATAGTCAATAAGTTTATAATGTAAAAACACATTCATGACTTCATAAATAAACCCTCTACATAGAACACCCTGTGTACTGAAGTAGTGGTGAGTGAATGAGTGGGTGATTTTGAACACAGCAACAGACAGACAGAGAGCTGATGTCAATCAGGGAAAAACTTCATCCATGTGCTTGTCAAAAAGCATCCATGACTGAAACTCACACACTTCCACCACTGCACATCTTATCGGTCCCTTTTTATCTCGAGCTTCTACACCTGTTCAGTGCGGCATGATATGACATCTGATCTTTTGACCCCACATCTGCGGGCGGTAGCACATCTGCAGGATTGTGCATGTATCCGCAGCACTAACTGTTGTACAAGCAGAAAAAGGCCCTGGCACGTTGCCCTGGCTGTTGGAGAAGCTCATCAGCTAAAGGAAGTTTTGAAAACTGGCTTTATAACTGAACTTGTTAGGGGCAGCATTACCACTGCTGCCAAACTCACTCAATTACCACGCTTCAGTAATATAATGCAGCTCCGCTGCTCACTATGCACTGGATTTAATTGTACCTATTTGCATTCAATCAGCAGTTGGCTTTTATGCGTGGAACGTGCCGACATGAGGCCGATATTACAACATTAAAATCTACAATGCAAGAAAGAACTGTGGCGCATTTTGTGCCTTGATCCCCATCCGATATTTCCCTTTTTAGAAAAAACACCCTTAGTATTATTGCTAGTTTTATTGTATTTAGTATTTCTAGTTTTATTTCTATTCATATTTTTATTTCTTACTACATCTTCCCCTTGTGCCACTGTGTCATTTGTGCATTTTCTCTACAGAGGATCAACAAAGGTTTATCTTGTCTAATCTTTTCTTGTCTTGTCTTATGTTGTCTTGTCTTGTCTTATGTTGTCTTATGTTGTCTTGTCTTGTCTTGTCTTGTCTCCTCTCGTCTTGTCTGTCACACTTTTCCAACAAAACTGAATTTCTATTTGACTACAGTTGAAAGTGTTGCAATAAAGATATGTATCATATTCTGACTCACATGTAACACCCAGACTCACTCATCAGCAACTAAACTGAATCCAGTGACTCCTGTTTATTGACTTTGCCAGAACAGCTCAGGTGGATCGCTGACTCAGAAGCATCACAGTGTGTCAATTGTGGCTCCGTATTTGACTTCCAGTTAGTTTCCCTGATCACATTGTCACACTGAACCATGATAAAGCTGTTCTGGAACCTAAGAAAAGGTCAAACACTAGCTAAAGGAACTGCCATGCAAATTTAGTTGTTGGGCTGCATGTGGGCGAAAGCAAACACATGCAGAGCCTACACACTGTGGGTAGCTCTAATTGTTTGTTTTAGCAAGTGCAAGGCAGCATCCAGTTTTAATTATGAGACAGTTAAATGTGATAAGATGTGTATGCAGGCTACGCAGGCTACGCTACGCACCCACAAGTCCATACATAAATATTATAGATAACATATATAACATACATGCGTTTGTCCAGCACAAGTACAAACATTCATGCTAAATTGTCCAATGAGGTGGCCGTCGCTCACAGTTTGATTTGGTGTGTCCACAAACACTCTGCAGCTGAGATGTCTTGACGCAGTCTGTGCACGCCCTCTCTGCGGCTCACAATCAGTCCATTGAGAACTGTGGCCGACCAAACTCATAGCTCCTTCATCGGAAAGAATAGAAACATGACAAAAGAAAAAGAAACTTTAAGCTTTAGTAGTCGCTATCAGAAGAGCAGCCATTAAGTGAATTAAGAGCCAGATTAGAGGGGAAAGATTAGATATGCAGTGAGAACTTTAATTGTTGTGGGTGACCACTGTTTTGTTCATTTTCTTCTAAAGCCTTTTCACCAACACTTGTTATTTCCGTCACATTGTTTAAATAAGCTCTGACTACGCAGAGGGCTATTCTAAAGGAAACAATTACAATGCATTAACTTTGCAAACAGACTTCACCACAGACATTTTTTTTACCTTTGTGGTAAATATTCATTTGCTCTAAATATATGGAAATGATTTCAGAGGTGAGCTGCAGTGCTGACGTTTCTCCGTCAATACTTTAAATTGTATTGTGCAAAGATAGAGATCTCAATAGGTGCTTGTTCTCTTTATTGTTAGTTCCGATATCACACATGCAACTAAATATTAGCTCTTAATCTAAATGTTGCTGTAAAGTCACTTAAGGAGACAAAAACCTTATGAATCTGTAGCCTCATGTGGTTTGAGGTGACTTTATAATATAATGTAAGTGGAGCCGGAGTTTCATGGACATATTCTATAAAAGTGTTTAATTGTATATGAATGTAAACCACATTAGAGAGGAGGGTTTATTATTAGCTGTTAAACAGCTATAGATACTATTTCCTTGAGGTGATGCATTGTCAATATTGTGCTGACTGAGGACTCACAATGCACGATATCACTATATTTACTATTATGAGTAAATGCATCAAAACTAAATCATGTGATGGAGAGTGGAGATTAAATGAAAAGACATAAAGCAGCACAGTGTGTGGGATCTTTCAATACTTTTCATAGCATACATTAAAAGAATGTCAGTAATATGATCTCAAACAAAACATTCTGCATCATAAGTATGTTTAAGATACTTCTGAAGATGATATTAAAGCACTTTTAATCGAGTATTTGAAAACATTAGATTTATAAGCAATGTGTTGTCGTGTTGCTACTTTTACTCAAAGTCTTAAAGCATTTCACATAAACTGAAAACATTATTTCACTTGTCTCTCCGGTCCATGAGGTTCTCAAAGACATCGTCTCCTCAAGCATCAAATCCTCCTCCTGTGAAAACATTATCATCCTTCAGCAGTTTGGAGGTGAGTTAAAATCTTTTTAACTCTAAAAATCCTCAATCTTTTTGTTATTATTCCTAATCATAGTTAAGTAATAGTCCTGAACTCAAAGTTAAAAATAAATAAAAATAAAAGTGCTCATCGTGCAGAAAAAACACCCCGTGACTGATGTGTTGTATGGAACAGTATTAGATTGTTAAAACTGATTGAGTCAGAGTTGTTGTGGATTTTCATTTCTCTACTTGAGTCAGTCAGTTCAGTGCGGGCCTTCAATCCAGAGGGTCACTCGATAAGTCTGTCGTGAAAGTGGACTTCTCACTGAGCCGATACTTCAGACACTCACACTCACACTCACACTCACACACACACACACACACACACACACACACACACACATTGACTTGCATTCATTCATTAATTTCCTGAGACTTTATCCCCAGAAGGAAGACAAGTCCCCATAATTTGACTGTGCAAATAGATTTAGGTCCCTACAATAGACACACACATACACACGCACGCACACACACACACACACTGTTTATTAGTGCGTAGGTAAACACATCTGGGCTATAAATATAAATTGCAGTCAGTGGAGCCTGGATTCCTTTGCACTCGCTCGCCCAGTCACCTTCTCTGACTCCCTCTCACTTTGTACACACCCCCAGCAGGTGCTGTCCCTCCAAGTTAAAAGTTTGCAGTTGTGCTTTAGGCTGTGACTTTTGGGTTAATTGTAAAAAAGCCTGGGAGGGTCGTCTGGGCTGGGGGCTCTGTGACTGTCCTCAGAAGGGCAAGCAGATTAAAGGGTTGCCCTCTGCTCCTCCTGCTCTGTCTTCGGGTAGCGCCCGGGCCAAAAGTCATCGCTCATCCTGAACAGAACCAGAACTGAACCGCATCTACCATCAAACAGTCAAGTCTTCGCCTCTGGTCATCAGAGCATCTTCGCCACGGTAAGAAGACGCAGCCTCACACAGTGTCTTGTTCTTTATTTTTTATTTATTTCAGGGAGGAAATTTTAGTTTGGTGTGACACTCGGTGTGGTTTGCAATTAACTAAATCAAATGTTCTATTCTCATACGCATGCTCACAATATTATTATTCTCTCACCTGTCAGAGAAAATATGAAAGCATCTACTTTGCAACTATTTCTCCACATATTTTCTATGTAATTAATTATACTGCATACACACAACTCACACGCTACACTAAATACTACTACTACTAATAAACTAAACTAAGCCTTAAGTTGTTATACACGTTTTTCTGTGTGGTTACAATAGACATGAAGTCTGTATTTAATATCATTAGTTGACGACTGATTTGAAAACAAAAGCACATCTGGGAAAGTGAAATTGTTTTATTGACAGATAATCAGTCAGGGGGAGAAGGAGAGTTGGATGAAAAGCTGTCATATTTTATTATTGCATCATTTTGTTTTGTTTCCCTGTTTGTTTGACCATTTATCTTGTTTCTAGTGCACATACGATTACATATTAGCTTTCACTTAGCAAGATAAGGTCAGATAAAAAAAAGTCTGAGAGGTTGTTGGTGGTTTCGTGATAAAAACCACAATGATAAGGCGACATAACCAAAATAGTTTTGTCATGAATGTCATGTTCAGACAGGATATTTATGGTGTAAATTTAAATAAAGCAGCTACAACCACATATAAAAAAAAATGTAATAACTGCTGTTATTCCAGAAGGTGTGGATGCAATTTTATTGTGTCATTATTTTATCTTACAAGCAGCTCTGTGGTTCTGAGGGACTGTACGGAAAATATTTTTGGCGTGGAGGAAGAAAATATTTAATGTTTTATGCTACTTTTTTTTTAAAAAGCCAAACCGTCCCTGAGTAAATCACATTTTCTCATCCCTCCTTTAGATCCTAAACATGTAGTTGCCTTTCCACTGAAGGTGTACATTTTTAATGAACTACGATAAAATTGGCAAAATGAATAAAAATTAAGGCACAACTCCAAAATCATGATTTGTATATAAGTGATACAAATTGTATTTTATTTTATATCACTGTTGAACTAATTTTTGGAGTTGGATCTGATAAATAGATGGTGGCACTAGTTTTCCGATTATCAGTATCTTAAATCCAGCAGCCTCAGCACTTGCCTTTGAATCCAGAAAAAGTTGTATGAAATCTATTATCTGCATCATCAAAGATAAATAGTTGACACCACTGTCAAAATTAAATTGGACAAACAGCAGAAGCCTGATAAATGGTTCAGTGTTTCCTTGGTTACTGGCCTGAAGCCAGTGCACCTGACTACCAGCCCAGACATCACCCATTGGCAGTTACTGTAACCTGCCAGGGGAAGAAAAACAAGAGAGATTCTAATTCAATAATAACAGATACAGAATATAAGTACGAATATAAGTTTGAGTGAATCCTCCCACAAAGAGGGAGCAGGTGTTTGTGTGCCTCAGTTTAAAAAACAGTTTATAACTTTATTTTATTGTTTTCTTTCTCTTCTTCTTTTGTTTGGTCTGGGTTTTCTATGATTGGCTATCTTTGCATGTATATATTCTATGAATATTTTATTTCATTTGATATCTGGTCTGTTTGAGAAGCACCTTGTAATTCTGGTTGTAAAAGGCACTATAGAAATAAAGTGTCATTATTATTATTATTATTATTATTAACAACAGTCTGTAAAGTATAGATCGTGTAAATAGCAATAAAAGAGAACACAGAATCAACTTTTATTGAAAAAATCATGAAATTAGCAATAACAAAACCACTAAAAATAGATGCTTCAGTGTGATTTATAATGTGAACAGAACAACTGCACTTGTCTGTGACGTCATAAAATACATCACATTGAGCAATAAGCAGCTTGACACATGCTTGACACTCCTTTTTTCTCTGGAACTTACTTCTTCCGTTGCTCCAACATTTCCGCCATTCAAACGTCAAAAGCTCAAAACCGTATTTTAAATGTCTGATTTAGTTTTGCAGGAATTTTTGCTAGAAAACCATGAAATGATGTAATAACAATGGATTGGAAGAAGAAGAAACCTGAGGTGATAACAGGAATCTCGCCATCCTCATGTTAAATAAGACCAAGCATGTAGAAGAAATATGGTTCCCAGCGTGGAGGCCTGAAGTCCTGAATCCTTTCCCTCTCAGTGTCAAAGGCTGACTTTGCTGAGTAAATGGAGCAAGCTCTAATGCTCCTGAAATGAATATCAGCGTCTTGACCAAACTCATTTAGAGATCAGTCAGGGTCTTAATCCCTCTCCTCGGGGGTGTGTGTCTGTGTCTTTTTCTAGTGCCCCCTCTTCCTTTTGGAAGAAGGTAATATGGCTAAATTTGCTTTGCTAATGGGCTTAGCGCAAGCTGTTACAGAGCAGAGTTAACACCCAGCATACCAGTGGCTTTTAATCTGACTTCTGATGGAGTGAGAGGGAGAGTGGCTGAAAGTTTAAGAAACATTCAGAGATAAAAAGAAGACAGGGGATGGAGGTCTTACAGTGGGGGGTTGAGGACTAAAGAGTAGACCTAGAACCTTTTCTAAGGAGGGAGGGAAGATAACTTCATTTATCTTTGGGGAAGTCTGGAAAGAAGAAAAAACTTTCTCATCAGTTGCCAGCAGCTTTAAAAAAATTAAACTAGTAATAACAATAATGATAAGAAGAAGAAGAAGTGCCTTTCTGATGTTACAGTAGTATTTCACAAAAAATCAAAGTCACATCAAAGACCACAAGCAAAATAATACAATACAATTCAAAAGAAATTACGGTAAATGATACAGAGAGAGAGACCCGCCAATAAAACGAACAAAGAAGAAAAATTTTGGGTTTTTTTTGTAACTTTGAGTGGAGAATAGTACAGTGGAAGATAGAAGGTGCAGAGATGATGGTGATACAACTTGACATTGGTTGCCACCCGCCAATAAACCAAAGAGAAGAAGAAGAAGAATGCAAAATATGGCCAACTCGATGTTGGTTTGGCAACTGAGTGGTGAAGAAAAAGGGAAAGAAGAGAGAAGCAGCGAACAAGAAAATGAGGATGGACACAATTGTTTGAGCCTAGCCTTTACTGAACCAGGTTTGTCCCATTGAGATCGAAAATCTCTTTTACATGAACGACCTGGTCGAGGACAGCAGAAACGCAGTTTGAACAATAACAGTAATCAACAGACAAACACACAGATCAAACCAGGACTTTTACCAAAACTATAAACTCATTCAACGTTACTATGTTTGGAAGTGGAAAAAAACAATCTGTTAATATTTCAATACATTTGGTGACAAAAACCTCAATGCTTTCTTTCCTGGTAACCGTCCAAACTCTGGAAACAAAAATTGGCAAAAGGTCCATTGAAGGAAGATTATGACTTCCATAGCTCCAGTTTAAAAGAGGAGATAATTTAATGAATGTGACCTCAAGAAGAAGAAATTGCAATATGAGTGCAATGAATGCTCTCCAGATGCAAAAGCAAAATGTTACCAAAAAAAATTACTGTCAACACAATACGAACAAACTTTTCATGTCACCTTTTGGAGATGGAATAAAAAAAAATGTGATGAGCCTTTTTGTCAATCTGCAGGCCCTTTTCCCTCCTTTTATAAAAGTTTACCGTCAGATAGATACATTTTAAACTCTGGCCCCTTCCTGGGTGTAGTTTAACATTCAGCAATTTTTTTTACGAGACTCTTAATTTCTTTGCATCTTGTCAAATAAAGCTGTGACTCTCCTTGAACATGTGCATGGTGGGAGCACACTTCCTTTACGGTGGCATCCTCTCCACCCACTGATAACCTGTGTGTGTGACAGCCCTGCGGCTTCCCATATGCCAGCTGTGCCATATGTGAATTCACCCTGCGATTACAACAGCTGAGGTCCATAAACGCACACTTATGATGGCAATTTCCTCCGAGGAAAAAAAGCTGCCACACCTTTAAGTTTTATCTTTACAAAACAAAACCCTTTTTTGTTGCACTTGTGGTTTAGTGCTCCCTCTCCTCTCCACATCATCTGACCTCCATTTGATTAAAATCTCCAGCTGACATTGGAGACAGAGGGCTGCAGAGACGGCCCCTTGAAAGCCGAGGCAGGCGGCAGAGCTGCTTCTGGTCTCAATGCAGGTCACCTGCGCCCAAGACGTCGGCCATTCTGGGCCACTGACCCACAAATAAGAGACTCAGCCAAATCCAGTTTGCCCCATGCCTGTCAGCCCTGTGTGTGTTTTCAGTCTCCTGAGGGTCATTCTCCCAGTATCTCCATTAGATTCTGGGTTTTTACTGCGTGCCTCACTTCTGCTCAGAGCACATTACCACAAGGAAGTCTTACTTGCAGCTGCTTTCATGGAGATTCTTTACGAAGCTTAAACAAATGCTGGTTTAGCAACTAAATAACCATTCAGACAGGGACTGTTGGTGAAGGTATTTGTCTTTTTGTCTTAAATCTGATGCTTGCAAATTTGCAACCGCTTGAATGTTACAAAACAGGATTATCAGGATCATTATAGCCAGGATTATCCTTAATGAGATCATTTGTTTACCCTAAAACATCTTTATACATCTTTAAACGTGGCTCTATTACAGGCAGATTTGTTGTTTTTTTTCTTATCACCAACGTTTTAGAATAATTTGATTCTTTTTTCTGACCAACTTTTTGCAGTGCTGAGAGGAAACCTGTGCAGGTTACAGGTTAGAAAAGGTTTGACTCTGTTTCTTTTATCTTCATTTACCAGCCATGTCAAACTCAGTGGGAAGTTTACCAGATGGGACAATGTATGGGCCCCGGATTGGGATGACAGAGGACTCCCTCGCCATTCTGGAGCGAAACAGGGGCTCCGGGGACCCCTGGGACCTTGGGGAGACCAAACCAAACGTGGAGGCCCTGGAGCGTGGCATGCCGGGCCTCTATCACTCGTGCTTCGACATGCTTCTTACAGAAGATGCAACATGGCTAGTGAAGGTTTCAGAGGCCTCCCAGATGGTGCCCGCATCCATGACCCATTTGGAACCACGGGAGGAACCAGAGCAGTGCCCTGTCATCGACAGCCAGGAACAGGGCCTCTCTCCCGGGCTGGAGGGCCAGGAGGAGGAGCGGTCTCTGGAGCAGGTGCAGAGCATGGTGGTGGGAGAAGTACTGAAGGACATCGAAACAGCCTGCAAGCTTCTCAACATCACCCCAGGTACGTTAGGAGGTGCCTTCTGCCACACCTGCTCCTGCCGCTTCTAATCCTTGAGTGGGGCGTTACAGTACAAACACACATAACTGACAAAAGACGCAGAGCTGTAAAGTAAACAAGGCATTTTTCATCCAAAAATTTTGTCTGTTACTTGCAGGTTAAAGAATATTGATTCAGAGATGCATAAGCCACTGGTTCTTACTCCCAAAATCAACACGCAGTTGTGTGGAGAGTCCAGTAAGGCGGCAGACCAGTTAAATCATTTCCTCACTGACGCAGGGCTGTGTTTGTCTGCTCCAGGATCTGTGTAATCCTGACCTTTTGCAAGAGCTTTCTTGGGCTGTGTCAGCGATGGTTCTTTTTCCTGATAGTCGACGTGTACACAGTGTTTAGGGCGAGGTCACTCATGCAAAGCAAACAAGACGAGGCGTTATGTATTGTAAGAGTTCTGGCTGTCATAAACCAAATGTGATCCCCAGTCATCTGCTCTGCTGATTAGAAACGAGGAGCCATAAAAGCACATTGTGTTTACAGTAGATTTATTATCTGTAATAGAACCTGAACTTAACACACACGAACGTATTGAAAAACTGGGAATTTGACTTGAATGTCATGATAACCTCAAAGCCAGGTCATTTATTGTGATGGCAGCTGGTAGTTTTCTCGCCATACTCACGTCCCTTTGTTTTCTCAGACCCTATAGAGTGGAACACGGGGAACGTGCAGAAGTGGCTGCTGTGGACCGAACATCTGTACAGGCTGCCCCACGCGGGGAAGTCCTTCCAGGAGCTAACGGGAAAGGACCTCTGTGCCATGAGCGAGGAGGAGTTTCGCCAGCGTTCGCCGCAGTGTGGGGACACGCTGCACGCACACCTGGACATATGGAAGTCAGGTAGTGGGTGTGATATTTATTTAAGTTTATTGTGGATTGTGTGTGCGTTAGCATGTATATTAGGTTGGAGGTAAAAGAGGTATAAGCATCATTTAATCATAATTTCTCTAAGTAAATATTTTTCTGTATTTATAGCCGCCTGGATGAAAGAGAGATGTTCAGCTGGAGACACCAAAACTGCAGGTATGTTAGTTTCTCTTGTACACCTGCCATTTGATTAACAATCTGCAATAAAAGAGAGGTGCACATTTTACACTTATGCACAGTAGCACATGCGCACATGGGCACACTTCAAGCCATTGTGAATTTTCTATTTAAACCTGAAGGGCTGAGTTTTTATCTTGTCCCCCAGAGGATGCATCTTTTCTCTGTGCGTCACAACACAATGACCCTCACCACAACCTGCTGTTGTTTTGTTGCAGGCATTGAGGAGCTTTGGTCTGAGGCAGATTCGTCCTGTTCTGGTCAGCCCATTCATCTGTGGCAGTTCCTCAGGGAGCTCCTGCTCAAACCTCACAACTATGGACGCTGCATCCGCTGGCTCAACAAAGAAAAAGGTTTGTTGGTCATGTTTTATTGTTATATTTGTATATTTGTGCTTAGTCGTCAACCATTTCAAAGTTATCCATATAATTTAGTAGTGCACAATGAATATTCATTTGATTCAAATAACTTTATCCATTAGGAACTTCATTTGTGTGAAAGCGTCAGTGCTACAGGTCTACATACAACATACAACTTACAACATACTACATATAACATACAGCATACTACATATAACAAACATCACACAGTGTACTACATACAACATACAACATATAACAAACAACATACTACATACAGCATAAAACATGCAACAAGCAACTTACAGCATACTGCATACAACATACTACATATAACATACAACATCAAAGGAGCAATCAAAGCACTTTATCACTTTAAAATTATAAATAAACAATAAATAGTTGTAAAATAATTGATCAGCTATTAATGAGTTTGATGGATTTAGACACAAAATAGATTCTGGCACATCAGTACAATTAATTTAAACGAAGAATAAAATGACACGGCATATTTTTAGTTCAGCAGCAAAATCAAATAAAAACTAATTTATTCTCCAAAAGCATTTTGTCCTTTATGGTTTAACCAAAGAAGAAAAATGAAAGAAACACAAGTTATACGTAAATATAAAATCTCTTGTGGTTCCCACCAGGTATTTTTAAGATCGAAGACTCTGCTCACGTTGCGCGGCTGTGGGGACTCAGGAAGAATCGACCGGCCATGAACTATGACAAACTGAGCCGCTCCATACGTCAGTACTACAAGAAGGGCATCATCCGCAAGCCCGATGTGTCCCAGAGACTGGTGTACCAGTTTGTTCACCAGGTGTGAGGCTGCAGCAGAGTGTGAGGCTGCAGCAGAGTGTGAGGCTGCAGCAGAGTGTGAGCAGACGGCAACCTACAAAAACCAAATGGACACAATTTCCCATCATGCACTTGAACGCTTGAGGTGACAGAGAACACGTGCACTGACCAACCCCAATGGTTCACACTTCCCCCGGCAGCACTGACAAACTGCTGCTGCTTATCTGTGCACGGGGCCGAGAGCAGGAGGCAAAACAATGTGGATGCTTTTTTCTTTCCTGCTGCAGAATGAAACTGCCGCTGATTAAAAAACCAGAGACGAACTTTAATGCACTGCTTTTTCATTTGCAAGATCTGCCTGTTGATTCAATGTGATTCTCAGTTATCCTTCACTCAACAAACAGTCAGAATTAATGGCTCCTACCCACAAGTTTCAGGAAAACGCCCCATCACTCATTTGCTTTGTGTTTTTTTTATTTGGCTCATTTTGACCGTGTTTGAATTGGAGCCAGTTTCTCTGCCACAGTTGAACGGGTTTGGTCCCGGTTGTTAAACAGTCAGCTCCCGTAACTCATCAACCACAGAACAGTCATGCTGTCTCTTCATTATCTTATCTGAAGTGTGAAAAAAGGATGCTTAAAAAAACTGTCTTGACTTTTTTCATAATGCCACTTCGATTCTTTTTTCTTTTTCTGATGCGATACTTGGTGGTGAGGGATCTATTCCCTAAATACTCTGAGGAGCCATGCTTTATATCATATGGTTTATTCTGCTGTGTATTGCATTTTACGTTATGTAACATTTATCATGGAGAATCAAACTGCTTTAAATAAAATAAGTAGAAATAAGAATGAATAATAAAACATGTACAAGCACACAAAACAAACCATGAAATTACAAATGAATCTATATTTGTTATGGTGGATCTTTGAATGGCTAATTCTAATTAATGCTAACAGTCTAGGATTATACACGTTAAATGTTATCTGCTTAACTTGAACATCACAACAGCTGCTGGCTCAGAGTCTTGTTATTTCAATCCAGCAGGTTTTCATTTTTATTCATTTACATTTTCATTCACCAATCATTCAAGATAATGTCATAACAAAAATCCATCATGCCAAACAGGACATAGACGGTTGTGGCTGTGTGATCTTTGTAACCTTTGTCTGGATGTTGTGGAATTAAATTAGTCATCGTCTGAAAAATACTGTGCCAAAGAGAAAACCCATAAAAACCCATTAAACCCATTAAAATAATGGACAAAAACAAACAATAAAAAGTACAGTATTTGCTTTGGATGTTCACATTTTACACTCTTGCTGTTATAAACAAATGCCAAACTAATATAGATCATCAGTGTCCGTCTGAGCATGGACACGATATCTAAACCCACTTGTTTAATCATTCTGCAAAGCTCAGCAATCTCGATGTAATTACTTAATTGATGTGTTTGTCGACAGTTTTATCTTCACCAACTGATGCCTGTTTCAAAAGAAATTCAACAGGTTTTTAAGATTTATCGTAACTGCCCTTGATATGAGTTCCTGCCAAAAAACAAGGCCTCGAGAGACATGGAGCTGTTCAGTCATGCAGGTTAAAAATAAAAGCTGGAGTACGAAATCCAAGATACTGTATATTTTGTTAAAAAAAATTTGAATTAATTGTAACTGTAATGTTCCAGAAAATTACATAAATTACAGGAATGTCAAACAAAGTTACTTTGGCATAAGAATGAATAGTTTATCAATAGGCCTCATGCACTGTTGTAAGCTTAACAACAATTATTTTAATTCAGCATCCACCCTGCAAACATCAAGTCTGAGAAATGATTTACAGTCATTTCTTATCCAATCGGAGATTTTTAGACATCAAAATGAAAACATTACATGGATTAAACCATCTGACTTGAAATGCAACTCAACTTTAGATGGAAGTTTGTTTATTTATGCTTTATCAACAGGGAATCTCCCAAAATACCACAGAAAATGTCTTTCAGCAGGATTACGGAGAAAACAACTGAAGAGCTTTTATTATAATTCAGTGGAAGGGTGGGCTATGGTACTTTCTCCTCTAAATAAATCAGGAATAATTCGAGGAATGATATCTGACAGACTTAAATTCAATGAATTAGACAGCAACAAAACAACTGAAGTGGTGTGATGACATATGCAATAAGTTGGGCTATTTAAAGGTACAGTGTGTAGAATGTTGTGATATCTAGTGTTGAAGTTGCATGTTGCAGCTGAACACCCCTCACCTCACCCTCTCCTTCCAAACATGAAAACGAAACTGTGGTAGCTTCAATTGTCATAAAAACTCAAAAGGTGTTTAGTTTGTCCAGTCTGGACTAATGTAAAAAACATGGCGGCCTCCGTAGAGAGGGTCCCCTCGATGTAAATATAAAGTATTTAAACATAAAGGGTCTTTTCTGGGGTAAAGAAAACTACAATTCATACAATTTAGATGACAATTTCTGACAAAAGATCCCTTTCACCTAAATCTTACACACTGGACCTTTAAATGCATGTATTGTTAAAAAAGGTACGACCTGTACACCAAGCCACAAAATTCATTTAAAAAAGACAAGACAGTAATTTTAGTAAAATGTCTGTTTGGCAAACTGTCACCAAGATGTCCTCGCTCCACGTTCGGTCAAATGTCAGTCGGAATTTAAAAAAATTCCTCATCCACAACATATATTTAACAAAGTAAATACAGGAGCAACTGGAAAGAAAAACCAACTTACAAACAAATAGCAACCACAAATTTCAGAAGAACTGCAGAAGTGGATAAGTGTTGATTCAGTTATTACAGCACAAAGAGGAGGCTCATTATCTTTGACGCAATATTGACAGGTCTGAGGTCTCATGAGGAATCGGTCCTGTCCTCTGGCTCTGTGGGAATTTCACTGGATGACGTCTGAAAACTGGAAGCAGTTGTGTGTGTTGAATTTACAGGAATGATTGTGACTGTTTGTGGGGATGTGATGACTTCATCTCTGTGATGTGGTTCCTGCTGACCTCTAGTGCCAGAAACTGTTCATAAACGTTATTAAACCCAGGAGGACACAGCAACAACCTCAATGTAACTCCTTCACAGACTGCATTAAAGTGAAGGAGTATAATTACTGTGCTTAAGTACAATATCAAGATAAATGTACTTGATTTAAGTGTTTTAAGTTTAAGCTACGATGTAAATCAAACAGAATTTCAGGTAGATAAATATTGTGTTTTTTACCTGACAGTTGCAGCTACTAATTAATTGTTATAAAACAACCGTCACTCAGGAGCAAAAATCATTAAACTTAAAGGAAATAAGAATGTGACATATATCATGATAATTATTCATTTTAATCATTTAAAAAAAATCTTATCATATCATTAATTATTATATATATATCACATATTCTTGGTCGTATTACCCAGTCATGATATAGAGGTTTTAAACAAACTTAAGAGAAAAAGCAGTTGTTCCAAACTTAAATTGTTACTGTTGTAATAGATACAGATGTTATTATAATAGATTACAGATTGTGTAGTTGTGAGATTGAATTACCTCCACCTATATATAAAATAAATAAACTAGCTCCACCTCCAAAACAATGTAAAAATACTTATCATAAATGCATCACCGATCACTGGTATTAATATCTGTATGACAGCATATATTTTCAATGACAGGACACTTGTTTTCAATATATCCAATATTACTCTAATCATTTGATCAGATTTAATAGTTTTCCTCCAAATCACATTTTCTTTGTAGGACTTCACTTCTTCTGCCTGTTTTTAAAAACATTACATCACATACGACTGAATGAGCTGTGTGTGATTCAGTGATGACTTTTCCTCTTGTGTTTCCTGATGACGTCTTTTATTGGTGCTCGTGCACATGAACAGGCGCAGCGCCATCTTGATACCAGTGCACGCTGGTAACAGGGTGACGTCAGCAGTGACGGGGGTTCGCGTGGGAGATTGAGGCCTGGGTTTGGTCTGTCAGGCACACAGACCTCATAAAGGGATTGGGTGCCGGACTATAAATATTGTACAGTAGAAACTGTGTGGAATACACGTGTGATAAAGTATTAAGTGAGTGGTATGATTGGAGTGGTAGTAGTATTACCAAAATACAATGTGGAACAACAGTGTTATAATCAAATCCAATAGCATGCACAGACAATAACATGTTGTAGGAGTACAAACTAAAATACATTAAATGATAGAAAATACATTTTAGCAAGAAGTGTATGTAGTAAAACTAGTAGATCAGATATTAGTGAGTATTAAATGGATAATAAATATAGTAAAGATGATATCAAAGACAGAAAGTCTCCAATCTTTCCTTTCAACACTTTTTAATTGATGTGAATCACTGATCCCGTCTTTCTGCCTCGAGTAGAAGTCATGATGGCGCCTCCCTGTGGACAGCATCTGGTGCAGCAGCAGCAGCAGCTCTGTCTCCAAACAGCTGATCTCAGACTCTTCTCTCCTGAGAACATCCGGTGAGTCCAACAGTCTCTTCACTTCTTGTTCTTCGAGACATTTGTTTGAGAAGATGTTTCACCAGAGAAGCTGAAGCTCGTGTTTTGTTTCTGTTGCTTTGTGTCTTAAAGAGAGTTCCCTCTGCTCAAAGTGAGAATACAATGAATTGAACTGATTCGTTTGTTTGCTGTTTATCCCTGAAAGTGTTGGTGTGTTGTTAGTTGATCTCTGGACTCTTTGTTGCATCATTCAGACTTTTTCTTTTCTCACTTCTTTATATTATAGTTCTTTGTGTTTACAGACGAAATGTTTGTTGATTCAACTTGAGAAGTTTCTTGAGAGTCAGTGAGAGTTGAACAACTGTTGTTGAAGAACGGGACTCTTGTATTTTACATGAAGCTTTATTTCACTGTGAAGTATTCAACTTCTCTGGATTTAGACAATAAGGATTCATTTTTATGAGATCAGGAAGTAGATCAGGAAGTAGATCAGGAAGTCACTTTCGGAGGGAAACTGCAAAGGCCTCACCTCAAGGCCTCACCTGAAAAAAAAAACACCCCTGTTCCATTCAAACTGGGAGGCCTGCCAGGCCGGCCATAGTACGGCCATTCGCCAAGCACCGGACCGGTCGCAGCGTATGTCCGTACTGTGGCCGGCCTGCAGGCAGCCCCCCCCCCCCACTTGTCTTGTAGAGATTGTGTCAAGATCTAGTTTTAAAACTTAAATATGTTTAACCAAATTGTGATCTGAATCTAGTTTTTAACTTATAAGGTCTCTGTGGCTTTTCCTCCTTTACCTCTAACATGGAAGCATGCAAACTGTGTGCATCACAAATTATACAGTCACAGATGCATGTACTGTTTTGACTAGCAAACACCTATGAGCACATGCATGCACACAAACACTTCCCTCCACAGCTCGAGGCAAAACACACAAAGCTACTGTGGCCCTCAAATAAACCCCAACAGACAATTGAAGGCCTCAGTATCAGGTGAACTCCCAGTCAGTTTCACTGGTTAACTGTGAACACATGAGCTGTATGAAAAGTCTTGGAAACTATTAAAGGAGTTATCATTGAAAAACAAGCCCATACTTATAAACCACAGTGATATAGGACAAGTATTTGACTACATGTGGCGTTAATGGAGAATTTTCAGTCATAAACATAAATGTTTTTATTTGATAACCATATATCTCTGAATGGACTGTGTATCTGTTTGAATTGACTGTTTTTGACATTTGTTGTAACAAAGTCAAACACATAACTGCAGTGACACATACAACAATAATAGAGAGATGCACAACTACAACAAAGAGGCACAAAATTTGGACAAAAAGACACACAATGACAATTACCAAACTTAAAGATACAGTGTGTAAGATTTAGGGGAAAGGGAACTATTGGCAGAAATTTAATGTAAAATAATCCTCATGATGTTTTCACTAGTTTGTTTCATCTAAATTGTATGAATTGTAGTTTTCTTTGCCCCAGAAAAGACCCTTTATATTTAAATACTTTATATTTACATCGAGGGGACCCTCTCTACGGAGGCTGCCATGTTTTTTTACATTAGTCCGGACAGGAGAAACTAAAAACCTTTTGAGTTTTTATGACAACTGTACCTACCACAGGTTCTTTTTCATGTTTGGAAGGGGAGGGTGAGGTGAGGGGTGTTCAGCTGTATACACACTGTATATACACTGTACCTTTAAATGGTTACAAACCACAAAAAGAAGTATTAGGTTCTAAATGAGACACAATAGGAAATAAAAAATGTTTGCAGATGTTTTGTGTCTCTTTCAGTCTGGGCGACTCGCTCCTGTTTAGGGTTACACATGTCTGTACCCATAATCATCACACTGTCCTTCGTGTTGGCTTACTTAGTCAGGCACAGTAATACAGTATCATCTTTAAATATTGGCCTTGTGAACTTTATATCACATTAAATAATTAAGTACATGATGCTGCACATACACACAGACAGAAGATATAGACCAACAGTTCCTGCAGAGAGTTAAATGTTCTTATTTATCCTGTTTGAGTATCTGTCCTCTTAAAAACATGATCATAGCTCGTCTAAACCTGAGTTTAGTTGTATAAACTTGGTATAATTATGAGTGATACCGACCTTCTGACAAGTGAAACTAATGATAATAACCACCATAGAGTAAATCAAACCAGATTAAAGTATCTTTAATTAAAAAGCGGCTTTGTACAAGTGTGTTTTATTGTCCTGTCTCAGATCTCTACAGAAACCCAGCAGCCTTCTCTCCGACGCTCCTGGCAGGTCCGAGAACGCGTCGGCCTGCAGGTCCCGGTGGTGCAGCGTCACAGCGGCGATGTGTCACTTCTACGGATAAACGACGGAGCTCGAACGCGTCCCGTTCTCCAGCGCCGCTCCGGGATAACGCGTGTGAGCTCCCGTTAGCCTCGAACACCTCCTGCACCAGCTCCCGTGTCCGCGCCTTCCTGTCCGTGTGTGGTCGTTTGAAATCCGGGGGATGGGGATGTTCTCTCCGGCGGGTAACGCGTCCCTCGCCGCGGTGACTTTGGCGCTGCTCGCCGTCGTCCTCTGCTCTTCACCGGGTAAGATCCCCGGCTGCTCGTCCAGGCCGCGCCGCCAGCTCCCGGTAACGGGATTTCTAACGGTCACATCCCCGATAACGTTGTCCCTCCTCCGGTCTGCACGGCCGGGTGTCACGGCTCTGTCAGCCCGGGAACGTGCAGCCTGGGTCGGTGTCAACACGACCACATGACGCTTCCCTGCTGGTGTTGTCGTGTTTGTTTTGGGCCTGGTGGTCCCTCACTAACCCTCTGGTGAACTAGTACATTTAGTTCGACCAGTTTTCACTCACAAATATTTAACATTCATTAACATTCGTCCTGTGACATCGTTCGACGCCAAAGCAACGATTACAGATTTATCGATTAGTCGATTAACCACAAATGTATTGTGACAGTTCAGTGATCACTTCTTAATAATTGTCGTAAGAAAACCAAAAAAAAATCAGCTGTCTGTACTTTTTCAAATGTCATCGATCGACTGATAATTAAGGAGAATAATCAGCAGATGAATCTATAGGCTAATAAATATAATCGATATATATGTAGAGCCCAACCTATAACAAATGGCAAATATCAGTATCTGGGTTGAATGTTTGTTGTTGTGTAAAGATGTACATTAACATTATGTTTATAGTTTTATTTTTTTTAAAGAAATTTAAATGTTACTTTTTGTTGTTTTAAATTCTATTTGTTTTTGTTTTCATTTTATTTATTGTTATTAATAATGTTAATGGTTAAAAAGTCAATGAAATTTGTTTCCATCTGGGTTCAGACGTCTTAGGAATCATTCCTACAGTCTTTGTTTTCTTAAATAAATCGGCTCATTTATCTGTATTGGAAATGTTTTACCCCCCCCAATATTGGTATTGGCATAGGCCTCCAAAAATCCACATAGGTTGTGGACTCTTTACTTCATGTCTTTTAAGAATAGCATTTTAATAAAAGTATTTTTTGTGCTCAACAAACATTATTTTTGCTGTATAGCTCAGTTTTTATCATTCATATCATATTATAAGTTTACACAGATGGTTCAAAGTGCTTGTGACTGACAGGCCCATGACCAGACAAGGGCGGGAAATAACAGATGTTTCCATAATTGATTAATCTGCCAATTATGTAGTGATGGATGTACACCCATAGAAAGTATGTAGGTTGCACTCTCAACACACAGCCAGCCATCGTACAGTGACATAAACAGACTGACACATTCATATGAATTGGGTAGGCAGGATAATAGAAACATCTGTCAATATAACACAATACACTTAAACAGCACTAAACAATAATAGATTTAGATATTGTGCCAAACTATAGAACAAGAACAACTGCTGCTGACAGCCTCTAATGTAGTTTCCATCTTTTTAACAACTTGGGACCCGGTAAATTGTGTTTCATTTTATTAGCTCAGAGTGTGTTACAGGATCCTTCAAAGTATGTTTCAGAAAACGTCGAATATACAAACTGATGTGACTTTTAGCCGCCTGCACACACATGGGCGTTGCGACCAGGCTTTAATTTAGTGTTGCCTTGAATTATGTATGGTGGAAAGCATAATTACACCTCCTCGTTTTTCTGACTATTCAGCTATTTCTTGATGTTTTACAGGTCAAATAATTTGTCGATTCATAGAAAATGTACATGGCATAATAATCAATAATGAATATGTAGTGATAGGTGCACTACAATAGATCTCCTCCTTTTCTATTTCTGAAACACAAGTCTTAAATCTCCCGTTTACTTTACCTGAGCCCTGATCTGTTTTCTTGATCGGGGATCTGACCTCTGCTACAGAGAAGCTTTGAATAATACATCACAACTGTGTTTGGCCTGGAATAAGAAAGACGTGAAGAAAGAAGAGCCAGTGCAAGTTGGAGATAAATCTTTATTTTCTCTTGAAGGCAGAACAAAGCTTTGTGAACGTTCAGGAGTTTTGTCACTTTGAATCTGTGCGATGAAACAGAAACAACAGCATGTTGCTATGACTGAATAATACTTCCCTCTTTCTCACATTCTGATAACCTTCCTCGATGTTGCTCTTGTGTTGCAGTCAGTGCAAATGAAGACTGCCTGTGGTACGTGGATAAAAATGGCACCTGGCACAACGGCTTCGACTGCCCTCTGATCACATTCTGTTGTGGGAATTGTCACCGGCGTTACTGCTGCCTGGACGCCTTCAAGATGATCACAGAGAGGGAGCAGAAGCGCTGCATGCTCTTCCAGTTCAGGTGGGGGCAGCGGCTGCTGGGTTTTAATTTAATGATTTATATTTACCAATTTGCTCCACACCAAGAGTCAGTGTTTGTGCTCACAGATTGAGGCTGTCAGTGCAGGAACATATAATTTCTTCAAACCAGACATATACTTGTTCTTCAGGAGGGTATTTATTGTTGGCATGTGAACATATATCTATACACACTAAGTACACACTATATTGACAATAATATTTTTATTGAAAGCACCTTTGGACTATAGAACAAACAATGCACAAGATATAAAGAGCGATATTGTGTTGTGTGCATATAGAGCAGCTCATCTGTGTAATATCAGTAATCAAGTTGGAGACACAAGTATAGCTAAAGCAAACGGGATGTACCTGACAATTTCCACAGCAAGGAGTCTGGGTAATGATTGTTTGCTTTTTTTTTACTGATGGGAAAAATGGTGTATTTATCCATTTAAACAATAAAGTGTAGCAGAAGCCAAGCAGGCTGTGGGGCTAGTGGCAGGCACTGAAACGAGGAGCATGTTAAAAGACAAAGCTTGACGTGGCAGGTAGCCGGAGCAGAAGGTGGCGACGAACCTGAGGCACAGACAATCACAGATTTAGGATCATACAGGAAACAAACTGACGTGAAACTGTGCTGTAGTGTTGGTGTGTAGGTGACCGAAGGATCTGGAGGGATGAGAGTATGAGACACAGATGTACAGGTGGATTGATGGGATAAGAAACCAGGTCACCACACCCAGACACACACACAATAAGATTAACTGGGGATAAATCACACCACGACGACAGAGACAACTGGGATTACCGATACAGTCAGATACACCTTATTGAACCCGGTGTACATCATGACACAGTTTGTCGACACCACGGACCACTGCTGCTTAACTTTGGCATCCATAGTTAAAAATCCAGAAGTTCATTCAAAACTTTCCAGATTACACATGACACAAGCTTTGTTTGTTTTTTTTAAATGGTGGTCACAATGTTTTGCTTGGTGTAATTGGTCTTGTTGGTCATTATGAACAGTAAAGCATTGGTGCCAGATTTAAACCAGTTCTTTGAATGTTAGAATATTCAGTGGTCCTCGATTTTCCTTGGTGGAAAAGGGATATAAGATAAACTGAACTGTTCTGTTCCTTATGTCCCATTGGCAGAATGTGGCCAAATGATAAATTTTTGGTCCCTAGAGTGTAATATCATCTCATTAGTCTTTCTATCCATTCAGTGATCTGTGTGTGCAGGGGGGGTTGAGTCCCATGTGAGGAATCGTGATAATGCAGGACTAAGCAAGTTTGTATCTGAGAGGCTGCAACCGGGGAGTTTTTCTCCACAGCACTGGAAAGTGAAACCATCCATCACTATCCGAACTGATGTGACAACCACCTACTTAATAGGCCCAGTGGGAGATCAGAACAGCGGCCGGATGAAATGGAGGGTGCAAAGGAATATTTCTCAGTTTTCAGGTATCAGGCAGCGTCTTCACAGGTGACTATGAAGTTGGCCTTAAAAGCAGTTGATGCTCTGTCTCAAGGATAACTGTGAGGACAGTGATAGAGTCAAGCTGGCCCAGGACCAAACAGCCGTTGCCACAGCAACCAAGGTCATAAAGATATGATAAACTGAGCCTCCAGTGAAGAGAGGGGGGGGTTATAACAGTTAACAGAGACTAAGATGTGTTGGAACCTGGCCGAAAAATAGATGAAGGATCTCCGCCATTAAATGATTTTGTGTCTGAATCACATTTCCACTTTAAATCTTTCTAATAGTGAGTTGCAATTAGGGAGATAGAGGGGCAGGAATACACTTTAGGCTACAAGATCAATCTAAGCTCTCTTCTTCCTTTCCTCTCAGCCCCACCACTTTAGCTGGCATTGCCTCCTCCATCCTCCTGTTTGTGGCCATCATTGCCACCATGGTGTGCTGCTTCATGTGCTCGTGCTGTTACCTCTACCAGAGAAGGCAGCAGAGAGGCAGGACACCATATGATGGTAAGACCTCTGCTCTTCATGACAAAATCAAGTCCAATTTTATTCACAAAGCCCAAAATCTATCAAGTATTTAAAGTCACTGCTGACACTTTCAGTCCAACTGCATTCGTGGCTTGTGGGGTCCCACAGGGCTCTGTCTTTGGCCCTATTTTGTTTAACCTGTATCTGTTTCCCCTTTGTCATGTAAGTCGTTATTTTATTCTACTGAAAACATAAAAATATTCCCTTCACTTTCATTGTTCACCTGCCTGAATCTGCAGCTGGTACAGAATGTAGCAGCAAGACTTATTATTTGCTAACTTTTCATTTACATTTTATTTTGTGAAGCACCTTGTAACTCAGATTTTGAAAGGCTCTATAGAAATACAGTTTATTATAACATGTATTATTATTAAAATCATACATTTAACTCAAGGGCTTACCAATCTGCACAACATTATGAGACCCTCTGTCCTTAGACACTTGATTTATTTCCACCAATCATGTAGTTTTCCTTCACTGCAGACTCAATATTGATATTATTGATCTCACAGCCCAGCAGATCCCCATGGCCAGCTACCCACTGGAGCCCATGTACGACGCTTATGGAAAACCACTGGGACCCTCTGAGTATCCGCATGCAGGTTATCCATTGCCAGCCCAGTACCCTGGCATGCCCCCACAGTATCCGGTGATGCAGCCTGGCCCGTATCCACCACACCCAATGGATCCTGCTTACAGCCAGGGTAAGATTAGCACAACTTCACAGAGCGATAGTGACTTGACATTCTGTTGAACTGTGATAAAGGCTGTAAAACATCCTGGTCATGATATTAAATGCACATTTCCTTGATCATCTTTCAATCTTTTGCTCTGTGACAGTGTGTAGAATGTATAGTGTGTAGAATTTTGTGATATCTAGTGTTGAAGTTGCATGTTGCAGCTGAACACCCCTCACCTCACCCTCTTTAAATAGAACTTAAAAAATATTTAGTACCTAAATCAATGAAGAGCAAATTAAAGGACACAAATTCAATTTCATTCATTCTTAGAGGCTCTGTGGATTGCAGTGGTTTGTCAATCCCCCACATGGACTTCCCATCAGCCTTTAGTCTACATCCACAGTGTCAATAATGCTACTACAGATTTTAAAGCTTCCTACAATTGAGACTTTTTGAAACAATGAGCGATCTAGATTGTTTTCATTTTAAAAAGCTGGATAACAGTGTAAATATATTAGTGTAGAGGTTGCCCTGGCTATACTCTGGGTTCACTGCTAATAAGCTAATGCTAAAAGGCTAAACAGATAGCATCAACAGGGTAAACCTCGGTGCCAACACAGCCTCTCAGAATCATGACTGTTGACTCATAATCATGTTATTCAGTTCACATCAAACTAATTTAAAAAACAAACCAACATATTATTTTGCATTTTATTATGAGAAGAAAAAAAATTAACTGAGCTTAATATTGCCTTGAAAAAAACGTAGATTTGTAGTTGATTGTCATGAAGATGTGACTTAAGTATATTTTTGTGTGTTTGCTCATGTTTCAGCTCCTCCACCGTACTCTCCACCTCAGTATCCTGGTCATTGATGGGCTCATCTCCACAAACACACAGTGGGAAATCACAGCAGCTGAGAGAAATGACTGTTTCGAGAGGAGAAGGCAGCAACACTCTCACACACACTCCTACAAACACACACACACTTCTACAAACACACACACACACACAGACACACACACACACACACACACAGTCAAACAAACACTACGGCTTGACTAGCAGTGCTTTGCCTGTAAAAGAGAAGGAAAAAAAAGGCACTTTAAGATTTTTTTTTTTTTTTTTCTGCCCTACTTTTCTGGAATATTTACATAATTCAAATCCTGCCCTACAACCTGATTGCTCCTGGTCGGTTTCACAGAGAGCTTCACGCCATTCCCCAAAAGTGAAGGTTTCCGGCTGGCGTCCACACTCTGTGCTGCCACCTCTGGTCACCTCAGTGGTGTTACCTCAATCACATTACAGAAGAGGGATTTAAAACAATGATGATGCACGCCCTTTTTATTTATCACAAGGAGAAATGCTTCACTTTCTCGCTTTTGTTAAATCTGCGTCATCTCGGTCACTGATGCGCATTCTCCAAATCTGAGTACACCATGTCTTATACCTATTTCTTTTGTAATGTGGTAGAGGCTAATGTGAAAAGTAAATGGGAGATAAGGGAAGTTTGTTTGATTAAGAAGTCACATTAAAGGCAGATATGATGTGATACAGATTTTTTGGTTCTCCCAGTTCTGTGAAAACGCCTTTAGTCGCAGTTTAGATTCATCTTTGTCTCTTCTTCTTCATGATAATATATTAGCTGCACCACTCTTATGTAACATCAGCATGCTACCCATTCAAATTTACCTTTTTAAATGTATCCGTCCTCTCCTGCTTCTTAGAACTTGTTGACCTCATAATGGCAGGTAGTATGATTTACAGAGGTATTAGTTTTGGGTTTTTTTCTTCTAACATATCAGGTCAAGGGTCGCGCTGCTTCGATAAAGACAAAATGCCTGGCCTTACAATAACTCACCATGAAAAATAAGAGATTAACTATTTAAATACATATTTTGTAAATCTGTTCTTCAGCTGAATATTTTATGATAATGTAACAAGTTAATTTAAAACAATGTATTGTTATTGTAACATGGGATATGATGTTTTGGCATCTTTCAATTTGGTATTTATTAATCATCGAGGTTTCCTTGTACTGTGAATGGGTTTTCACTGTCTGGACTAAGCTGCGAAGCCAAAAATCTCTACTGTTGAAAAAGTAGACTTTTTGAAGGTTCGACATTTTGGGAAATGTGCGTATCTCCTGTCTTGTCAAGAATCAGATGACGAGACTGATGAGACTCATGTTGAAGCAGAAGAAGTGCACAGATCTTTTAGTAAAAGAGTTAAAGATGTAAACTCAACTCGTATAATGTAACAGCACTACATAAATGTCATGCTGCACTCATAGGACACTGGTGTTTGGAGATTGATCAGTGGCTTATTAATAATGAATTCCCCCCATGACTTATGACACGAAGGTGCATTAGTGTTTATCTATCAGCTCTGCTATTACAAACTTATTGTGTGATATGCCTCACCTGTATAGTGCAGACAGGAGAATGCAGATATCCGTGCATTTCCCAAAATGTCAAACCATTCCCTCAGCTTTTTTTTTTTTTTTTTTTTTTTTTACAGATTTGGGCTCCAGTGAGGTCAGGGCCTGTAACCTGTAAATGAGTTAATCTGTTATCGGCTCTAGTTCAGCATCTTGTGCAGACAACAACAGCCCCGTGCCCTTGTAACATGTATGAACTGTAAAATATGACGTCTCTAGCATGTGGTGTACATGTGTTTGACTACTAATATGTTATGCCTGGATGATCTTTATTTTTGGTTTAATGTCTCTCAACCTTTAAGTCAAACAAGGCACATATTTATAAAAACATACTGATCAGAGAAGTCTGGTCTTTCTTACACAGTTCCCTGAGACGTAGTGCTGTATCTTGTCTCTTCTCTAAAACCATGCGATGAATCGGACGACAGTTACTCCCGTTAGTTTACAGTCAACAATTTTTTTCCGATGGCGATGTCCACATGTACAGATCTGTTGAGCCTTTGTAAAGCACCAAGAGAACACTGGACTTTTCTTAGTCAGATGCTTTCATCTGTAGTGTGACCCGATATTTGCTCAATGATGTTTCTGTTTATTTGTGCTTCTAAACCAACTCAGTTCGTGTGTTTAATGAAACTGACCCCAGTTGGCAAAATAACTTTGTCTAGATGAGGCTGTTTTTGTCTGTTGTCATATGGATGTTATGACATTGTAATATAAAGAGATTGAGTGAAAAGTTTTTATTTCTATTAACATAAAATTTATCTTTGGAATGTAAAATACAAGTCTTCTGTGTCCTTTCTTGTATTTTTAAAGACGTGTTTTTTTAGGAAATATGTAACATTTGATAAAAGGAAGAGTTTGACCACTAGATGTCGACATTAACCTCCAGTCAATGTCAAATGTGTTCAGATGATGGGAAGGATTTATTTCCATCTTATCGGAAACTTAACATGTGCCTTTAAACACACTGATTATTATTTACATATTATAATTAGTCAATTTATTTAAAACATGTATTAGTTTTCTTTATGGTTTATGTTTTAGAGTTAACTCAACCTAATTTGAAATTCACAAATTCACTGGAAAGTTTATTTTATTTGGCAAACAATTCAGTTTCAAGGAATATAAAAAGCTCATAAAAGAAACAGTGATGCTTCAGCTTCAGAAAACCTAATGTGAAACTCTCAGCTGTTAACATGAATCATTACCGAACAAACAACCAGGAACGGGTTTTAATATAAACACAAATTGTGTAATAGAAAGTCTGTGTAACTCAGCTCTGGCATCTCTGTAAACTTCAGCCCTTCCCATTACCTTTAAAGGAGTGTGTACCCTGAACTAAATATGGACATGCACTTTCACAGGATTTCGAAGAATGTCCCAGGCTCAGAGTCCACTTTGATGATGTGAGCCTCTTGCAGTTGGTCACTGGTACCCCTCACTGCTGCACTGCGAGTCCAGCCTCTTTGCACCAGGATTGATGCCTCTGGTGGCTTTTCGTTGAGCGGGACGTGACGGGACAGCAGGACATCAGCGTTGGCCTATTTGACTTCTCACCACAGGAGTGAAATTACACCATATTTAGATTTTTTTGATAAGGGATTTACTTTCCAACTACCATCAGCACCTTCAAAGATTCTAATTTCCTCTCCTCGATTGTTGCCTGTGACCCCAAATCTGTATCTTTTTTAAATTTTTTGGCCAACATGTCCAGGAGAAAAGTGAGAGGCCTGACCCGCACAGGCCGCCAGGTCAGCGAGGACCCTGACCTGGACAACCTGCTGTCCACCCTGTCCCCCGAGGAGATGGAGGAGCTGGAGAAGGACATGATGAAAGTGCCTGACCTCACCCCGGAGGACGGGAAGATCGTCGTCCAAGGGGAGAGCCAGCCTGCACAGCCACCTATGAGCAACAACGTCGGGGACACTAAACTGGACAGCAGGCGGGAGAGGCTCAGTCAGAGGGAACAGTCATTTGAGGTTAGTGTATAATTAAATGTGTTCCTTATCTTCTTTAACAGCAACTTAATTAGGGTTTTACACGAGGGAAACACCCTCTTCTCTATATGTAGATCTATATGAATATGCATTATTGTCTTCAAGTTTTCGGTAGAAATAACCTGCACATGTGAAGGGTTTATAAAATCAAACAACAATATATGACTGATTACAGTATTACATAACATCCAGTGTCCCAGGCTGATAGCTTTCATATTCCATTATTCATTTTGCATAAAGCGAACTGCCAAGTGGACCACATGCACCCTGAGTCCAGTCCATCAGCTCATAAATACTGGTCCCCAGAGTGGGTTTCTGTGCCAGGAAAAATATTTCTTTCGCCTCTGAGGCTCGCTTGAATCCATTTCACATTATTAATCATCTCCTCGCAAGCAGCAAAAGGCCTCTTAAACATGTGAAATAATTTCTATTTATGACACGCCATAAAAGATTTTTAACACAAAGATCCCTCGTTGGCTGGAGTGTCAAGGAGCCAGATTTCTAGCAGTTTCTGTGTTTGAAGCAGAGGCACCTCAGTGAATGCAGCGGCAGCCCTGCGGAGCTTCTTAATCCCAGCCTAATGGAATTCCTTGGTTGATTGCTTCTACGCTCCCTGCCTTTTAAGGATACATCTGCCAGGGCCGCGGGCTCACGCAGCAAAACAGATGGAGACTCACAAATCAAACCCTTAGAAAGCTACTCGCTGCAAGTGTGTCCCTGCACTGTAGAATATGGATCTGTGTCCTTTTGCTGACTATAAACATACATGCCACATTGTGTCAGGGGTGTTGTATATGTTAACTGTTCTGTTGTTGACACATTAACTGGTTTGTTTTCTTATGTAATGTCAATTTTCACATCACATACATGCTCGTCCTCCTGCAGGGGGAGTTGAAAAAGGAGAGCCGGAAGCAAGAATACCTGAGGAAGATGGGCCTGAGCCAGGAGGGCAACGACGACATCAGTGTTGGACTACGAAGACAAGCTAGCATCTCGAACGAAAGAGATACCAGGGTCGACGACAGAAACAGCAAAGGTCCCGAAAACTCAACAGAAGAGCGCAGTCGGCTCTCAAGTAGATACAGGAAACAGGAGAGCAACGAGAGCGATGTGAAAGAGGAGAATAATGTCAAAGAGAAATATGAAGACAGTAAATTAAGAGACAGAAGAGAAAACAGAGAGAGCACAGGCAACAAAACAAAGGATATGATCTCCAAGTTACAGGAAAGGAAGGATGACGGTAGAGAGAAGGAGAGGAAAGAAGACTGCAGGAGACGAGATGAAAGCAAAACCAAAGACATCATCTCAAAGCTACGAGAAAAAAGTGAAAAGGACGCAGGAAAAGAAAAGGAGAGAAAATCTGAGAGTATCAGGACACAAGGGCTTGTCTCCAAAATGTTGGAGAAACAGAGTAAGGTACAGGAAAACCAGGAGAGCAAATCAGAAGAGAAGAAGCCAAAAGCAGAGGAGAAAAAAGCTGAAGATAAAACCAAACCTGATGTCAAACTCGAGCGACAGCAGTCTGAGAAGGGCGAGGTGCAGGTGAAACATGACAAGGCAGAAAAAAGGACGGATAGAGAAGAGCTGGTTAACCACAGCGACCATGTGAAAGAGAAGGACAAGAAAGCAGAGGAGGAAAAAGATTCTGGTAGAGGGAAAGTTAAAAAAGATACAGAAACGGAGAAACTTGGCAATTGTGTTGCCAAAAACAGCCCAAACAGCAAGTCCAAGGTGGAAGAGGAGGAGGACGAAGAGTCGAGCATGTTCGATGAGCTGATGGAGCAGGTTCGGAGCAATGACCCCTCCCTCTGTGAGCTCAACGTCAACAACTCAGAGGTCATCAAGACCAAAACACTCATCGAGTTTGCAGGGGCTTTGCACAACAACACCAACGTGAAAACATTTGCTTTGGCCAACTGCCGCGCGGACGACCATGTGGCTTACGCCATCGCTGGCACAATACGCAGCAACAAGACCATCACTAGCATCAACGTTGACTCCAATCATCTCACCGGCAAGGGCATCCTGTCCCTCATCCAGGCGCTGCAGCACAACTCCACTCTGACCGAGCTCCGCTTCCAAAACCAGCGTCACATCTGCGGCGGGAAAACCGAGATGGAGATGATCAAGATTCTGAAAGACAACACCACGCTGCTCAAACTGGGGTATCACTTCGAGTTAGCCGGACCCAGGATGACGACGACCAACATATTGAGTCGCAACATGGACCGGCAGAGACAGCGGCGGCTGCAGGAGCAGAAGCAGGCCCAGGCCAACGGGGAGAAGAAGGGGACACTGGAGGTGCCCAAGACTGGAGGTGGAGGATCTCTAAGAAGCTCACCCAGAGCCTCCCCCAAACCTTCTCCCTTACCCTCACCCATGCCCTCACCGAAGCTGACACCCAGAAGAGGAGCTGGTGGTTCGGCTCCACCACCGCCCCCACCTCCTCCTGGGGGTGGACCTCCACCTCCTCCACCTCCTATGATGGACGGAGACGCCCTGAGGAACTCACTGTCTCCAGGTGGTGGTAAGAACTCAAGGGACCAACTGCTCGCCTCGATCAGAGGGAGTAATATTAAAGGACTCAAGAAGGTACGTGTGGTAGGTTTATGGAAAGGTCAGCTCAGCCACAGCACATTCAGACATAATTACATTTTTATTTTTCCCACAGGTGCCGGTGCCAAAGTGGTTGCAGTGATATTTACTGGCGGAGTATAAAGTGAAAAAGACGAGAGGGAGGAGAACCGAAGTGAATGAGATGAACTCTACGCTCCCTCGGCTGCAGCGGGACAGATGGAGAAAGTGAAACAAAAGTGTGTCGGATGAAAAGTTCTCACTATGAGTTCTCCTCTCAAACACTGGACCAAAAGGACTCTGTGGAGAATGAGTGATGCGGGGCTCTGTATCAGCCGACTGCAGAAAGTGCCATGAGTTTGTTTCTCTACACTTCATATTGACGCTTTGCTGGTTATTTGCACTAGATAATATGAAGCCGATCATATAACGTGTATGCATCTGAATGGAGCATGGTGTTGGGCGTGTGCGACAAGCTTAACAAGAGATTCAAGTAAAAATCCTAATATACAAAAGTTTATCGATGATATAGTGGATAATCATTTGGCGTTTATTTATTTCTGCAGAGGGTAGCCACCTTGCACCTTTCAGCTGTAAATCTCTTCAAACTGGGAATTCTGAAATGGCGGAAATATCAGGGAAATAACAAACATGGCGGCCTGACTTAAGAAAACCTGGGTAGGAAAAAAAAAAAGGTCAAGGTGGTCTTTGCTAAATCTCAAGACATCTCAGGCAGGGTTTATCAGATTGGAGAGCGGCCCAGCGGAGTCCTGGTGCATGACGAAAGAGTTTAAGCATGGAAATAATTACATAATGCATTTTTTTTCAGGAAATGCAAATGGCTGTCCTTCAGTATCTGATGTTATATTTTGTTCAGGATCATTCTAGCCCGGGTGTCTGAATATCTTACATAACTTTTTATGTAATAAAACAGCTAAGTGTTTTAACCTTTGGGGGATTTGGAAAAGCATTACAGGCTTCTATCAACGCTCCTTTTGATTTACGTTGAACTTTTTAACTGAAGGTCATTTCTAACAGAATGTGACAATCAAAAATCCGAGTGGCACTCGTGTAGTGTGTAAAGGAAGATTCTCGGCCATATTTGATTACACATGCCGATTCTTACAGAGCCTGTATGTCTTTAATAAAAGATCCTGGTATGTCTGCAGTGACATGTCACAGTTGTAATGTTATACATGGCTGATATCTTTAAGGAGAATAATATGCATAGTATATGTGAAATTAAATTAACTGACTTTTGCAATATTTTTCAGTGCGATAAATCAAGGTTTTTATGTATTAATATCTGTTGAGCTGTCATTTATTCTAGTTGGTTTATGAGTTATTTGAAATTGCACATTTTGAACGTGAGATATCTGTGAAACGCCTTGAGGGCATTTCTTTAAATGTGGTATAAACATTCAATTGGACTCAAGGATGAACCGATTAGATGGTGGTCAAAGGTCAAGGGCTGAGGTCACTGTGCTTTAACAAAGAACATTTTATATCATGGGAAGACATTCACAGTATATGCACACTGCAGCATTAACCTCATAACAAGATTTAAAGCATTTGTATTCCTTCAGTAAATGTGTGAATCTTGAAACAGAGTCACTTGAGTCAATTTCAAGAACTTCTGCCTCATTTCAAACTCATTCACATGTCTGTCCCTCTGCAACCAGCCATGAAAAACCTTGAGACAGTCTCTTGCTCTTTCTGTGACTTTCTTTCTGAAGCTTCAGGGAAACAGTGGACAGAGTTGTCTCATGTCTTCCCACCAGCTGGGGAGGCAGCCATCATCCTGGGTGTTCACAGTCGAAGAGGAGAACTGCAGCTACAGGCCAGTTTATGTTTCTATTGCCCGGCCTCAGCCTCCACATCCACGAATTGCCTATATTTGGTCATTTCTCAATGAAGCCTTGCTCTGCAAGTCATTCCTTTCTCCTTCCTAATAATGGGCAGCGGGCCAGTGGTCTGTCTCTCGGCTGTAGCTGCTCCCCTGACCAACAGAAGAAGAGGAAAGAAAATGTTGAGATCACCGCAGAAAATAACCTTGTTGACAGTATAATGTAATACATTTCTGGATTGACGTTTACAGCAGGTATGCAGTATGCTGTAGTTTAGTTTTCAAGTTGATTGAATATCAAAGTTCCTCACAGAATCTGAGGCCTTTTGTGGCCCCTGTGGGTCTGGGGTCCTGTATCAGTTGCCCATTTGCCCTGTTGGTAATCACACCTCGCGCAGTAGAAACAGCTGACAGTCATTATTTTAATCTGTTGTGTCTTTGCAGGTCTCTACACCAAAACAATAACAACAGTTTATGTGTTTTATGTCTCATGTCTTTTCCAGAGGACGATTTATTAGATCAGAAGTAAGTGGTTACCTCTTAACCGCTTCCTGCAAAGACTCCGGGAGACCGAGCCTGTTGATATAACTTTCTTGAATTTCATATCTAAAGTGTCTCTAGACATATTTTGGTCTTTCGATTATGTCTTGACTTAACAACTTATTATGTGCTCTTAGCCTCGTTTATTCTTTCTTTCTCTTGCTCCTAGAAGGTGGTTGTTTACTTAATACATTTATAACCCTTTTCAACTTTAAAATGACTGAGTTAACTGTAAAAGTGCATCACCTTCCTTTGATACACTGGTTCACCCCCTTTTCCCCTAAAGACTAAAAATATCTGTTATGCTATTTCAGTACCCCCCCCCCCCCCCCCCCCCCCCCCCCCCCCTCTCACAGAAGAGACCTGCTGGTGTTGATAAATGAACGACTGCTGGTGGGTGCTTGGTGTTCTGAATGTTCTTAACAAACATGATTCACAGGATTACAAATATAACGGTGGAATATAACTCTCTCAAGTAGTGTGCTAGAAAACAAACTTGAGAAAGTACTTTCACTGAAATATTAAGGATTATTATTATTAGTATCATTGTTATGAATACTGCCAGATGATATCATGCTCTCTCCCTTGTTCGCTTAAAAACACTTGAAAACACTTAGTTTAATGAATTATTTTTTATTTAAAAAAGGAGAACAAGATACAAGTACATGGGGTTGTATCCATTAACATACAGGAACAGCGTGCTGTGCAATATCATATCAATCATATACATACCCTGTAGAGTTTAATGATATTCAAAATTAGGTTTACATTGTTTAACGTCTTTCAGGAGAAGAGGATAAAACACAGTCTTTTGCATTTATTGATGAAAATAACACAATATCTATTGTATTACGAAAAAAAACACGTATCTTCTTTTTTGAGGGTTTTAGGGAAAAGAAATCCCACATTTTCCCCAAATAATGAAAATTCTTTAAAAATCGGATGAATAATAAACTCACAGATTTCCCTCCAGAATGAGTTTCTTTTGTTTCTGGACGCTCATAACACAAAAAGCAGTTTGAGTTCCTGTCCTCCTTCATTTGGACATTTATGAAGAAACCTAAAAAACCTTAAACACCTAACAACACTAAAATAAAAAACTCCCGTGAGACATCACGTTACGTCGTGACGTCAGAGTAGAGATAAGCCTTGCGTCTCTGTTACGTCAGAGGGAACAGCTCGAGAACAAAATGGAGGAATATGCTAGAGAGCCATGGTGAGTCCTGAAAATCAAACTGCACCTTTCCCCCGCTGTGTTTCGTCAAGTCTCGTCCATTCCCCTGTGTGAAGCAACGAGCACGTCAAGTGTGCACCAATGTTTTCGCGGTTACAAACGCGACTCGGCCCACAACACTTAAAACCCGGCTAGTGG
Source organism: Paralichthys olivaceus (assembly GCF_024713975.1). NCBI lineage: Eukaryota > Metazoa > Chordata > Actinopteri > Pleuronectiformes > Paralichthyidae > Paralichthys > Paralichthys olivaceus. The sequence goes on from NC_091094.1 coordinate 7,300,767, forward strand.
GCTAGCACTAGCCTGTGTGCTAATATCCCGTTGACCTGCGCTAGCACCGCCTGCTCGTTGTAGAACCGCTGCTGCTACATCACGTTGTTAGTGACCTTGTCGGTTTTGTCAGTTCGCTCTCCCGCGTGTCATTACACTGAGATACACGATTCACCTCCGTCGAGACAGGTGACACTCGATGGAAGTCGAGCGTCGTGTTATTTAGTTTCTTTTCCTTTTTCAACAGAAGTCACCTGGGGCCAGATGTTGCTTTAGCATGTGTGAGCTAGTTCGGATAGCAACATAGACGCTACCATGGGGGCAGAGTGAAGATTGCACAACAGCCCTGAGAGGTCAAAGCTATTGAGGATGTGAAATGAAAACTGTCCAACATGTGATTATCTGAAGTGTGTGATTCACTAGTGTCGCTATGAAAGTTCTGGCTCACTTACTGTCGGTGTCATCAGACCAGTGGGTTCATCGTACTTTGTTATACAAGAGCTGCTTGTTATATGGTGAACACAACGTACATGTCTCACAAAACAGGATTTTCTACACTGCCCATAATCAGATGTTGTCTTGAATGTGTTCAAGATATGAAGTTGGATTCCACAAGAATTCTGAATCCCTAAAAAGTTACACGTTCTCATAAACAGGCGGGGACATTGTTATTTCCTCAGTGTCTGTTTCTTCATTGGCTGCTGGTTGCTTAAATTGTTGTCATACTGGCACATTGTGTTCTCTATTTGTAAAGATAATTGTTTACTGAGGGCTGGGCAATCAAACAATATCAGTAAGTAGCGGCCATATAATTATCTTTAATAGCAAAGGTTGAATATATTCCATTATAGTGCTTATGCATGAAGCACAGTGGGGAATAATTATACATAATTGGTCGTCCTCATATTTGCAAATTGTTTAGCTGTTTATCTTTTTGTCCTTCAACGCTCATTAAGAAGAGTTTAAAACCATGACCTTCACCCAGGAGCAAAAATCTGCAGATGAACTGGACAAAATAAAAATTTGACATTTATTGTGAGAAATGTAGATATCAGCTGATGTTCGCTGTAGTATCCAGTGACTGGTGTAGGAGGGTATTTGGTTAGCTTGAGAGGTTTTGTTTTCCAATTTAGCTACAACAAGTGTGTGTCCTCCATGACCATCTTTGGTTTTACTAATTTAGACATCACTGCATGACAAACGTAAAGACAACCTGCTATGTTATAGATACTGGTATCACATGTAACTACAACTTCACCAACGGTCTTTTGTATGAATATTATATGTCAGTGAACTCAATTAAAATGTTATGTTGTTCTTTTAGCCCCTGGAGGATTGTGGACGACTGTGGGGGAGCGTTCACCATGGGAGCTATCGGAGGAGGAATATTCCAGGCTGTAAAAGGCTTCAGAAATGCACCCTCAGTAAGTTCAACCATGAAGCTCAACATTGTTGTTTTCTGTGTTGCCAGTCAGTCAATTATTGACCTATAATCTTACAACTAACTACAAAAATGTGACCTGGTTGATTCTTGCTCAGTGTAATCAGTTTTCACAGATGATTAACACAGTAAAATATGTGTATATAATTGAACTGTGCTTCATTATCAGCTTTATTTCATAATGATATTTGAGTAAATTAATAAATTACTTCTACTGATCTTTTGTCTCCTCAAACTCTGTGTTGTTCTGTCTCGTAGGGGATGAGCCACAGAATGAGAGGTAGCATGACGGCCATCAAGACCAGAGCCCCACAGCTTGGAGGTAAAAACAAACCCTCAGTTTATATATCATTTGCCTTTTAGTAATATTTTATCTTGAGAATCAAATACTCTATTTAGTCCGAAGATGTTTCTGTGACCTCATGTGGTCTCATATCGCACATAGTTCTTTGTTGATCATGGAAAATTCATCCACAGAAATGTATCAAGCCACTGCTGCAATATAATCCTCTCTCCACTGTCCATCTGTATGCTAGTATGTTGCAAATAATCATGTCTTTAAAACTTAACATGGTTATATATGATATATAAAGCTACATGTACTGTTTTTGCAGCCCTTGTTTGAATGCAGACATGAGTTATGCACATTTTTATACTATTTTCTGTTTTTTTAATAAGAATTGGACTCTCCAACAACGTCAGTGTCCATCATTGATATACACTCGCTGTAATTCCACTGTCTCTGCCATGACATAGGAAATATATTACTCTTTATTTATTAGTAGTCATGTCCTTACTAGGTTTTTCTTTGTAACATTTGATATCTACCAATAACAACTAATTCCACTTCATTTACACGACTTAAAAGTTGATTAAACAGTGTAACTGACCCATTGAAATAACAGAGCTGTAGCAAAATGCAAGGATGTCTCACTCTGTTGGATTTGTTGAAACTGTTAAAACGCTCAGTTCCCTCATGTTTTTTGATACTAAATGAATACACTGTGTGTCAACCTAACCGAACAAAGTCTAGAAATGATTTAAATTGGTGAATCTTTTAAATGATTGCAGGAAGCTTTGCAGTGTGGGGAGGCCTCTTCTCCATGATCGACTGTGGTTTAGTTAAAGTGCGAGGGAAGGAGGATCCGTGGAACTCCATAACAAGTGGGGCCATGACGGGAGCTATCCTCGCTGCAAGAAGTGAGTAGGCTCAGAGGAACCTGGCGTTTGAAAGTCAACAGAAAGAGCTTGGATTCCTTTTACAAATGTTAATGAAGCTGTTGTACTGAACCCGTATAATGAGCTTATCTTTTCATAGACTCTGCTCATCAGTGTAAAAACTGTCCAATACCACTGAAGAGTTTATGACCTCAAGATTGTTTGTACTCTGACCTGTGCAACATAATACCATATCACTGTGACTTCCATCATATGCACCAAGTCCTCATATGTTTTATTTGCCCGTTCACTAGTGGTTTAAAACAAATGGACCATGTTAAACAGCCGTGTATGTCACAGTGCTTCCCCTGAATTTGAATGTAGTCATGCTACTTAAAAAAGAAAACATCAGATGTCTCCTTTTCTATAAAAGTTTATGTTTTATTACAGCTATTGTGTTAGACTAACTACAGTCAAGGCAAAGCAACTGGATCTACCCACAAATCAGTCTTGATTGACATCTGACGGTGATCACCAGGGTTATTTACTAATGTCATCAAGAGCAGCACCTTTCTTTAAATGTTTGCTGTTATTGTGTAAAGACAACTGAACAATGGTGGATCTTTTAACCACATCTTTAAACATAAAGTTGTCAACATCCAAGTTGAATCTAAAGGTATATTTGAGCTTAGGACATGAACTAAGAGTGACTGTGGCTCAGAAGGTCAAACTGAATGTCCACTAACCAGAATGTCGTTGGTTCCCGGCTCCTCCAGCAGTGTGTGATAGAAAAAGCACAGAATATATTAGCTCTGCATGGATGTGTGAATGTGACTGGTACTGTAAAGGGTTTCAGTGGTTGATCAGACTATAAATGCTGTGTAGATACAGTCCATTTATGGATGTACGTTCATTTCCTGTTCCTGTGTAGATGGACCAGTGGCCATGGTGGGATCAGCAGCTATGGGAGGTATTCTGCTGGCATTGATAGAGGGCGCTGGAATCTTGCTTACTAGGTTTGCCTCTTCACAGTTCCCCACCGGTGAGTTGTACTTCTGATATCTGAAGTTTATATCACAGAACTGATTGGTGTGAATGACTTTATATGGAAATAGCCAAAGAGCAAATTGGTGGTTGTGCTTTGTTAACAGCTGTTAGACGTCTGCTTGTCCGTCATCTCACTTTGAAGTTTGTCTTCTTTTCTCTCCAGGGCCTCAGTTCGCCGAGGAGCCTGCTCCTGCGTCCATGCCCACTCCGTCTTTTGGAGACTACAGGCAATATCAGTGAGGTGGCTCCCCATTGCTGTATCCTCTAGGCCTTTTTTGAATTCCTTGCTGAAGTTACGAAGAAGAAATTGGGACGCAAATCATCACACATCAAACAATTAAAAAAACTGCACCCGATTTTTAAGGACTGTGTCGGAGAAGTGATGGACAATATACATCTTAATTTTCCTTCTCTCAAGAGCCATGTACAGATCTGCCTTTTGCCATTCTCAGCCTTGTTGTGTGCATCAGTTCTACCCCAACATTTGTCAAACACAGATATGTACTTGTGGGCTCGTGGGAATGAGGCGTGTTTTTCTATTTTGTTCATATGAAGTATGTACTGCATGTAGCTCCACATGTGGGAGGCCAGGACAGATGAGCTCTGGATAATGTTGAACCCTGCAAAAACTCATCACACTTGGAAAATAATAAATTATATATAAGTATAATACTTATGGGTATATACAGTAAAATGTATCTGCTTGTATACGCTCGTTCATCTTTATTTGCTTTGAATACGTCTCCTGCTTGTGCTGGCCCCTGACATTTGGCTGGCCTTACTTATTTCATTTAATTCCTAGTCAAGAAGGCAAACATCTGTCAGATCCAATGTGATTCCAGGAATATTAGTCTGTTTGAAAGTTATTTATTGTAGATTGTACAGAGTTGTACCAGAATGTGGTATTTTTTATCTCACAGTGATTTCACATTCATCACAGAGCTGTGGAAAAGACTGCTAATGACGAAGGTTGGCATAGACAGTACATATGTGTGGAGAAACTCGAGCAAGGGATTGATGTATAGTGTATTAAAGCTGTTTGCCAGATTGTACAATGGTACAATAAAGAAACAAGCTGTACAACCTTTCTTGTCGCATTATAAATGATTACAACCCTCTTATTTCTCATCTTGGTTATGAAAAATATAGATTGAGGGCTTTTTAAAATGTTTCCACTGCTGCTTATAATCCATGCTCCCTGTGCAGAATCGCTCATTCACCACCAGAGGGGGCTCCTCCCAAAGATACCCAGACCTGTGTTGCTCTTTTCTTTCTCAAATCTGTGACTGACTTGATTGGGATGTGTTTACTGCAGGAGACGCATGAGGAAACACTTTCCTCTCACATTCTTGTACGTCTGCATCACACACCTTATCTGTTTGAAGCCAGCTCGCTGTTGGTACAGGGGAAGGACATGATGATGAGGGGTCAGGGATTGTTCGCTCATTTCAGAGCTGTAGCAAAAAACACATTACATGATATTGACATGAGCCTTCAGGGGATTTTAAACATCTTGAATATCTGATTAGTAAGTCCAGGATGAAACTAACCATTCGAAGATTGTACTGATCAGTCTGGCTGTTTTTTCTCAATAAATCAAACTTATCAAATGAGAAGATGCCTGTTTGGTCCAGCCAGATCCCTGCAACTCAAACATTCAGTTTACTATCATGAAAAGATCAAGAGGAGCAGAAAACATTAAAATATGAGCAGTAAGTTTTTCACTCTGCAAATTTCCAAACCAAAAGGTCACTCCTCCTTCAGGTGTGTGTGATGTTTAAGTATAAGTAATCTTGATTTAAAATATGTGACTAAAAAAATAAAGCAGGGTGGTGATTAACACTCATCATGAATCTGCAGCCCTCATCATCTAAATAATGTATATTTATTTATTTGTTTGATATTTTTGATTGTGTTTTCAGATGCTCATATTCACAGCTTTTCCCTTTTGCATATTCACTCAAAAACCATTGACAGATTTGTTTTGACATGGTTTTAGAATGAGACAAGCTTCTAGACTTGAGACTGGATGAGGATTTTCCCCAGAAGAGAGCTGCTCTGGTTCATGGAGTATCAATATCATATGATATCATCATTGCACTGTGTGACAGATTTAACAAACACAAGGCAACTCATCTTTGAAGAATGTGTTATGCTTTGGGCTCCAACTATAGAGATTATCATCAGTATCAGTGAATCTGTTATTATTTCATTTCATTTAACAACATGGTGTGTGAAATAATGGTTGACTTAAACGGTTAATTGTCAAAAAGGTTGTTATGTTGGTGGACTCAGCAGTTTTCTATAAAGAGGAACTGTAAGGTTTAACAATTATTCATGCAGGAACTAACTATTTTAAGCAGAGAACTATTGCACAATTAGTACTGTTTTAAATATGGCTGCAGGATGAAGTAGGCTTGACTCAGAACACAGTGTATCCAAAACAAATCCAAATTTACAAAGCATGCACACACGTGCACATCGCAATAATAACCTTTTACATAGAGCACTTTTTTAACAAGTACAAGCAAAGTACAAATTGCTGCACAACAAGAAAACAAAAGGTTAAAATACAGAAGGAAGTACATACAAAATCATGGTAATAATGATATATATAGATAAGGCCACCAAGCCTTTTATCTTAAGTGCATGTGCACAACACATATGAATGAAAGAAAGATATTTGAAAAAGTAAAACTAAATCACAATGTTTCCCTGTTCACAAAGTTTTCTCTTGTTATATCTTAAGATGTTGCACCACCACGGACCATTAAACTGTGTCTTTCGTCTCTGTCATGATTAAAACTTTTTTTTTCTACAAAGTTCATATTCATATGAGATCTGTAGTGTAATAGTTTTTTATAGAACACTTAACTCTGAGCTCAAATCATCAGTGGATGCATTGTTTTACTGGGATCTGTGTTACTGAGGTATTACAAGACGAATAGAAGAAACGTGCGCGTGCTTATAAATGTACTTTAATCGCTGATGAAAACCACAGCTGGTGTGTTTGTTTCTACTGAAGCCATCAGCTCGGTGCGTGCCTCCATCGCTGGCTCTCGGTCCGTGTGTCATGGCCTTTTAAGAAAAATGAGAAATAGTGGGGAGTGACGTGTGTGCGCGCAGAGGCCGGAGGCAAACTGACACTTGCGGAGCGGCGAGAGACAGCGAGCGACAAACGGTGAGTGCAAATACCCAACTTTAGAAGCGCAGAACCGGCCACTAACCACCGGTTTGCGCCGCCGCACGGAGCCTCGACCCCCCTCGCGGGACGACGGGCACACGCTGCGGGACGAGTGTTTTATCAGCCGGGTAAACGAGAGGAATTGTCCCCAAGTGCAAAACGGCAGCGAGCAGCACTCCCATTTTTCTAGTCAAGGCCAGGCGGAAGGGCAGGTAGCAAGCTAGCGAGCAGGCAAGCGGTGGTGTCTTCGCCGGGCGAACATCACCGGAACGCGGGTTGTTTTTGTGGAGCCGGCGGGGCTGCCGGGTGTTAAAGCGGGGAAATGTGACCGGTTGTGTCGGGTTTCTGAAAAACCGTGCTGCGTTCGTGTCGCACGCCGAGGACAGGAATGTGTCGGCTAGCTAGCTAACGAGCTAACGAGCCTCGGCTAGCGGTTTGCGAAGCGTCGGCCCGTCGCAGGCACTTAGAGCTAGCTAGTTAGCGGCATTTTGCTAACAAGCTTGATAACGGGACTTAGCGTGGATGCTGCCGTGTAGCGGGATCGTTTATGGGCAGATGCTGGCCCCGGCTGCCTGGATTATAGATTATGGTATTTTTTTAAAGGGTTTATCAGTAAGAGGGTTTATGATTTGAACGGTTTGATTAATCTTGAGGGGAAGCTACGGTTGTTATCATCATCGGCGGCGGTGTTGATTGCTACTCTGCGGTGCAGTCACAGCCACAGATTGCAGGGACTTAGCATGACCTGCAGTGATAAACATATGCTACTGCCACAAGCAAATTAGGTAGATTCACAGCGAGATAACCCAGCAGCTGAAATCACTTTCTCATGTCTGGCTCCGAGCTGTTTTTTTTTGTAGCTGCCTGGTCCAGTTTGTTTCTGCTGCAGAGCGGTGTGTACCAGGGGAAGTGTGTGGACTCAATAGCCCACAACTTTATTGATAATAGATGATCCAGCAGGTCTGAAAAAGCTCAGATTTTACTGTCCCCCATAAAGAGAAAGTCTTGCATGTGCAGTAAATAAATAGTTTGTGAATCCAATTGCAGGCTGTCAAGGGGCATTACACGCCTTTAAACTAAAACTACTATTATTGTGACAGTGCATAGTGCTCACATCTTCCCTCATTTGTGCAGTTTCCTGTACCAGATGCCCTCACTGATTTAAAATACTTGTCCCTGTTGTTTTCCCATTGGATTGTATGGTCATGAAGCATTTATTAATACCATCCTATCTGCTGTTCAGGAGCTCTCCAAAAGTCTCATGTAATTTGGCGAGACCATGCCCAAGTGGGAAAAAAAGACATCTGCAGTGAGTGTAATGATATCAAAGTTGCAGTTTTTCACTCTGTTGATAGAAATCATGCATCTGCCTCATCCTGTCTTCACAACCCAGGTTCTGATGATGAGATACAAGCTTTTGCACCCACTTCCTGTCGACCTTCTCTGTACAAGTCCCACTGTCTGGAGTCTTGAACAGGAACAGAGACTGGAAGAGGCTATTTTAGTAGTCAGCTACTCCTTTTCCATCCTATCAGCATGAAGCCTTCTTGCTCTCTGGAAAGAGGATGTGGTTACAAGTCAAGGCCCGAGCAATACAGATGCATGCGGCTGATGGTGTTTGTCAGTTACAGATCTTTGTCATAGTTAAGCCACAGTGAACTTTTTGTCCCACGCTGCAGTCTGTTCTGACTCATGGGGTCACCCTGGGTTGTGGTTAGCTTGAAAAGCGACATAAGGCTGATGCAGATAGATAATTGGAACATTTGGTTATTGTAGATCTTTTATGTTAGGATAGATAATATGCATTACGTTTTACAACTGAAACTGCTCTTTAAGTCCTTTCCCTTAAAGTCAGATAAGAAAAATCATGAGAACTGAGAAGTCTTGATTTCCTGAATGCATGTGATGTGGCTCACACACATTAGCTCCTTAAAATATGTAAGTGCAGTATTTGCCACTGAAAACTTACTGCTTCTATTTTTATTAACTGTGTTGGTACCACTTCATTTTTACAGGCTTGTAAATTCCTTATTTCTTAGCAAGTTTCCTGAGAAGTATATAATTTGGCACTAAGCGCAGCTAAATTGGAGACAGTTTAGCTGGTGTTCTCTCGGTTAATTAATTCAAATTAACTGCCAAACTAGCAAGTCTCCGAGGGCACCGCAGCTCAGCATAAACATGCAATAGTTTAACACGTATGGAGAGTAAAGCTGAAAACTTTAATAAAGCTTGATTTTGCAGGTTAATTATTTCACAATAATAGTTTCTTGAAAGTTTCCTGGTAAAAACAGTGTCGTTTAGTTGTAATTACAGTAAAAAGTGAGACTGATGCTGTCATTTAACCAATCTTTTATGCTTCTTTCAGATGAATTTCCATGAAAGAAATTTAAACCCCAGTGAATATTTATAACTCATCCATTTATCATGAAAAACTTGATTCTTCATTTATGCTGTATGTTTGCTTTTAGATATTTTGCATGAAAACATCTTGGAAGATTACTTTGAAATGAACTGGATTTTATAGTGCTGTAAGATAGACCGTAACCATATTTTGCACAAATGAATAAGTTGAATAATAAAATCAAATTAAATGCAAATTGAATTCATTTTAACTTTTAAATGGAAATGGAAAAGTAATTTAAAGGACATGGCTCTGGAAATCCTGAGTATGTTTCCAGGAAATGTTCCAGAAATTAGATTGGATTGTTAGTTGGAAACAATAATAACTCTGAAATAAAGCGGCGCTGCTTCTTCTTCTCTACTTAAACTCTTTCCTCGACAGGTTTTCTGCTGTCAGTGTCATCTGGTTAATTCCCCTAAAGTTTCTTATGCTGAGCTCAGTGTAAACAAACGATGTGACCTGTGGTTTGTTGGAGGTAATGAGTAACCAGGAGCTTATCAACATTTAAAAACACCTCACCAGAACAACGTTTAACTCACCCTGTGTTTTTCTACCCCTGAACCTCAAAGGGATAAACTTTTAACAGTGTTGCTTCTATAACTGTCATGTTGGTCAACAAGCAAGCAAATAAAAAGATTCTGTCATGCTGCTAGATTAACTAGCGGATGTGTGCAGTTTCACCATCCACACTTGGTTGGAGATACTCAGGGAAGCTGCCAATCATACAGCCTGCTGAGTCAGTCCCTGTGACAGCTTCGTTGCTGTCAGATTAGCCTCGCTAGAACAGGAAATAGTGGATCCTGAGTGTTGCGGTTAAGCTCTGTCCCCTCCCCGCTCTCAAATTGTGAGTTTTATAGTTGATGCAGCCTCACGTTCACTGCATATTCTTGCGAGCAGCACCACCTCGTCCAATTTCCAGCCTTAGATGGATGCATACCTTTGGTTGTAGAGGGTGAGTGATGTAGTGATGTCATGGTGGAGCATGTTTCTGTGGCATGTGGCTTTCCCTCGCTCCTTATTTGCTAGGGTTACTACGAGAGCAGAGCACTGGCCACAGTGTGTTTGTTTTGTCGGGAATGAAGTGTGTAGTCAAAAGGCAGTGGAAGCAGGGAGAGGTTTGGTGTTAAAGGGAGATGTCCTTAAATGGCCTCGTGTGTGTGTGTGTTTGTGTGCATCGTGAGTGTGTAGGAAGGCGAGTATGAGAGTACAGCATTGTCTTTAGTTTTCCTGGTAATAGTGTTTGTATGCAGAATAGATTCCAGAACAAGAGCATCACGTCCCTGATTTTGTTTTTGCCTTTTGTAGAAGAGGCTGCAGTCATGAGTGGAAAGCTAAAAAAGAGATATGAGCTTAAGGGAGATGAGAATTGTCCATTTGCTGAATATTTAGCAGAATTTGTCTTGATCAGTAATGTCTTTAGGTTTGAGGAAGGTGGTATTGTCTTTACATGATTTAAGAACAGTTACTTTGCCACTTGTTGAAAGCCTGGATTAATGCATCTGAGCTGAGAAATACTTCACTCCTGCTTCTGCTCATTGATGGAAATTGATAAGATTTTATCAACACTAGAGCTACAATCCATTCTGCCTCTGGTCCTATCGATTTCCCCTTAATGAGTCCAGTTCAGTTGTAAGTGGTAAAAGTAGGTCTTCACAGGTTTTCAATGCAACTGTCTGTGTCAATATATAAAATAAAATCACTTTAAAACAGGTTCTATGGGTAAAATGATCGTTTTTATTGCATTTTTTTTTCTTACTTAGAGAGCAAATGGTCATGCTGGGTCCATTAATCTTTGCTCAGCTTGTTTCTCCAAAAACTCGTTATCCAGACATCCAATAATTCAAATCATTAATTTGATCTGTAGTTACAAACAACCAGTGACCAAATGAAAGGCCATTAATTTGATTAAAAATGATGCATGATATATTATTCGGTCTGTAAAAGGTCAGAGAAGATCCTGATCGATTTCTAGAGCCTAAGGTCAGTATAAGTATAAAACCAAAAACTAATGGCGTAGTACATTTTCAGGTTGAGAAGCTGGAACCAGAGGAGTTTTGGGAAGTTTTGCTTAGAAAAAGAAAACTATGAATAGATTATCAACATAGTTGCTGATCATTTATTCAATTGATTGTTTTAGCTCATTATAAATACCTGTAGATGTTACCAGCTACTAAGTTATAGAATAACTTTAAAAATGCGGATAACTCAAACTGATATTTAAAAGATCGAGGTACTCCACAACAAGCTGATTAGCTTGGTGTGTTGCATGCAGCTCAGTGTTGCGCGTCATTTTGAGTATTTTTAAAGCTGGCACTCTTTGGACGAGCAAACGTCCTTTTTCAAGACCCTTTTGAAGCAGTCACATATTGTAATAATCTTAACAGCCACAATCACAGAGTGGGCCCCTGACATCATCTGTCTCAGCAGGGGTTAGTCCACAGCGTCCGCACAAAGAAACGTGATGTGCACATAGCTGACAAGTGAGGCCTACCCCAAATCTGAGCTTGACATTGTCTGTGTGACATTGTGTGTGTGACACTGTGCATGCACTTGACTCTGTACTTGATTGTTTACATGAAGGTGTAACCACAGACTGTTTGCATAGCACTTGTGCAGCCCTGTTCTTTTTCCTTTCCTTTCAATGGCTCCTCCCTAATGGTGCGAGCAGAACTTCACTTTGTGCGTAGAGGATTAGTGAATATGAATTATTCACAGTCGGCGCTTCATATCCCACATGGTCACTGCTTGGGATTGAAGTTGGAGGTCCTCAGTCCTATGTCCACCTCCCCTGAGTGTTTTGATGGAGTGTGCTGTAAAAAGAACAGTGTAGGAGGGGACCATCTGCTTCCCACAGTGGCTGCCGTTTAGCTTTTTGATTTTTGCTAGAAAAGGGTCGATAATCAGTCAAGGCTGTGCTGTCTTCTGTTGGGACCATTTTAACTTCAGCCCTCTTCTGATTTTCAACACGGTCTTGATTCCAACAAGCTGCAGTTTTCAACCAGTGACCCAGAAGTATTAGACTCCTTTTACAGAACTAAGGTTGATTCAATTATAAGCTATGAGTCAACTGGTGTAAATCCAAGAATAACTGGTGTTAAACCAGTTCAGTAATTCTTGAAGAAAGTTAAGGAAACAACCACATGTCAAGCTTGAATCAGATTTGGTACCAAAGTATGCGTTGGGGGTATGTAATAGGAAAGAAAGATGTACTGTTCTTCCTATTATAAGTCTGTTTACCATCTAAAGCTTATTTTAAAACAAAATAGCTGCTAAATGTTGTTTTAATATAGCCAAGTTCTTGTGTACACACATATGTTACTGTACTTACTGTACATGAAACAATAATCATTACATCATTCAAATATTGATTTTGAACATTGATTACCATGGCAACAGCTGAAGGTTTGAAGCTTTCAGGTCAGCCCAAGTTTTCTGTAACTGTGAAAACTTGTGTCATCCTGACCTTTTCACATGAATAAATGGATTTTGGTTACTAGAAATGTTCACATCTATTCAGCCAATTTAAAACCATGTTGGATTATTTCTGATTGTCACAGAGCTGAAAATGTTTCGTGGTCAAAATCGATCATTTAAAACAGCAGTGAGCCAGAAATATGATTTCAGATGGGATCAGAAATCTCTTCTTCACCCAGCTACAACTAAACCTCAGTATTTGTCTCTGTAGCCCAGCTTGTAGTGACCCAGTTGGCTAACTCAACTGACTTTGCGCCACAATGTGTGCCAGTGATTCAGAGCCTCTCTTAAAGGGATATTCCTGGGATTTCACAATTTCCTCCCCATTACAGCAACCCTCCTCCCTCAGCTGTTTTCTGTCATTAGTCTAAATGACTGTTGTTTTCCCAGGAATGAGTGAGTGGCTGAAACTCAGACGGCAGGGTGTGTTTTTGGTGAGCAAAGGCCAAATGATGGTGTCATTCAGAGGAATATCTGCCAGATCCATGTATTATCTCCCCTTCAGTTCCCCCTACACTCACAGCTGGTTCGTGTTAGAGAGGGGTCACATACTCTTCACCTCCTCCACCCTGAAGCAGCTCCACTTATGGGTGTTCCCTCTATTGTTGTGCTGCGTCTTGTCCATAACCTCCAGGAATGGCTAGAATCCCTCCTTTCTAGAGTGGGAAAAACTAAGAGACCGGTCTGGGTAAATGTCTTTGTTTTGCTCGAAAAGAAAGTTAGCTCGAGCAGAAGTTATTTTTAGTTTTGTTTCACTCTCTTTACTTCACCTCTCATTTTGCTTGTCCCATTTTTCTCCCTGTTTCTCCACTGCAGACCGTTGGGCTGTCCGGTGAAACAATCCCACCATGCGTGAATACAAGCTAGTGGTGTTAGGCTCTGGAGGTGTGGGCAAGTCCGCTCTGGTAAGTATCCACACACTCCTGACCCCCTTCCTGCCTCTCTCTCTCTTCTTAAAGACTTTGTGGCACACGGTCAGATATTTGTCAATAAAACCGCAACATATTTTGGTATATAGGTATGTGGTAGAAAAACTGAAGCAATGGACAGTGTAATCATAAATTACAGATGAAACTGTCCTGTTCTTTAATTTCCTACTTTTGTATCCTGACAAATATGCACACAGGCTTTTTTTCTAGTCCAGTTGTATGTGATTCTTTTGAAATATTAACCATGTCTGCCAGAGAGTCCTTTTTAAAAAATTATTATTTCAGATTCCAATTCTTTTTTGCCAATTCTAAGCTATCCAGTGGTAAATCCCACATTGGCAAACTTAAAAATATGAATCAGGTCTCACATGTTATGTATTTTATTGTCATTACAAGATTTCTTTAGCACATGCATGATTGTGAAATGTTCTGCTAAGCTAACTTCAGGTGTCAAAGTTGGGTTAATCCCTCAGACTGGAAGGCTGACCTGTTTAGACTTTATCATGTGAACTCAGTCCACCTCTGATGTAAATCTGCCACTAAGCACAGTGCTTTATGTAGCTCAGGCCAAACCTTTCACATGCATGTAGTCACACATGTCGGTGAAATGACTGTGTACTGGGGGTTCAGTTGAACTCTTTCTGCTGCCCATCACCTCCATGAACAAACTCAACATACTCATTCCAGTTTTTGTAAGAAGCTAGAAGATATGTTACCGTGGCGATATTTGCCTCTCTGGACGGTTTGTTCTTGTCGCATGGAAGGTCGCCATGATCTGACGTCGACTTGCTATGTGTCTTCTCTTGCAGACAGTTCAGTTTGTACAGGGAATCTTTGTGGAAAAATATGACCCGACAATAGAAGACTCGTACAGAAAGGTGAGTGTCCTGTGACAGCGGCGAGGGAGAGGCGGCGAGTGCTGGGGTGGAATGAGCTGATTGTTAGCAGCTGCTCTGCAAGTTCACGTCATGATATTTTCCTCTTTTTCTCTCATGTAACTCTCTTTCTCTCTCTCTCTCTCTCTCTCTCTCTCTCTCTGTCTCTCACATCATTTTCCATCTTTTAAAAAAAATATTGTTAAATTTGTTCTTTTTTCTTTTTCTTTCTTTTTTCTTCTCTTCTCTTCTGTCCTGGTCTTTATTGTATACAAGAATCTAAACATGGACTATGATGTGCCCAGTGACCTGAAATTAACTCCTACATTATCTCAGTGTGATGACGCGTTTCTTCTTTTTTTCACAGCAAGTGGAGGTAGACGGGCAGCAATGTATGCTTGAAATTCTTGACACAGCAGGCACAGTAAGTGAACTCCTCGCTACTGAAAGCTCTGTCAATATCCAGCTTTTCAGTGTGTAATGATTGTTTAGACACTGTATTGAATCCTGCCTTTGTAAGTAATGGGGAAACACTCCTAGTAGGATATTTCCTAGATTGAAAAACATTGCTGGTTCAGATTCATTACTTCTGATAAGATATATATATATATAAATATATGACATATATGAAGGAGCATAAAAAACAAAGAAAATTACATTCTATTGTAATTAACTAAAATTGTATTTAAGGATTCTCATAAGCCAAGGTGCCGAGTCATGACTTTTTTCTTTCAAAATAAGGAAACTATGCTACCTCAAGGTTGTTCAGTGTTTTTATGTAAAACTGGTTCAAAAGTTTGCTACAAGAGCTTTGATAAGATATTGCACACAGAATGCCTGATGCTTTAAGCAGGTTGCCGTCATTTTGTCCTGCAGTCTTCTGCGGAATGCCGTGAAAAAACAGAGATCCAACAGTTGCACTGCACTATATCTTTTCTGCATCAACCAGGGCTGCAACTAATCCTCAGATTTCCTCGAATAATCATATGGTCTAAAAAACATCTGCAGCTAGTTAAGGGAGTGCATGTTTTCTGTGACAAACAGTCCAAACCCCAAATAGTTTTGCTAGTTTACTATAAAAAAGACAAAGAAAGCATAGCATTGCAGAATCTACAATTACCAACATTTCACACTTTTTCTTGGGAAAAGAACACACTGACCAATAGTTTTGACTTAAACATCCATTGTACGCATTGAGTGGGTCACACCAACATGGCCTTCTGTTGTATGCAGTGTTAAATGATATTGAAAGTAAATCTTTTAACAGTATATAAAATGCAGATGTCAGAGTTCATGTCCTGTTCCTTCTCTTTGTTTTTTTCTGCCGTGTAGGAACAGTTCACAGCGATGAGGGACTTGTACATGAAGAACGGCCAAGGCTTCGCCCTGGTTTACTCCATCACAGCACAGTCCACCTTCAACGACCTCCAGGACCTGAGAGAACAGATTCTACGAGTAAAAGACACAGAGGATGTAAGTGCACAGTATGCACACTCAAGCTCACAAGCATGTTTGCATCAACTCCTCCACATTCACTTAATTTTATTTTATCATGACTGAATAGGTTGTTGACACCAGAAACTGTGGCAGATAGTACAGATGGGTTACAGGCCTTATTTCTGTTTTCAGCCGCCTACATTGTTCAGGGACCTGATCACGCTGTTGCTATGGATACCATTCAACACTGTAATCACAGTATCTCATGCCAGTGATTACAAACTTGGATTACCCTGACATAATGCAGGCGCTGTTGTGGTATTTCTGTAGCCTTGTCTGTAGTGTGCAAACAATAAGCTAAAGCACTCAGTGAAACTTTTGTACTGTACATAACCTACAAACACTAGCATCCTGGAGGTCCATGTGGTTTGTTTATTTAATCTGTGTTTGACATGGAAACACAAAATTGCTCCACACTTAAGAGTCCAGTATAAAGTATGGCAATGTCTTTGTCTCAGTAGGAGATCTTAAAGCGTTAAGTTTCGCTTTTTGTAAAAACAATATGGTTTTACTGTTCAAGTCTGCTCCTCGGCTTAACCTGTAACAGTGAAAAGAAAGAGCATGTGTCATGTAATTATTTTCCTGCTTCACTGTTTATCAGAGCAACATTTCCATTTTTCTGTATCTCTGGTGAATTGCGAGGTTGATGTTAGAATGAGTAAACCCTCCAACCCCTTTCTGGTGGGGCAGTGCGTCAGCAGAATCTCAGATGCCCTTTTTTGGTGATCTCTGGAGGGATTGAATGTTACCATAACCCTTTCTCTCTCGCTCTTTCCTCCCCTCTCATGCTCTCTGTTCCCCATCAACCATCTTCGAGGAGCCTCCTCAGCCTGACGAAGAAGTTTTATACTTTTTGCATCTTTTCTGTCTCATCTTTCTATCGGTTGTCCTCCTGTTCCCCTTCCTCTATATCAGTGCCAGTAAGCTTCTCTGCTTTCTGTTTTGACTGGCCTTTTCACTGCCTGGTGCTCTGTGTTTCTCCCTGCTCTCTATGGCCCGCTTTGTGGCCTCACTGTGGTCTGGCACTCCGTGCGGGTGATTGGACGTCAGGGATGCAAGGAAAGCCTCAGCTCATCAAAAACACACTGGATTGTGAGGCTGTGGTACTTCATTAGAGCCTCCGTGGTTAGAGAGCTGAGGTTAGCCTCAGGCTAACAGATGGATTGCAGGATCAGTCGCTCCTCAACATGCCAGCAAACAGCTAATGCCCCTTTTCTTCTCTATTTCTTCCTTCTGAATGTATCCACAGTTTTTTATCGGCCTATTACGTCCACTCTGTGAGCTATCAGTCCTGTGGTGATTTAAGTCTTTACCTATGATGGTTGTGACATCTGTTTATCTTTCTTTGCCTCTTGCAGGAATGTACGACCAAAGGAGATGCTCTTTTTTTTTTGGCTTAGAGTTTCATACTATTGAAGAGCGAAAGCTAGAGCAGTCTGGTTGTTGCTGCAGCTGTTCTCATTCTCCACTCTGCCATGGACCATTTACTGCAAAGCTGTCAAAATGAACAGATGCCCATAGTATTGCCAAGCTCAATTCAAGTGTTTTGATGACTCTACGTTGAACACCAAATTCCATCTCCTTAAATAAGTCGTTAGTCGTGAAGAATAGTAGTCACCAGCATATTAAAAGCTCCCTTCCCATACTTACTTCCACAGTTCTTATGTAAGAGAGGTCTTATGACTTTTTTGGGCCATCTCTGTTTCTGCTTGTGTGAGTAGGATGGTACTAATGCCTGACTCCCGGGTTTGACTCACCGCAGGATTTGGAGCGACTAACTCCATCCATTTGAACTAATCTATACTACGCTATCCTGTGCTCCCGCAATCCAATCTTTAGCATGCCATTGTGGGCACGATAGGACCTGTCTGTAGCATGTTAACAGCGTGCGAACAGATTGTCTGTGGGCTGTGCGGATTCTTCAAGTAGGTTAATGCTGCCTTGTGTGCTGCTGACACTGAACATTTTTCCCTCCTTGCATACCTTCATCCCTCCTTCCCTCGCTCCATCCTTCTCATCCCAGCTTGGCCCATAGTTTGTGTTAGGAGGGCATACCATTGGTTCTCTCAGGACCCCTGGGAGAAATGCCATTCAGCAGTCCAGCGAAAAGGCTTGTTTGGATATCAAACATCAAGCAGCAACCTCTGTGGGGTTAATCTAAACATCGCAGTTTCCTGTCGTATGCCTCACAACCCAGAGAGAGCAAGAGAGGGAAGAGAAAAGGACGCTGGAATATTCATCCTATACTTTCAATAAGTGTCGTTAGGAATGTGGCCATACCACTGTCAAATACAACCTCTTAGCAGTAGTGGCCTGTGGGTGGGAAAAGGACTGAAGTGTGAGCAAGTTAACACATGTCAGGATACTACCTTTTTCCTCTAAAAAAAAAATTCCTGATCCACAAGACACACTGGGGGAAGTGTGTCTTGTGGATCAGAATAGGGTAGTGAAGGCAGGGTTTCCCATGCAGAGATTTATTTGTTGCCGGCCCACCACAAATAGATTAAACCAGCTGATATTATTGGCAGCTGATGTTCTGCATGCAAAGTTTTCCACTAGTTGATTACGCCTGTCGCTTTGTTTAGCTGCACCATACAACACAAATATCCTTTGGACCCTTGGAAAACTAAGATGTTGTCATGAGGTTTTAATGTGGAAGGTTTTGCAAAGCCCAGTTTAAATGTAAAAAAAATTGTGCATGCCGGATGAACGTACTCACTCACACAAACAAACAGTCTCACACTATCATGTAATTCCAGGGAGCAGCCAGAGCATGCAATCCAGCCGAAATGTTCGAAAACATTCAGGAAGGAAAGCGATGTTATCCCGGCTGGGCGGGGCTGCCACGGCTTCCTCCAGGCCAGCGTGCTCCCTAGATAGCCGGTCAGGAAACAGCAGGCAGGATGAGCCGCATCCCGACACCCTGACTGCTCTGGCTATGCCCGATGTGACAGTTGAAGGGCTGAAGTTTTGCCCAGACTATTCCCCTCTTCCTCAAAGAGTGCGTGTTTCTTTGACCTTGGTTGTGAAAACATCTGAGTGAGAGCATAAAAGAAGAAGT
Organism: Paralichthys olivaceus; assembly: GCF_024713975.1. NCBI lineage: Eukaryota > Metazoa > Chordata > Actinopteri > Pleuronectiformes > Paralichthyidae > Paralichthys > Paralichthys olivaceus. The sequence continues at coordinate 7,319,813 of NC_091094.1, forward strand.
GCAGGGTATTTGGAAGATTCCAAAACCAGCTGGACTTCATGTCAACGGTTGTTCTCAGCATTAGTTAAAGAGGATTTCCTCTCTACACAAACAAAAAAAGAAACTACCTTCCTTGCAAGTTCCTATTGATTTTTTAATCTCTTTTGTCACTGTTTTGTAAGCTAAATGATTTCCTTCGCCTTGCTGGAGGGATGGATTGATTTTCTGGATTGTCTTAGTGACCCTCTCGCATCCAGGTTTCTGATTGAAATGAACAGGCTACTTAACTTTACTCATTATTATGTGCTACCCTTTATAAGACATGTTATTTTTTGATATTGTTAATATTTTTGGCACGTCCAAGGCCTCGGCTCTGAACCTTCACAAACTTTAATGTAATACCACTGATACATTTACCGAGTGGGTGATATAGAGTGATCCAGCACTGAATTCATACAGTGTCATGTTGTACAATTTAGGATTTTCCAGTAAAGCGAAAAAGTTTCTCTTGTGGTCATATTTGGATCTAAAAAGTATGATTTTGGAATTTGTACTGAAGTTAGCTATTGTGTTGGCCCACAAAATATGGGCTAACGTTGTTCTGAATCTGTCTCACTTGCTACTATTTCATGCTCATTTTCCACCACTGCTTTACTTTTGTTATCTTACTATTGTTTCACTCATTTTTCCTCCCGGTATTTATTTTAGCAGACTCGGTTGACCACTTCAAAAATAAAAGTCACACATCTGTGTTTGATCAGCATTTTTCTTCTTCTTTGTGTGTGGATTCATTCATTTCGCCACCATGTTGGAAAATATTAAGAAGTATCATCCTCACTCTCTCTTGTTTGTCTTCAGGTGCCGATGATTCTGGTGGGGAACAAGTGTGACTTGGAGGATGAGCGTGTTGTGGGGAAGGAGCAGGGCCAGAACCTGGCCAGACAGTGGAACCACTGTGCCTTTTTAGAGTCCTCTGCTAAGTCAAAGATCAACGTCCTCGATGTGAGTACACACACAAGTAAACCACTGATGAACATGCCCACACTGTAAACAGACACCAGCACAATCAGACCCACCGTGGGTCCGTCAACTGTGTGTAAACATCAACACACATGTAAGAAGGCTTCAAGTCATTGTGTTATGGTACAGCAGTGTATTTGGTTATTGTTGTTATTCTACCAACTGTATCATCACTGATGTTTATTTCTGTTGTGTCTCTTAGATCTTCTATGACCTGGTCAGACAGATAAATAGGAAAACGCCAGTGGAAAAGAAGAAGGCGAAAAAGAAATCCAACTGTGTCCTGCTTTAGAGACCCCCCCTCCAGCCCCTGCAGCAGCTCTGAGCCAGGTGTGTGTTTGTCACCTAAAATTGCATGACATGAATCATAAATCCTCACGTAGCTGCCATGATACAAAGATATGACATCAGGTTATTTAGTTTTGTTCTTCTCGTGTCGTCCTGGATGATTCTGCCTACATCAGTTGTAGTTTATTATTTATTACTTCTGAGCTTGTTAGCAGTGTGCAGAATGTGTAAACAAGTCTTGTTTTACAACATCCTTTGAGGACCATACTGGAATAATGAAGGCATATACCACACTAACCTCTCTAATAAGATGGCTGCACTTACTTCTCTTGGGTGAGGTGTCTGATATCAGATGGTTGTGATAATGATGCTACTCACAGCTTGTTTGAGAGATCATGACACTTCATATTGGCCTTTTGTCAGCACAGCAAACTAGTTGGTTGTGGTTGTGTAGAGCCACCTGCTCTCCTGATGATGATTTTCTTGGGTGACGTCTTAAAAAGGATCTTATATATATATAATCTATATTTTACACCAATGTAGAGATACCGGTATTACATTGTGTGAAATTTTTTTTACTGTGCGCTCTTAAGCTCTACAAGAGAAACCTAAACACTTAAAAGAAAATCTGAGAAACCTTACAGGGACATTTCAGAGAGAGAGCCCCTTCCCCAGGCCGCTTGTGGTGCAACAGATGCTAAAGGTAAGAAAGCTGACCCTAACTAACAGGGTCAGTTTATCCCTAATAAAGTCAGCACATAGTCACACCTCACCTGGCCTGGATTCATTTAACTGGGCCTAGTGTTTGTTGAAAGGGCTTTTTGTGTAGTGTTCCAAGTGCAGCTGGCCGTTGGTGACACAGTGAAATTCTTCTAGTAGAGGAACTAGTCCATGTGATGATGGATCAGATGTCTTCTTGTTCATAGTTTGCATTTGTGGGATGTGTCAAATTAGTTTACCGGCAAACATCCCTGAGTCAGCTGTCAAAAGTGTGAAGTGCTTTTACTACAGTTTTTCTTGGCATCATTACTGTTTGAATGAATTAGTCACCGTTGCTTGAATTTAAAAACGAAACTCAGCAGCTACTTTCATCTGAGGAAATCCTGGTCTGATGTCAGGTTGTTTCCCAGAAAAATTTGAATTATTTTTCGTTTTTTTTAAGGTACTTTTAGCAGGATGCTGATACTGAGGAAGTGTGACAACCATCACTGTCAATAAACCAGACGGCTGATTCCTGTAAATCCGTCCGAACAGACACGCTTTTATATTTCGTATCATATTGCCCAACTTTAATTTCATGGCTCTTTGCTGTACACTAATAGAACCCTTTAAGATTTAACCCCAGTTAAATCTGTCACTGATTGAGGAAGACAAATAAAGAATGTTTCTCTGCTGTCTCTCTGCTGTGGAAAGTTTCCTCCAGAAGATGACTTCAGGTTCAGTCAGTTGAGGAAAGCTTCTGAGGTCTTATGATGCGCGCCCACATTCACGTGGGCGTCAGTGTTTCCGAACATTGTCATCAGTATGCTTGAAACTAACTGGGTTGCACAATTGTGGCAGCAGTCTTGATAGCTGCTTCCTGTGGTCATCATTGTCGGGGAGAAACATTTGCCATCACAGTTTGAACCACACTAATTCACAATACCTTCTCATGTGTGTCTTAGTGGGATGAATCAGTCAAATGTGGATAATGACACACACTTGACATGGCAGTCATCAGCCTCAATTTTAAGCTGCATTCTGTTTGACCACCTCTGCGTTTGTTGCGCGAGACCGATGGTGTGGTGGCAGAACGAGCAGGGAGACTTTGGCCTTCAACTGAAGGACATCGCAGCACGTGGTCACTTCTGGGGGTGTGAACTGTGCTGAAGCGCCCTTGAGCAAGATGTTGGTTCTTGTTTATGATGTTGAGGGATTCTGTCCCGTGGCTGATGTTTCTCTCTCTGAGTGGACAGATAATGTTTTTACATGGAGCAGCATGTGTCCTTCCCTCACTTTGGCATCACATTGTTTTAAATCATATCTGGTGGACTGAAGGGGTCCAATGTTTCCTCCTATGAACCTGAATATGCCATATTGTTTCTGGAATGTTCTGCAGAAACTGTCTCCTCTGGGTCAGGTGACAAACATGTATGAAAACATATGAAGAATAAGTTAGTTCTGCAGTTGAAGAACGAGTGGAATGTTTGGTTATTTAGTTTTTTTTATTTTTCAAAGTACCAAACAATTAGTTATAACACAGAAATATGAAAATCGCAGATGTGATGTGAAAAAACAGCTTTTCGATCAGTAGGATGTCCTTCTTGTACCAGGGTGATTTTCTTGTAATAAAAAAAAAAAAAAAAAAAAAGGGCGTAGCTGGTCAACCCACAGTTTATAAGCCCCCCCCCCCTCTAATTTTGTTCATTGCTTAGTCTTACAATCTCTGTCAACACACTTTAGCCCAGACCGCCACAGAGATTTTACATTGATCATCTTCAGTTTCTTATAACTTTCTGTCTAGGAGGAAATAAAACTGATTTTTACTGATAACCATCAGGGTTGCTAAGCCAACCACCCACCCACCGCGTTCCTCATCTGAATCCATCTGTGTTGGGCAGTTCAAGGTCCAGAGGGTGTGAGAGGGAGGCCTCTGTTAACAGGCCTTAGGGCGGTGTCTGCCCCCCCTCCCTCCCCTCCCTCCCCACCCACCCCATGCTCCCGTTCACACGCTGGCCAGCCCAACGAACCAGCACTAATGGGATTACAGCCTCACTGTTACACTGCTCACAACAGAGCCGCCCCGTACACTGTGAGAGGGGCTACAGTGCCAGTCTCGGATGGGGCAGAGAGAGAGAAAGTTAAAGGGACATTTCACTTTGTGGCCCTTTTCCAGTTTTCTGACCTCATAAGCTCCGAGCCGTCTCTGATTTTACTGAATTCATTGGGGGAGAAATTGCAGCAGAGCTCCTGTCATCATACTGCGACCATTGTGGTTCTGAATATTAGTGTTTACAATTGTGTAACTGTGTCCTGATACACTGCAAGGTCACTATTGTATATATATATATATACATGTATATTGTTCCACTTGGTTGTGAAAAAGAAAACTAAAGATTTAAATGAATGCTCTTTTCAGGATTCTCAGCATGGCTCCATATTCTTTTGGGCAGATAAAGCAACAGGTGGCCTCATTTCCCTGCATAGTTTATTTATTTTCATGGTCTTGAGTCCGACTATGCCCCATGTTGTTTTATCACCTGAACAACTGATGCTGCCATTAGAGTTTATAGACTTGGTGACTGAGGTTTTATACTTTGATGTAGACGCTCAGAAGTTTAGCTGGATGTTACTCCAGCTGTAAATATTTTGACTTCTCAAAGCAGAAGAAACACGGTTCTAACGTTATTTATCACTATTTGAACATGGCCCTGGATCAGGAATACTTATATGTAGTGCAAATATTTAAATTATTCCAGGTCAAATTAATGAAAAAGATTCTATTGGCTCACACCTACCACGCTCCTACTCAGCAATGTGAGACGGGTCAAACACCCTCACTGACCTCTCGGACGTCCCATAATGTGCTGGGCATGCGCTTGCAGGATTATGTATATGTTCGCTTCTATTTCTAATTCGCCCATGCTCCACCCTCAGGCTTTGCTATTGGTAAAAACTAGAGGCCATTAGGGATTTGACCAGACAACTGCTCTCAAGAGGCTCTCAATGTCCAACTACACAAACCGTGTTTTAGCTGCGAAGCTAAAAGCAGCGCTGGTGTGTCGACCTGAGCAAAGAGGGCTCCGACAGCAGCTGCACCAGGGCCACATTCACATCATGTGTGAGGGAAGGTAATGATGGGAAAGATTCCTGTGTTTCCCATGTGGTGAGCACACGCTGTTAAGTAAGAGCCATCTCAATCATTTATAAAAAGCTATTAATGGCTACTGTATGTCAGTGTGATTTCACATGTTCACAATATCTACTCGATTGCATTTTACTTACCTTGAACCTGCACTTCTCTATTATTTGTCGGCAAGTTAAATATACAGCAGCCTGAAGAAAAACCTGACATTCCCCAGACGTAATTACGACTTGGATGTGAACACTGTTTACAAGTGGGAAACAAGTAATTATGGTACTTCAGCTGTGATGTGAATACGGCACGACCACAGAATGAGTCACTTCTGTGAGATGGGGCTTCGCTAAAGTGATGACCGTGTTGGACCGTGTCTGAGCCAGACACACACCAGTGCTCCTGTACCCTCTCTAAGCATCCCTGAAGGAGCTGACTGTCTCGTGTCAGAGGGAGGGTTCCCCCGTTCTGTGAACTACAGCAACTTGTCAGAAGTTATGAACAAAATAAAGTGGTGTTCACTCAGAGCTCCCTTAAACTCCAGCTTGTCCTGAAAGTGTCTGCAGGGATAAGGGATTAGCTGTAAGTGGACGGCTCTTCTTCATCCCTCTGGACTCTTTCTTTCACTGCCGGCCTCAATTCCTGCTCTCAGTCTGTAACAGGCAGTAGGTGGGTTGTGTGAAATCATCAAGAACTGGTCCTAAGATGGTTCTAAACTTCGACCTGGTCCTAAACTTTGACCTATGAGTCCAAAAGAAACTTTATAAGAACTTGGGCAAAAAGCTTGATTAAAAAACATCTTACACAAGACTTCATCTTCCATACTGCAACATGCCAGAGGAAAGCTTTTCCTTTTAGCTTTTGTGTTCCCCCTACATTTATATCAATTGTTAACTAGGTTGTTTTCTTGGTTTTTGCATTTTTGTGACAGTGTGAGCAGGAGAAAGAAGTTCAATTTGACCTTTTAGCAGTTTGTTTGCATTCTCTCCCCCTACATTCATAGGACTGTCTAAACGGATGTACTGTCATTGAGTGGCCAGCAGAGGGCAGTGGCAGCTCGTAGATGGTGAGCTGGAGGCGGATTATTGATGATACATGAAATGAAAACTAACCAGACCTCTATGCTGTGTTGCAGAAATGCTGTAATGAAGAACTGTTGCCCTGATTGGAACGTGCCAGCATTCCAACAGCCCCGAAACCTCCCCGCCACCCCATACAACCACCCACCCAGCCCCGCCCTCCCTCCATCAGCCATAAACGGTGAATCAGCTGACTGAACTGCTCCTATCAAAGATGAGGATGATCTACATGAGAGAGAGAGAGAGAGAGAGATGAGAGAATGAAGAGAGAAAGAGAGAGAGAGAAAGACAGTAAGAGAGAGAAGACTCTGGTCTCTCGCCTTTGAGGACCTTCCTCTGTGTCTCAGTTTCAGTGTGAACCCCCGAATGGACAGTCTCCATTTGTGCACCGACAAACAAAACGCCACAAACTGATGATGATAAATAAAAGTGCAGCGAAGCCTCTGAAAGTTTAAAAAAAAGTGTCCAAGAGCCACTTACACGTGGCCAGAGAGCAGCCCCTCAATTTCATTTATTATGACGGTTTAACAAAAAGAAAACGACCGCGTTAAAGAAGGAAAACAACGTTAGAACTTCAGTATTTTTCATCTTTTTCAATATCAATATCGTATTTGGAAGACATGGAAGTTGACCTCTTTAGTTGTATGATTATAAATATTCTTCAAAAACAAGCATGAAAAAAATGCATCAGTTATTAAGTGTAGATGTTTTCAAGTGGAAAAGTGAGAAATTTTTTATAGCCATACACCTACTGTCCATGCCTGTCATGTCAGTGATGATAGATCAAGGTCTATGATATGTATTATTATTTTTATTATATTTTTTTCTTTGTTCGCCCTGTTGTTCATGGACTTCTCTTCTGCAGATATCTCTCTTTGATGTGACTTAATTTTATACTCAGTCACTGGGATTTCATAGCTCCCATAATATATTCTAATGCCATTTTTTGCATAATAATGCTTCAGAAAAAAAATGGGCCTTTTTATAGAAGAAATATGGGGAAAATAAGGATTGATTTCTATGTCTCTTGAAGCTGAAATATATTATACTAAACCAACTCTAATAATGCTTCTTGTGTTTTTCTGTCAATGATTTTCCAGCTTTTATGGATTATTAAAGTACATTTTAGTACATTTTCATTATATTGGTCAATGTATTTTTGTGAATTAAACTTTTATCCAAAGGACATTTGACTTATTTGAGAAGAGTGAAATGAAAAGGTATTTTTAAAGGGTTGGAAATTACACATGGAACAAGACAAGTAATTGGAACTTTTGGCTTCAGTTAAATGGGTTTTGATTCTATACAGTTCTGTTCGTGGATCAATGGACGGTACATAGAGGACAGTCACTGTCATTGTGATACAATATATGTACAACCATCCTACTTACTATACATAACTATCTTCTGCACACCCGCCTTTCCTTTTAAAGACCACTAGGTGGCAGTAAATTAACATTCATGTTCCAGTGGGACTCTTGACACTACTGACTCAATACCCCAGCAGCAAATTACATAATGTGTTTTAACAGCTCACAGAGCATTTCTTTCACGGTCATTCTTTTAAAAACCAACATCATGATGGGAAGAGGAGAAGAAGGCGTGTGTGTTATAAACCTCCATGGTGCCACTGAGCTATCTTGTAAATTATTTTTCGCCTTCTAAAGAGCAGTGACCAGCAAATGTTTAGCTGAAGCTGCATTTTTAAAATTTGATTTCTGTAACTGATATATATTTATGTGAAACACTGAGCATGTGTTTTCATCTCGAGGGTCTCAGATGTGATCACAGTTACATTTAAAGTAAGACTGGTCTGATGTTGGGCTACAAATATGCTTCATTTTTGATCAACCTGTCCATTATTTTCTTGATCATCAGTTCGATCTATTAAAGGTCCAGTGTGTAAGATTTAGGTGAAAGGGTCTATTGGCACAAATTGAATAAAAAATAATCCTAGTGATGTTTTCATTTGTGTGTTTCACCTAGACTGTATGAATTGTGGTTTCCCCTTGAATGGACCCTTTATATTTAAATACTTTATATTTACATCTGGAGCTGGTCCTCTCTGTGGACGCCATCATGTTTTCTACAGTAATCCAAACTGGACAAACTGAAACACAGTTTTTATCACAACTGAAGCTACCACATGTTCTCCAACATGTTTGTAAAGGGAGGGGGAGGTGATGTTCAGCTGCAACATGCAACTTCACCACTAGATGTCACTAAATCCTACACATTGAACTTTTAAATAACCAAAAAATAGTAAAGAGTCAAAATTATCAAATAAATTCACAATATGTTTAAGACGAGCAGCCAATTCCCACAAGTTAGAAGCTGAATCTAGTAGATTTGCATCTGCATTTTGATGATCATCATCACAACAGATGATAAATGATCTGACCTCGTACATGTTCTCTTCACAAACTCTTTACAGATCAAATTAAATATCAGTTGATTGTACTGTCTATATAACATCTTGGTGAATTCACATCTCATTTTAGAAAATATATTGAAACATCTCTGAACCCTCCTGTCTTTTATAGTCGGTTTTGTCAGGAGTCAAAATAACTAGAACCTGCATGAGCTCAAGCATCTTTGCAAGTTTTTTTGAACACTTCTGTTTTTGAGGAAAGAAATTTGCTGCATCATCTAAGCTCCTTATGTTTCCGAGGAGGATGTGTCAAGCAGATGATTCTTAATGTCTGCCGGTGAGGACGGTGGAGCAGGGATTAGAACGTGTGACTCAATACTTCTTCTTGTTTTTGACTCTTATCACTTACGCTGCAGCCTTGATCGGGCCCTTAATCCCTTTAGTGGCTGAGAGGCGCAGCGACACCAAAACACTTCTGCGTTTATCAGGCTCCCAGTGAGACGACGCCTGCTGTCGTCCTCCAGACTCCTCTGGGCTGAGGTTTCTTCAGATCGTCTCCGTCCCCTCTGAGAAGTGGGAAGACGCTTTGGTTACCAGGTGGGCTGGAGTAAGATTAAAGCGCTCACTCACAAAATGCGATCCTCCCTCATGAGCAGCTTTGAGAACTTTGTAGAAAACATGGTGCCATAGTATTTTACAGTGAGTTACACAACGAGGACCAAAGTATATGGACGTTACTGTGTGTTTTTATTGGTAATGTGTTGTTACCTCTTCTTCTACCTCTTTGTCTGTTTTCATGAGCAAGATAAGACAAAAAACAACAGGTGGCACATCCAGGATTTTTTAAAATACTTTTCTACGGTGTTTCTCAACAGTTTCACTGATTTCTCAGAGCGCAAATCTTTGGATTTTAATGAAAAAAATCATGAACAATTGGAGGACTGATGCTGAGTGTGTCATTTGGTGCAGTTTGATTGAATTTAAGGGAACTGTTGGGCCTTGGCAGATGTTTGTGCTCCAATGGGCGACATTCTAGTTATTATATTTGTTTGTTAGCAGAATTATACTCAAACTACTGAACAGATTTCCTAATTTCACCAATTTCCCATGTGAACAAGACGTATTTAGGAAGCTGATTTCAATGAGTGTGTGTAATTTGGTGCAGCTTGACAGACTTTAAGGAGACTGCTGTGCCTGGTGCCGCTCTGTAGGGCTCTTGTTGTGCATAGTGGTTGGAAGTGATTCTCTGGAACTTCCCACAGAGCCTTGCTGAGAATAGTGTTCCCATCACATGTAGGATTCATTTTAAGAGACTCGTCTTCACATATAAGAGTCTTGCATGGTCGGGTCCCTGCAAACATCGCTAACCTGCTTCCATGCCATTTTGTGCCGGTGACGTAATTTGGAGCCACAGTCTGTGCAGTGGCACTTGGGGGATGGAGCCACAGTATCAAGTTCCCACCGATACACATCATTGGTCAGTCTCAACTATCAATCGAGACGTTTTACCCCATTTTTATATCAAATAACTAATTAAAACCAAACGTACCTTTTCAGTCCTTGTTTGGCTTCACTTCTTTATAAACAGTCAGTGAGTTAAAGCCTTTACAGCACGACCGACCACCCATCTATCATATTTTTATCCTTATGTATTATAGTGTGTCATTCATTTTAAGAGTCTTTCTGTTCTCTCTTTTATTGCATTTATTTTTTGTTTATTACAACATTTACGGTGTTGTTTTATTCATGTGAAGCACTTTGAGACTCTGCCCTGGTGAAGGTGTGATGCTAAATGAACATTACTTACTCACTTATGACAGTGAAATGCTCTCAGAGACTGAACAATAAACTGGGATGATGAATTATCTAAATAACAGCGAGCTTTCATTCACCCGATGCCCCTGAACCCATTACAAAAGATTATATATTTCTAAAGTAATGTCATCCCTCCATATCCTACCGCCCCTACATACACACACACACACACACACACACACACACACACACACACACACACACACCCTTCCTCTCCTTCCTCTCTCCAGATCAATTAACAGATTAGCGGTTGGTGTTGATGTGCTGAGGGTATCATCTGTGTCTAATGCATTTTCAGGAGAAGAAGAGAGAGAGAGAGAGAGAGAGAGAGCGAACATGAGCTTCACTGTCGGGGGAATATTGACAGTTTGGAGTGCAAGGTTACCTCCTCCAAGGATCCATCATCTGCCATTTCCTGTCTGCAACTTATTTATTTATTTTGTTGATGTGCACTGATGCTGCATTGACTCTTAGGTTATTCTCTAATATTCCATATTTCAAAGATTTCCATTTTGTCCACTGCTTTCTGTGCCTTAAAGAAGGTGTGATAGACATTTTCTTAAATTAACCAGGATCTAAAAAGACATTGTCTGTATTTTAAATGTGTCACTCTCTATAATCCAAATAGTCTTTGTGATATCAACACAGACCACCATGTTATCAAATGCTTTTCTTACTTTGTTCCCTCTGCACATGAGTGATGAAGATATCATTTTTAAATTAACACAATGTTCCCGCCTGTGTTTGCGATGGTGCAGTTTTGTAATTAGCGTGAGGGGCTGTAGATCTCATTAGCAGCAGCACCTAATTGAAAATGGATGCTGTTTGTCTCCCCTGGCATTTCCTCAGTGTTTGCACAAGAAACAGGAGGCAATTTGTTTCAGAGTCCAGCTGTATTTACACAGGCAGCCGAGCAGACACTCTGTCTTTGTTTACACACACACACGTATATCCATGTGTAGCTGCACAGGTTTGTGGGTTTACTGTTTAGACAGAAGTCTGACTCTTTCATTCTGACAGCCAGTATACTTTTAGCATTTAGCGTTTAGAGGGACTTTAGGGGCCCTGGACAAAAGGGACCTGGACGGCCCTACACAGTTGTGTGTTGCTGTGGAATACTCTGCCATTCTCACGTCCCCACTCCATCTCAGCTCTGGGCCCCCAGGAAATTGCTTGCCTTGCCCACCCTGCTGCACTGCCCCTGCTACAAATGTGTGTAATGCCCTTTGCAGTGGGTTTAGTTGTAAGTGATGGGTTCAGTAATGGTAACACAAACTCTGGGACATTTGAGAAGAAGAATACCGCTCTCGTTCCTCGTTCCTGTCCTCATCAAACACTTCTACAATATACTGTCACTTTCTTATCGTCAGGAGCTGTACGCTGTGTGCAGAGCTTTTTATCCGTCAACGTTTTTCATAAAATGATTTGAATATGCTTCATTACTAGATCAGACTGGCAGTTCACCCCTTGTTTACAGTCGTTTTGCTGCTCACCAGTTACATATTTGTCATGGTGGTTTAAATCTTATCACCAAACCGTTGAGATGAATGCAAATAACAAAAGTCATGACTAATTCCTGTTTCTACTGATGCCTTTCAGCTAAATCACAAGTATTTCTCTTCTCTCTGTCTCGTAAAATAAGCCTTATCCAGTATTTCTGCCTAATTCATGACCTGCACAGTTTGTGACGACAAGAACAGTGAAAAATCAATGCTAATGTGTTCGAGAAGCAAAGTGGCAGCCGCTCTTCAGGGACCTTCCTGTGTCTGTTCGCTTGAGTTCCAGTCCATCACTCTGCTACGTCTCAGCAGCTCTGTGTCCGACTGGAGATCGAAAGCATCAGAGCCTCTGAGCAACTGGTACCGAAACGTGTCTCATACCTAAAAACCACCGTCTCACCTTGGAGCCTCTGCAAAAGTACTAATCCACCTTAAACATCTGTTATGAGAATTCCACAGAAACGGTTTTAACCAGGAGAGAAATTCTAGTGGAATATGAATAGTGAGAATGAACTCTGGATTTTAGCTTCTAAAGAAATATTTTCTTCTCAAGACTTAGCTTTTTTGTACAGATTCGTCACATGGACTAAAATTCATAATTTTTTCTGATTTCCAATAGAATAATTCCTGGATCTTGATGAAAATTCCAGTTTGTGGAATTTGGTGCAGATCCAAATAAAAATCCAGATCTAGTGAATTTAAATGTGTTTCATGTTGTGTGCTTACTGGAGTGATTCTAGTTATGTTTAACATAAATGTTCACCATGTTCACTGTCTTGTGTGTTAAAAGTATCCTTAGACTACAAAATAAATATGACCAGAAATCTGATATTAACAATAAAAACGCTCCAAGGGCTTAAAAAACAAAACGATCAAGTGATTTATTATTTAATTATATCTTTAATATGTGTAAATGGGTTCTTTCTTTTGATGGTAGTCTTTCCACTGCAGCATTGAATCATAGCAGAGCATCACAGATTGATTGGACAGTCTCTCTATAATGACGCACGAGTATTAAAAACATGATGTCATCCTGGATTCATCCATAATTGAATTTGTGTAACCTGATCCTCTGCCTTTGTCTTCCACTGTGATCTTTTCTAATCTCTCCACTCCTGAGCTCATCTGTAATGACTTGACTTTTATTGTCAGGTCAAAACCAATCAGGTTTTTTTTTTTTCTGGATTTGCATAACACTGCAACCTTTTAGTTTTATGCAAATCCTCCTTTTTTTTTTTACTCTGCGGGCAAACGACAGGCCGAGGTTTTTCAATCAAGCAGCTAGGCATGTGGCTCGTAGCTCATCCTCTCAAAATGTCAATAGCTCATTAGCGGAGGCTCTCCTCTCTACTTGTCTCTGTCTGCCACAAGGCTTTTTTCATCATTGCCTCACTCTCCCTCCTGGTCACCAGCTCCCACATGTGTGCCGCACAGTGTGTGTGTAAGTGTATGTGAAGCTGTGTTGGTGTCTATGTGGCTGATCATTAGAGAGGAGGAGGAGGAGGAGGTGGTGGCAGCAGCAGAGGTGTTCGTGATGTTTCAATATCAATTCTCTCCGAGGCTCAACAGTGCTGCTCCCCCTCTTTGCTAATCTAACCTTGTCCTTGCCCCCTGTGATATAGTAGCAGGTCATTGGCCTGCACAGTTATTCATGGAGGTGGAGGCGGAGGAGGTGGAGGAGCTTGATGTACATCCTCTGTTTCCACATTCATCCAGGGCTTTCATCCATAGTGTTTCTTTCTTTTTTAACAGTTTTTCATGAATACAATTATCTCTGAGTCAGAAAGGTAAATTCAGAGCTTATTATTATTTTTTACTTTTCAATTCACTCTCATGCTCTTTATTTTATTTTGAGGCGAAGATGATGTGGAGTGAGGAGGTTACAATTTTTATGTCTCTCCATATGTTATATAATCCTTTTTGTCTAGATCCCTGAATTTGAATGAAAAAAAGTTCTCGGTGCAGAATCATACACAGTAAGATGAAAAAAAACATATTGAATGTATATTATAATAGAAAGAATATTTAATAGTATTTTGGATTCAAAAATTGCAACGCAGTAAAAGAGGCAACTCCCGAATCATTGCAATATATGGATGTAATCCTCAAAGACAGAAAGTCTTCATGAAGCAGCTGCAAACATCTGGGTGTTTGCACACAAAGAAACTGAGCATGAAATCTGCACATCAGTGAAAAAATGTACACGCATTCCCCATTTTGTGTTATATGTGCAGAAGTCAGTCATCACGCCTCTAACCACTGAAGCCGCTCTATGCTGGAGCTTCATCAGCGTCATGTTGGCTACAAAGCAGAAGAATTGGTTGATGGAGGACTGCATTAGTTGAATCTCTGTGTCATTAATCCACCTTGAACTATAGGCTGCAGAGCCCACACTGATTTAAACCCCCAACACAGGAGCAGAGGGGGGCTCATATTATCTCGTGGCTTCATATTATAGAGATCCTCATGGACGAAACAAACACATAGATAATAGAGCTGTTGTGGTGATGAAACCCTCGTGGAGGAGGGGCTCAGTCTGCGATGGCCACTTTCTGCCTTCAGTCACGTTCGTGGTCCGGCATCAAAGGGAATAACGTTTGGGGAGACAATGGAAAAACAAGGGTGGGGGTTGGGGGGAATGGTTTTCCTGAACAGTGGAAATGTGGCTTGGAGCATGAAATCAGAGCCAGTGGAGACGATGGCGGCTCTCTCATTGAATCCCGCTCCCCCCTGTTCTGCTGACTGGGGTGTTTGTGGCTGTAATGAATATCTTCCCTGGGAATGCAGAGACTCGACACAAGCTGGACTCCGCGGCTCAATGGATGGATTTTTTTCTCTTCTCCTGTGAAATTCATAGCTTGTGTAAAAGAGGTTTTTATTGTGCACTGGCTGGGTTTCATAATTTTCTCTCGGGGCACAGTGGAGATAAATCTGCCCCCAGAAAACCATTCTGAGCTATAATTGCTTACACGTTCCCTCCTCACCTGGGGATTGACATTTAGTTACACTGGGCCTTTCGTGAAAGAAAAAAAAGAATCCTCACAAGCAAACGTGTAACAAGGTTTTTCCTTCAGGGTGAAACGGTTGCTTTAAAAATGTAATATTTTAAAATATGTTTCTCAACAGAATCTCTCTTTTAGTTTACTTGCTTCATCTTCAGCGTCACACTTCATTCCTTTATTTATTAAGATCCATCTCCTGAGGTGGAAGACTTGTTGTTGCTTCTACTTCTATCGCTTCTTTTCTTTTA
The DNA here is from genome assembly GCF_024713975.1 of Paralichthys olivaceus. Lineage (NCBI taxonomy): Eukaryota > Metazoa > Chordata > Actinopteri > Pleuronectiformes > Paralichthyidae > Paralichthys > Paralichthys olivaceus. The sequence goes on from NC_091094.1 coordinate 7,334,949, forward strand.
CTGACGTTAGCATGCTAATAAGCGATCAATGGTTCGACCGGCCTATCTTGTAACTATCCTACAGTAAATCCCTTCAGTGTCCATTCTGCTCAGAAGGTGAATCATAACCTTTTGTCTTGTAGATGAAATGTTCTCTACATCCACTCTTCTGTATTTTAGTTTTAAAACTAGACTCACCCGCATTTGCTTCCTTCCTGTTGCTGAGGATTGTGTTACACAGGACCTGCTGTTATAGTGTTGTCCCAAATCTCTAGCTCTCACTTTCTAATGGGAGTTAAGCTTTGAAGTCAAAACCTGGCAGGTGGTCTGAATATTTTTTCATCCAGGTGAAGAAAATCTGCTTCAGTGAACTCAACCTGACGACATCTGGGACATCAGGCGCGCTGTGTGTGTCTGATAACTCTGGAGATCCCTGCTGTTCTGTGTGTGTGTGTGTGTGTGTGTGTGTGTGAGACAGACTAAGAAGCAGTGAGGTGCTAAGCAGCCCTGAAAAATGCAGCTTTGCGTGTGCGTGTGTGTGTGTGTGTGTGTGTATACAAAGGTGTAAGTGCTTGCTGTCCCTAATGCATACAGAGAAACATGTGTGTGTGTGTCTGTTAGGTTTAACAATGTAGATAAATATAATATGTGACATCTAGATAGATGGAAGGAAGGAAGGATAGATGGATAGATAGATAGATAGATAGATAAACAGATTGATAGATAGATAGATAAACAGATAGATAGATAGATAGATAGATAGATAGATAGATAGATAGATAGATAAACAGATAGATAGATAGATAGATAGATAGATAGATAGATAGATAGATAGATAGATAGATAGATAAACAGATAGATAGATAGATAGATAGATAGATAGATAGATAGATAGATAGATAGATAAACAGATAGATAGATAGATAGATAGATAGATAGATAGATAGATAGATAGATAGATAGATAGATAGATAGATAGATAGATGGATGGATAGATAGATGGATGGATGGATGGATAGAGGTGCAGGTGATTTGAAGGTCGGCTGCTCTGAGCCTGCCAGGCTTCCTGTCAATCTGTCTGCTCCTGTCACAACTCTAATAATGATGAGATACAGGCTCAGTGTGGGCACAAATTGACTTGCACACACACACACACACACACACACACACACACACACACACACACACACACACACACACACACACACACACACACACACACACACACAGAAGCAGTCACATGTTGCACTGGAGTGCAGAGGTCTCAGCCGGATGTTTTATATTAACATTGTATCTCAGTGGGTCGTACACACTGGTTTAATGGGTTTTACAAAGGGGATCGGTACATTTTCATGCACATGAGCATCTTCATTCTGAGTCTCATCCTGGTTTGATCATATTTGAGACGTGACCATCACACACAGATAAACCTTGTTGTTTATGACTCATTCTCCAGGTTCCTGAGTGTCTGCATCAGAGCAGGTTTATTCTTTGACTTTTCCACATCCAGAAAATCTATCTTGTAATTTCCAGCTGCTTCTCATTTCTTCACTCCTTTAATCACAAGTGATGAACGGTGGCAGCCTCGTGTTTACGCTACAGTTGTTTCATTGCCATAGTTTCTTTACTGAAGGACCAACGAGCCCACATAACAATTCCACCTAATGATTTGTTCTCCTGAGGGGAAGTGAATGTTGCTACCAAATGTCATAGCAACTCATTTAGTTCAGCTCTTTTAATCTCACAGGGAACTCTGGACTAAAGTGATGAACCAACCAACAAACCCTGATCATAACAAGGATACTAGTTTGCATGTGAACACTACAGCTAACACTAGTAAACACTCCTGCAAACACAGCATAAAACACATTTGTTTTCTAGTTTGATGGTGAAAATTATGACTTCCAACCTGAAAGTAAGATTTGCTTAACAAGATGAAAGCCTGAGATCAGTGCTGCTGACAGTAAATGCTGGTGGGATGTTGTTAACATCGAGGGCGATTTTAAAGGAACACAGAGCAGCTCTGACTCTGCTGGGGGAAATCTTTATGAACCGTCATGTTCTCTGGTTTCCTGAGAGTGGGTTGTTAATGTTCACAATTGCAAATTGGGAACAATGGTAATGAAAAAGACAACTTGATTTCATTCCTTGGATTTTTTGGGGTGATGTAAAAACATACAAATGTTTTTTTAGTTTTTTTTTCAAAGTTTGCACGTGTGTCTGCTGAAGATGCATAAATGTTTTCAACATGGAGTTGCTCCTGATGGAGAGAATTGATGTGTTTTCGTTTATGGCCATTATAGGTCATAAAGCCTGTCTCCTCCATGTTAGGGGATGGGACATGGGCCAAACAATAAAGCTATCAAAACAGGGTGAAACGCCATGATTGGCAGCTGAGACTGACTCCCGATTGGTCGAGCACCGATATCGCTGGGACCTCTGTACCACAGCTCCCTACTCTGATCTCTACTGCACAGACTCTCAACGACATCCTCGGCCCAAGATTAGCATCGTGGCTATGTTGGCTTCATTTGTCATAGTGGGAGTAAGTGGAGGCGCGTCTTTATTTAGAGTCACTAATGCAAACAGTATTAAGAAAACAGTTCAAATCATCAGAGCACAGAGAAACATCTTGAGTGTGTGTTGATTTAAACCGACAGAGTTTAAACTCACTGCTTGACAGAAAGCAACACTAAAATCCACTTCCTCTTTGCCTGACTCCCAGCCTTCATTTGGCATCCGCCTCGTTAAAGACGAGTTCAAGTGAACTTGAAAGAGGCTCAGATGAAAACAAAGAGACACACAGTCCCCTTGTCAATCCTGTGAGCCTCAAGGCTTTGAGTTTACGGCCCCAGTTCCTGCTTTGTAAATAAACAGCAAACAGACGCTGCTCTGCTTCTACTTCACCAAAGGGAATATTTCAGTGTGTTTGATGAATGTGAATCTTCGTCTGTACTTTTGCATGCAAGTGGAGTTTGTGACATTTTGTCGGCCTGATTAATAATTTAGCTGACATGTGCGTCTATTAGTGTGTTTGCACCATAGGTTTGGGTTTTCTTTGAGTGTGTGTGTGTTCGGTGTGTGTGTGTGTGGTTTTTCTAATGGAAGTAATTTAACTGACAATACATCCATTCCTTTTCAAAACAAGATATGTTAATTGCAACAATTACATCTGTCAGCCCTATTGTTAACTGTGCTGTTATTATAAACATACTGTGTTATGCTCTTTGCTCAGTTATTGTTTTTCGGACTGAAAATGACAAAATGACACAACATTTTTGCAGGAATGTCTACACAACAGGAAGCACTGCAGCGCACTAACAATGTGTGTGTCTGTCATTCATTTCACAGCGTTACACTTCAGCTACAGCTGGGAGGAAGACGACAGGCTCCATTTAATTCAGACAGGCTGGAGGAGCTTTATGGAGGGAGGGAGGAAGGGAGGGAGGAAGGGAGGGAGGAAGGGAGGGAGGAAGGGAGGGAGGAAGGGAGGGAGGGAGCAGCCACAGGGTTTTTCATTCACTGTCACACCTTCTCTCTGCACCTTGTGCCGCCATCACCTCAGAGCCATGATGAACACAATGAAAGTTCACCATCTGCACACACAACACAGGCCTACTACATGGAGTACTACTACTAATACTAATACTAATAATACTGTTACTACTACTACTACTAATAATAATAATAATAATAATACTGATAACAATGATAATACTCTAACTATTACTACCACTAATAATATGAATAATCATTGTGGTGGAAATTTATCTCGAGATGTGAAATAAAGAGTTTCTCAGACCAGAGTTGTCTTTAGGTCATTTAATAGAAAGCTCTGCAGAGGGTTTCTCACTCAGCATGAATGCTCAGAGTGGAACGACTCCGAATAGGGAAAGAAGAAGGTTTTATACAGTCAGGTAAACAGGAAACACAACTGTTTCTGAGTAATGGCATGAAAAACTGAAGCCACCTGTTGTCTGGTTAACACAGGAAGCGGTCTGTTCTTACTTCTGCATGAAAGAAGAAGTTTGCTGCTGCACAGATCAGGGTCAACAAGAGGATCATCATCGAGATGTCATAGCAACAGTCATGGTGTTGGATAGTTAAGGGTAAAACAGTAAAAGGTGTCTGTCTAGTTTCAAATCGACAGTTCCTCTAATGCACAATTGTGTTTCTATATGAGTTATTGTTGAACACAGCACACGAGCATTGATCAGACATAGGAAAGAGTTCAAGCTAAGGTCATATGCAAGTTTTCCATTACATCATCATCGTCATGATAATGAAAATTATACTATAACTACTTTTAAAAAAATGAACATTTCAACAACTTGATAACCTTGAGTGGAAATTTTGCTTGATTAAAACACTTTAGTAAATGTACTTTTTTCTAGAAATAGATAAAGGAATTGACCCTATATGATGCAACTGTGTCTAATACAGAATGTCAACAGTGCAATGTAAAAAAGAATGTGCTCCAGTCTCGACTCTGGGAGCAGAGATGATTTGAGACGGTGAGAGTCGGACATCAGTGACACTGTGACGCTCTGTCTGCTGAAAACAAGCTCCAGTCTTCATGTGGCCCCAGAGGAGCCACTGGTTCATAAAACCAGGAGGACAGTCTGTAGTTGTGCGACGCCCCGTGGGGATGAGCTGGCTCCACAGACACACACACACACACACACACACACACATACATACACACACACATACACACACACACACACACACACTAACACACACATACATACACACACACATACACACACACACACACACACACACATACATACACACACACATACACACACACACACACACACACACACACACACACACACACACACACACACTAACACACACATACTTGCACATTTCTAAGCACATATAGCCACAGGCACGAAGGCAAGCACATGGGTAAAGGTTTCTCTCTCTCTCTCTCTCTTACGAAGGACTTCAAAATTCAAAAATAACATATTCGTTTGGAAGAATGCACAATGACAAAGGTAACATGCTATTGTTTGTCATGTTCAAAATTAGCCTGTTAGCATAGAAACATGAGCTGACTCGCACTTAACACAGAGGCTGATAACGTTTCCATTGGACTCATATTTTCACATCTTTTCCTCATTGTTTTCTAAAAAAAGCAGGTATTTTGCTGAAAAGACCTAAATATAAGAGTTTTGTATAAATATTCTTCAGAATATTACTGTACAACTGTAAATACCAGCTGCAAATAATGAGGAAGGTTACAAATTATTTTAGTTTGACCGTTTCTCAGTGATATTTATGACCTGATGATGGCGCAAGAAGAAAGTTAATGAGTCACCAAAGCTGTTACGGTTACATTTTGTAATACGATTTAATTTATTTGTGACACTCAGCAGTGAGCTTAATGTTATATGGCTCTACGCTGCTGGCCGTCACACACACACACACACACACACATATACACACACACACACACACACACACACACACACACACACACACACAGCACTTTACAGTTCACATATTTAATTAAACTCTGCTTTGAGCAAGAACACAGATTTCCTGACTCACTTTCTTGTGCAAAGAGGGCAACAGAAGCCTACAGGTTCAAAAACAAAACAAGGGCTTGTGATGGAGATTTATATACCAACTGGCAAACACCGAGGGAGTGTATGAATGAGTAATGGGCTACTCTCCCGTACTGAATATCACTGTGGTGCCTTTGAGCAAGTCACGCAACAGTGGAGCACTGTGATGTTGCTGGGCAGCTCCCATTGGTGAATGTTTGAAACTGACCTTAATTTTTTTGCTTTTTTTCATTTAATTTCCGCGTCATTGCTGTTTTCCACCATCTGTGGCACAACAAAGCTCATTTGACTTTCCTGTCTGAAACAATTCCTTGGTTTGTTTGTGGAGAGCCAGTAATCCATTCATCCATTGATTTAGTACTGAGAACACTATTCACTGTCGACTTTTCACTGCCTGCAACCAGCCGCCACGAGCATAAATCGCCCGCCTGTACTCGAGCATTAAGTCCGTTTTTGTAGCCTGATTATGTGTGTGGGTCTGGGGACGGCTAAGTAGGTGGGTCCGCCCCACTGGATGAAAGTACAGTATGTCACACATTCATGGTTCCATCATGAAGATGAAGAACTGCAATTGAAACAACATTCAAACATTCATGTCCCTCACAGGGTGAATATTGTTCCTTTCATGACCAAATACCTGCAGCACCAACGACCCACCCAACCTACTGCAAACTACATTTCAATTTTGCAAACATAGAGTACATATAGTACATTTTAAAAGAATATAATGATAAAATGTTCACTGACAACATCCTGTTCCATAATATCCACTTGCATTAAATAAAGCATATACTTATAGTATATATAGTATAGTGTATATTCATAGTATATTAATACTTCTAGTGTTAAATATTGAAAATCAGCTGAACCAAAGTGCTTTTGTTGCCTAAACAAAGGATCAGAGTAGTGCTCATCACAAACTGTGTATAAAGATGGACGACTCCTCTCCTCTTCCTCCCACTCTATACCATCTTTTGACTTCATGTGTGCAGTAGTGATCGTGGGGGTGGAGCCGAGGTATCGATGCTCCTGCAGATACACCAATCACCAGTCAGTCTCCAATACTGCAGCCAGCCACCAGGGGGCGATGAAGATGATTTGGCTTCACTTTCTGTCATGTCTTCCATCTTTGTAGTGTTATTTTTTTAATGATGAAAATGTCCACTACCCCTCTACTATCCAAAACATCCTGGATATGAACACTGCCACGTTGCATCACAGATGTTTGGAGCTGGAGTAGCGGTCGGGGGATGGGGCCACGTCAGTTTCAGCTGTCAATCATGACATTTCACCTTGTTTCCATGGTACCAAATGACTAAACCAAAAATATTGCACTGTTGCAAACTCATGTTGTCCATCTTTACTTACAGTCCATGGCCTGGACACAGCCGCACAGAGCGGTGAGCTCCGTCGTGTTGCTGCTACTCTACTTTGCAATATGAATTAACTATTTAAAAGTGATCTATATATAGACGCAGACATGGAGGTTAACATGAAGCTGCAAGAGGTTCAAAAGAGAGAGATTTGTTTTGATGTATTTTGTATCCAGAGCCGAGATGTGACAATGAAAGAGTGAAAAAGACGTCCAGTGGTCAGTGGGTCACTGCTGATTCACCCACTTAGAGGAAGTGACAGAAAATCCCGTCATTGTAGCAGAGTGTTGGGCTCCTGGTCTGTCCAGCAGCTCCAGCACTGACAGACATATAAATATTTCTGGACCGTAGTTGAGAGACTCTCCCATCTGGAGACCACCACGAGCTTTCCAGCTGCGATGACACAGAAACGGAGACCGTGACACAGACGAAAAGCTGCAGAGATTGTAGCCTAATGGGTTAGTGTTCCAGTAGTGTGCCTGTGTGCACCAGGAGATGATGTGATGCAGGGCTACACTTTCAGCCGGCAGTATCATCATGCCCTGGTCAGCTTTCACGCTCATGCACTGATAACAGTCTCCTCTCATATTCATGCACTGAGGAAAAAGGATTTTGTTGCTCAGAGAAAGTAGTAAAAGTCTGCTGCTTAATGTTTAATGGCCGCCGCTGTGCTGAACTCTCAGGGTGAAGATGAAGGGATGGATGAAGAGCAGGATGGAAGAGACACAGTGGAAGTTTCTTCTGAGGTTTTATTTCTTAGAAGAGGAAAGAGTGAGAGCAGAGGAAACCTTCTCTGTCCAGTGATGCATTACATGTAAATCTTCTTGTTGCTTCCTGAAGATTGTGGACTGATGCCATTTTACATGATTACTGGGTAAATTAATCAGCGTAAATTCAGGGTCTGTTTCCAGTCACATGTGCACAACTTTGAGCTGCCATGTGCCATGTTTTCTGGAATTTGATTGTATTTGAATCAAAAGTCTCTGGAGCACAAACGCATTTGGTTTCTGTTGGAAATTACTGTAAATTTTCCCTCCTACATGAGACCCTGAGCCTGACTGTGAGCTGCCGGCTGGTTGAGATTTCTGTTTTCCTAATTTCTGCCTTTCCATCCACCTGAACAACTCCACAAGCTGTATGTACATTAAAACCCAGTTCTTTCACTATTAACATTACATTTTTCATCCCAGTCATTCTATCCTAAAATATGTTTTAAAAGTTTTTTATTTCACAGTATATGTAAGCTGGTAAAATGACCTTTTGACCCGAACTCTGTTCACAACAACAAGCATCCAGATGCAGCGTCCTCTCAGCAGGGAGGGTCACACTATGGTGATATTTTGAGGGTCCTCGTCAGCTGTATCCTTCTCTTACTTTAGTCTCAGCTTCACCACACTGGGTTTGTTCTGGATCGAGTGGAAGTGCCCTCTAATCGCCAGGCCGCAACAGCTGCACCGGCTCTGGGCAGGGCCGAGCCATGCCGAGCCGCTCCAGCGGGGGTTCAAGTTGAAGGGCCGCTTCTTTAATTTGGGATAATTCTGGGTAGATAATCATAGAGCTGAGAAAAGCTGAGGTCAACTAACGACCAGTTATTACACACACACACACACACACACACACATAGGCTACTGTATGTGTGTGCATTATACAATATCGAACAGTTACACATGCACAGGTGTTAACTTGAGTAGAAAAGTATGAGTGTATTGTTTTATTTTGGTGAGTTATTTCATTGATGTTCATAAGATTTAAAAGATTTGGGTTTCACACACATACAGTGACACAATCCATTTCTCATCAGGCGTCCCCAGTACTGCTGCTGCTCCTCAGGGGCTGTAGTGACTGTCTCATCTCATCCCATCATCCTCCTCCTCTTCCCCCCCTCATACTCAGGCTGAAATAAAGGGTCTAACCCTCCTCTTTCGCTCCTCACTGAGGAAAAGGACAGAAGGAGTTAAAAAAAAAAACACAACCTGGGAGTCTTGTCTAAAGTTCATGGCATTATTGCAAAGGATTTCTCCACTTCTAAGCTGATGCAACACAGAGGTTGTGGTCGCAATACGTCAAATATCCCCAGAGCGTCTGCACACAGTGATTATTATACTCAGTATATAAGACTGTAATTGTATTTTGTATTGTATTTTTTTATTTTTCTATACCAAATTAAATAGTTCCTTCCTCTGTCGCACACACAAACACCGAGGCATTGTTTCTCTTCCGTGACTCTTCCCCTCCTTTACGTGACACTTCTCCACATCTTTTTCTGGCCACTTCTCCTCCTTCCCCCTGCAGCTGTCCCACAGTCCCGCAGGCAAATCAGCCTCACTGCAGTTCATGTTCATCCAAAAGTCCTCTCCTTCCTCAGTTTGTGCAATTTGGTGCAGATCCAAATTCATGAGGGGACTGTCGGGCCTTGGCAGAGGTATGCACTCTAAAATGTTGAACTTGAAATTTTCTATCAAACTACAAGTTACAGGAACAAACTTGAAAAAAAAAAATGCTACAGAATGCAAAAATATACACGTTTCCATTATCAGCATATTTATAAACTCTTTTTTGTAGCGGCCCCCCTGACAGACAACACAGGAAACTTTCTATTTTTATTTCACCAATGTGCATTCATCTCTTCAGCTTCTGCCTCTTGCAGCCTTATGTAGAATTATGCTCTTTGGGAATATGAAAGATGTTTTTATCAAACTCTGCAGTTCCCACTAAGCTGTTCTAATTTAGTAGATCATCATTTGCACGAAGATACTTGGATGTAATAGACCCAGAACTTGACACGGCGCCGCTCACACTTGACACCGTGCAGCAGAGGGTTGATGCTCTGCTTCATGCTCTACTCACTGTGGAGTGTGGAGGAATAGATGTGAGTTCACAGCAGGCTCCTCGTGACCTTTCAGCTGTGACTATCAGTTCTCATCAGACTGCAGCAGAGACATTTTGTTTTGCTTTGACTCGCGGCGTTTGTGTTACCAGGCACGATGGTCTGGCATCGGGATGTAGAACTGAGGAGAAAGTGAAGCAAAGAGGGAGAGGAGAATCAGAGAGGAGAAGTATGACAGGAGGGAGAGACTGTGAGAGGAAATTGGAGGATGTGGAGATAAAGGGGAAGGAGGAAAAAGTAAATGATGGGTGGTGAAAGAAATGAGGTGGGGGAGTAAAGGTCAGCAGCAGTGCTTCAAATCAGGGAAAAGGTGAATAATAAAGCAAAAGAGGAGAAGAATATTTTGTCTCAGGGTGCTTTTAAATCATGTTCACCTCCTTCCACCCCTATGAATTATTAACAGTGCATTCGGTTCAGGGAGGGAGGACACAGAGAAAGAAAAAGGTGAGGATCTGGGTCATTGGGAAAATGCTTAATCACGTAGATGACTTGAAGAGAGACTGCATATTGGGAAATGCGGTATAATGAAGCACAGCTCAGTCAGACTCTGACCTCCTGGAATAGTAAATCGTGTGCTTTGCTTTCTGTATCTTGCCTGTTTCCAAGTACACAAACCACAATTGTTCTCTGTTTTGATATCAAGGATCACAGAGTGATCCGTCAAGAACCTCTTCATCCCTCCCTCTCCATTCCTCCTCCCTCTCACTGAGAGGAGTCAGTGATGCAGAGCCAATGTTCCAGTTTGCATGATGAGCAGGACTTTCGGTTGGATTTATTTTTGGGCCACTCATCTATAGAGAATAAGCTGCAATTGTGATACCAGAGGGAATTGGGGCCATGATTGTTGAGTCAGTCCCTCAAGGCCGCAGGCTGAGGAGGAGAGGAGGGAAGAGAAGAACAATGCTTTGATAGTTCAACTCCGTCGGGTACTAAATTAATATGCAACTATTCTGCTTTAGTAAATTAAAATTAAAAATGTGTGCAGAGGTGGTGTGTAAAGACGGATGAGGTAGCAACACGCAACAGCTATTTAAGTCTCAGACAAATCTGTCAAAACAAATTTCCTGATTTCTTGATTAATCTTAAAATACTGGAAATGATAGCAATTATTTTGTTGGTACAATAAAAAAAGAAAAGCTGCAAAAACTCAAATTCAGAGCGCTCAAATATAAACTGTTAATAAAGGCGGACGACGCATCTCCACTTCCTCCGGCACCCTCCCACTATTTGATTAATCCCCAAATTACAAGATAATCTGCTGATTCGTGTTGAAAATATATCAACATTTCGTCATCCCCGCCTGTTACTCAATTTTTTTTAATCTCCAATGTTTTTTATTGGACTTTTATTGTGAATATTTCTTTTAAACTAATCAGATTATAAAGCTCATTAGTAAAAAGTGTGATTTATCAATATTGAAGTATATAAATACAAGTGGACACACTGTGTTACATATCTATAAAGCTCTACTTGTCAATAATAGTAAAAGTTTACTTGACAAATATTCAATCACAGAAAATTGTAAAAAAAGAATAAAATGCATCTTTTGCACTCAAACACGCATGGAGAAGTGTGTGACTGTACATTTGAAGAACATGGGGTAAATTCGAACAGACAACTTGAACTGTGTGGCTCCACCCACACATGACACCCTCTACCTGCTGTAACGCGAATCAAACGCACCCTTTGAGCCCACACAGGTGTATTTAAGCAGTCAGGGCCCAGCCCTCTGGTTGGCCCTGTTAGCCTGCTGCACCGCTAACCTGCTAGCTGCTGTTCCACCTGGAGTTTCTAAAAGGAAGCTAACCGGCTAACTCCTTTATACTGTGGATTCTGATGTTGCTGTGAGAGGAGCTGGAAGAGGAAGAGTTGTGTGTCTGCTGTCTGTCTCTGTGAATCACTGCTGCACGACAACAAGGTAAGAGGTTGCTGCTCGACTACACACGTGTTGTGAGCTTCTCCATGAGGCTGCCGGAGCTGATGTCTATGTTTGTCCTCTCATGTCTGTCTGGGCCGTCTCTGGACATTTTGTGGCCCTGAGAAGTCAAAGAAGTCAAAGAAGGTAGAGAAATCAGGGTTTTGTTATTTAGAAGAGTGTGTTTGGTTTGATTCATTTTCAGGAAACTGTTGGGCCTTGGTGGAAGTTTGTGTTCTTTTGTTTGCCATTCTAGTTTTGTGATACTTTCTCCTGTGACATGCCTCAGATATTGATGGCATCACACTGTTGTCCTGGTTTGAATCTTATTCTGCTGATGATATAAAACATGATGGTTCACATCGGGTCCGGAGTTTCTCCAGAGTTTCAATAACTCCTCTGGAGCCTTCAGGTGAAGGGTGGCGCAGCAGGCAGAGGCAGGACGTCAGTTCATTCTTCATCGTAGTCTTTTATGTGTGTGGCTCAGCTTTTTCATCAGTTCATGTCTGAAAGCAGCAATGACTCTTAATGTCAGCAGGTTCCTGCACATCTGGTCTTCCATGCCTCTTCATCATAAACATCATCATCATCATTTTTGTACTGAGCGTCAACAATAAGAGACTTTCTCTTGTGGTCCTGACCTCATTTTATAAAGCAATATTTGTTTTAGTTCTGTTTGCAATATTCAGTGCACATTTTAGGCCTCAAGTCAGCCAGTCCTATATTCTGTCTGTCGTCTCCTCTTTACTGTGGAAGGGAAACACTGATCATGACTTTCACTGATGTTTTCCTTTAGTTTGCTTGTATGATGATATTCTGTATTAATTTTCGGCTACTTTTTTGCACCAACTGAGCTGAGATTTCTTATATCATCACACTGTAAAGCTTTATATTTGAGGCTGGTATGTTTTGTAAAATTGACCCCAGGAGACACTCTACCTTTATTCATCCAAGCATAAGAGAAGTGTTTTAAATCATAGGTATGAGGCAGCATCCTTTATTATCTTACTGATTCCATATGAAGAGCTGAAATGATGTTTGGCAGCCTACTAGCCTTGATCTGCGGGGACATCTCCCAAACCTCATGTATGTGTTCATAAAATGTGTCAGTGGTTCAGCTGATTGCAAAGGAACAGAAGCTGAACATATTCTGAAAGGGGCGTGATTATAAAGTGGCAATTTAACCATGCAAAATTTAGAGAAGGCAGAAGATTCATTTACTATAGTGGTGGAAGAAGTGCTCATGATCGTTTAATTAGTAAAAGTACAAAAGATGGTTCTGCTGTAAATTGGCCCCAGTGACTGAAATATTATTATATGAAGTTGTAAAGGTTTTGTACTGATTGTGTGATACATAAGCGGTTATTTCAAGCTGGTTGAGTTTGTACTTAGGAAATAACAGGAAATTCTACCTAGACCTTGAAGTTAATGCATTTTCAGCTGCAAAACAAAAGGGTCATAACCTGGTGCTGTATCAGACACAACTCTCCGTCTATTTGTTGTGTGGAAGCGCTCGGATGAAGAATGTCCATCCATCCATTATCAAATTTCTATACGTTTATTCAGATGAGTTAACTCCAGCCTTATAACCTGATGAAGAATTCATTCAGCAGATGTTGTAACTGATACAGCCGAGGAGACGCTGCTTCCTCTTCCTCGTGCTGCGCTCAGCTTCAGCCTGGAAATACGTTCAGTGGAGAAGTAGAGTCTCTCACTCCCACACTATACATTCCTCCTCTGAAAATCTCTTCTGGCATTGGGGCAGACGTGGAGGAAAATGTGGAGAGACAGCGAGGGCAGTCTGGTTAGTCCATTTTCAAAAGACTGTTTTAGCGAAGATCAACTTTAGAGCAGCTTTATGAGAACAGACATTGAGAAACCTTGAGGTGAAAAAAAAACTTATTTTAATAACATGCCCCAGTAACAGACGAACAAAATGGCCGTAGATGATGATTTATGTTGAGTAACACGATGCAGCATTAAATAACTGTCTGTGGGTGTGAGTCAGAACTGGAGATTTGTGTTTAATCTGGATTAATGATGACGCCGCACCCTGATTGGCCCTCAGTTTATGATTTAATGAAAGCGGGGAGGAGGTGGACCCCCTGGGACTGTGTGTGTGTGTGTGTGTGTGTGTGTGTGTGTGTGTGTGTGTGTGTGTGTGTGTGTGTGTGTGTGTGTGTGTGTGTGTGCGTGGCCCATCCACTGGTGTTTAAAAGAGAGCAAGTGCAAACAGCTCCTTCATGAGAGCAACACCCTGCAGAGATAAGAGTGGCTGAGTACAAGTCTCAATCATTTACTGTTTGAAGGGTTTAGGAGAATCGGGGGGGATTGGAGGGGCTCTGAGCAAATTGATGCTTTTGTTGCTGAGGGGGTGGTGAAGTTTAAACGATGGCTGCCGAGCCATTAGCGCAGGTCACTGTGCGTCGGTCAGGAGGAGGAGGAGGAGTCTCTCCCTCTGACTGACAGAGAGAAGAAGCCAGCTCCTGTTTAATGATGATGAACAACCTCTTGGAGGAAGAACAGGCGTCATGCTGCAGCTCTGCAGGCTCTTGGATGGGAAACAGCATTTAATGACATGTTGTCGTGTCATCAGTGTGGGAGACGACAGGCCTCATTCTGTTTTTAAACAAAAACAAATTAGTCCTCCACATTGCTTCTGTGACTAATGTGAAATTAACTGGTTGATAGGGCTGCAACACAACATCTTTTTCATTATTGAGTCAGCGGCAGATTTATTTCCTTGACATTTATAAAATAATGTAACTTGTGCAACAGTTTCTCTTTGACTTCAGCTCTAAAGACATTTCTTATTATGTTTTGTTTCGCCAACAGAGCAAAACCCAAAGATGTTTGATGTGCTATTATAAAAGTCGAACAAAAACTACAGATAGTGAAATTTTAAATGATTAATGTCATCAAATTTGAGAAGTTGAAAATGTATCACTTAAATAATTCTGAGAAGATGCCCACAAGTTTATTTGTTGGCCACTGAAAATTGGCTGATATGAGCCTTATGCAGACGAGTATCTCCTTTTATCTACGTTTAATATTCTACGCTGATATGAAAACCTTTTTTTTACAGAATAAAAATGTAGGAGATATGTGCATATATGTTTTACGCTCTACAACATTTGGATTGTGTTTTAACGTTTTATGGTTAAACTAAAATATCAAATCTCAATTACATTCCTTTGTCATAAGGTTGTCGACATAATGATTTCTCTCTTTTATCTGTATCTTCATCAGCCTCCAAAAATCCATATCAGTGGAGCTCTAATCCCAATATTATCAAACTTGTTGTTGTCACATCTATAGCTTTATTAAATCAAAAAACCTATAGATGGTGGTTTACACACCAGTATAAAAATCAACTCTATATTCACAGGATCAAACCATCACTGTTTCGGATTTGACCCCCCAGTAAGATTATGTGCAGAGCTCAGCAGGAGTCCGAGCCGACAGCCCTGAAACAACAGCAGCAGCTCGGCTCAGTCTGTGGTGGAGTCAGAGACTCTGGAGCAACATCACACTGTATTCGTACAAATACACGTTGAATTCCTCAGATTCACAAAAGACTGGCGGGCAGGACGGAGATCAAAGTGTGGAAACATTCCTGTGTGTTAGGTTGGACTGTCAGAGCGCGTAAAGACATCAATCATGGCTTCAGAGGAGGGTGGTCTGCAGGGAGCGTCATGTTTCAGTCGGACCAGAAAAAGAAAAGACATGATGAGGAGTAAGATGGGAAAATGAAAAGCTGTAGTCATGTTTTCACATGAAATCCATGTTCAGAAAAACGTCCCTCTGGTGGAGAACGTTAGAGAACATTCAGTAAATCAACACTTACAATTAAATGGCAGCAGGACACATGGTGGGTCTCCTGTACTTACAGCACTTTTATTTAATGCTTGAGTTAAAACTGCAAGAAGGAAAAGAACCTGTGCACTTTACAATATCACTTTAAGCAGTGATGGTTCAGTATTATCCTTTCATGTCTGTCAGTTGATGATCGTAGAGTTTTGTCGTTTGTCTGAATTCTGTTTCCGAATCAGTGGTTCAACCTCACGATGAAGGTTATGGAGGTTATTCTCCAATTAACCCAACACTGATCTGCCTGAAGCTCGAGTACCACCACCACCCCCCCCCGTCCAAACTGTGATTCAAACCTTCTTTCTGTGAGGCGACGGTGCAAACCGCTACACCACCATGCCGCCCATTCAATTCATTATAAAGAATTTTAATAGAGTGTGAAAAATGCCTGCAATTATTTATCACAACTCAAGTATTCTTGTTTCATTTGAGCAACATCCTCAGTTTCTACCTTAATTAAGAAGAAGACAAATGAGCACATGTTCATTATTAACACAGAGAACACAGCGAGCACTGAAGTTTCTGAAGCAGTTGTGTGTGTGATGCTTTGCCCCTTTCACCTCATTACAAGCCTGTTTAATGCAGCATGGTTTCGTGCCTGTGAAGTTCCACTTTGCATGCATTAGCGGAACAAGAGAGTGTGAGACTTATCCTGTACGATAAGCGTTGCACTGCAAAGCGGCCAGATGTTAAATCCCAATAATTTGCCCTAGATTTAACTCTTGCATTTATCTCTCTGCCAAATCTGGCTCGGCTCTGTGGCTTCGAGACGCAGCCTTCCATTTTCCAAAAGTGGGGGTGTTTATGTGCTAGTGCACATGACCCCTGGTTTGGCTAGCTTTAGCATGTGCGAGTGTGTGTATGTGAAGACGTCTCGTGTTTCTTGTGGGAACTACTTCGCACAAAGCCACGCTGACTGACGACTCTGGAATTTTACTTGCTGACGATTATAAAAAGTGAAACGCGAGCGCATTCCTGAAGGCCAAGGTAGAGCCGTGTGGCTACAGCTGAGGACTTATTGAAAGATGAGCGCTGTGCAGGAAATCAGCTCACAGTGGGATCCAGAGGGGTCACAGAAACAGACATGCACACGCATAAATGCATCCTCGTGAACTTCATAGACGTCCCTGTTCCCTCCACTCACTCATACAATGATCCCTTTTTATAAATGATCATCACATTAGCCTCATCACTGTGTCCGGTCAATAAGTCACAGTTAACTGATGAATCGTACCCGGGCCCGGTCTCTGTGTTCGAGCCTGCTATGACTTTTGAAGTTGCTTGAACTGTGACGCTCGGGCTTTGCGTGCCCCAGATTTGGGGTGGGAGTGGTGTTGTGAGGCTGTGAGAGAGCGACAGCTGACTAGCTGGGCCTGGAGAGGAGGGGGGAGGGAGACGGGGAGGGAGACGGGGAGGAGAGGGAGGAGGAGGTGGTGGTGATGGTGGTCAGACAGTCCGCTGCTGGGATCCCAAGGGAAACTGAGGAAGAAGAGAGGGGACTGCAGCTGTCTCTCTCTCGCTCTCCCTCTCTCTCCCCCCTTTACCCATGCACACTCATGCTCGTACTTCTCTCTTACTGAGGATTGATCAAATACATTATCAACCGTTTTGTCATAACCTTAACCATCACAACGTACCCTCACTGGAATAAGTCGGGGGAGTCATCGAGAGAACTTTCACTTCCTAATCTAAACCTTATTCTAACCAGAACCTTAAAATCAAGTCTCAACCTTCTAACTTAAGTCGTGAGGGCCAGAATGTCCACACACACACACACACACACACACACACACACACTCACACACACACACACACACTGATTATTCTTATTATTCTTATATTATTATTATTCTTAGCTCAGCTTTTTTTTAATCTAGGATGCTCAGTGACCGGTGTGTACAGTGTTATGTAAAGTTAGAATACAGGATTATTGATTGAAACACATTTGGCAGCACATTAACCGTCACTGTGAACTTTCATGGGGTTCAGACTATGAACAAGGTTTGAAATAAAATATTGAGTGAATGTTAGTTTTTTAAAATTCCCTCTGACATCTTCTATTTGCTTATTTTTCAGCAATATTTAAGACTTTATTTTAACATAAAAACTGTTGTTCTTTACATTAGATGATGTTAGAAGATAAGTTGGAAGATTTTGCCATGAATAATTGATAAATGACTTATTTTGAGATAATTGATTATTTGATCACTTGATGTGAAATTAAATGTGCTTTCATTATAGTCATGTTACACCAACATCTCTTTCGTCAAACCTTATGAACCACAACAGGGAAGACTTCATTTAAAAAGCATCTTTAAGTTAATTAATCAATCTGTTTCATTAACTGATTAAACCTTAAATAATTTTCCACGCCAACAGTAAAGTCAGGATACAACTTACGGGCTAAATCAGAGAATAGTCTTGCGCTTCACCCAATGATCAAGATCTTTAAATGTCTTGTTTTATCCAACTAATAGTTGAAACTCTATTAGGAGCCACAATATGATTTTATAATAATGTGTCTCCACAGAGCAGTGTAGGTATTACTTGCTTTACTGGGGAAAAAAGTGCTCGGGGACAGAAAGATGAACTGACTCGTCTGATGTGTTTCTCTGAACAAGCATCTCAGGGTTTGAGCATCATGAAGCAGTTCTGTTGAACTGCAGAGTTCAGGCTTTTGTTTATTTATTGAAGACTCTGATGGAGGCTGTGCTCCAGATTTAGAATCAATTCAGAGCACAGTTTATGCACACGCAGGGAGTGAGTCGCCAGCTTTGCCCTCAGTGAACCCGTCAGTCATGCAGCAGCACTTTGCTGTTGTGAGGATGCAGAATAGAGACAAATCACACTAAGAGCTCTGAGCTGAAAGCAAAAGCTCGATGCCAGCATCTCTTATTTTTCCTTTCTGTCTGGAAATTGTTTAGTTTTTATACTAAATGACAAAAAGGGTTCAAGAAACTTCATTTGCCTTTTTAAAGATTTTTCTTTCATGTATTCATTTGGTTTGTGCACTGGACATTAACTTGACATCTGAGTTTGCTATGTTAAGATCTGTATAGATTTCAAGAATGTTTCTTTTTTTTTACCTCTGCCAAAGAGATGTTGTTTTCGCCGCTGTCTGGTTTTGTTTGTTGGTCGGACTCTTTGTTTTTCTGGATTCTGCAGGATTACACAAACTAACATTACATAAACTACTGAACGGATTTCCATGAAACTTGGTGGAAGGGTGGGACACTGGCCAAGAAAGAATCTGTTCAATTTTTGGAGCAGATGCAGGCAACGGGTTATCCAGGGTATCGAGGGATTTCTCTCTATCACTCTCTCTAAGATGCATTATAAGGCATGCAGAATTAAAGGGGACTGTTGAGCCTTGGCGGAGTTATATTCTCCGAGTGCCATTCTAATTAATATCGAGAAACTGATTTCAACCATGTTGCCCAGCCTGTTTCATAAATCTGGATTCAATTTGCCAGATGCTTGATGGGAAGTTTCAGCTTCAACTTCCATGTTGTTTCACATATAAAGAAACATTAACACAAGACATACAGTGACATTTCTTTCTGAAAACACATTTAATTAACAAAGAGTCAGTTTTACAGTGCACACGACACAGAATCACTACTGAAGGTTCGCAGAACCCTGATGAAAAAATATCAACAACAGTGCTTTAAACACACTTAGACAAATGTAAATAGGAGGAAATAAATGTATTGTTTACATACACATACTGTGTAATATGTTTTCTCAGACTGTGTCTCATAGCACAACTGTCCCAGCAGAAAGTGTGCGTGTGTGTGTGTGTGTGTTGGACCCTCTGAATATGCGGTATGTATTGACCTGAATACTTAGACGACACCATATGGATGGACTGACCAAGACACTCGAAAGACCCAAAGCCTAATCCCTGCAGACTAAGTTGATTGGTCCAGCATCACATTTCAAACTTGAGTGAACTTGACTGTTTTTCTTTTGTAAATTACAACATGATGATGTATCAGATTGTCCTTGCGTAACAGTGATCCTCAATAAAAAAGCAGTGTCATCTGTAATCCTGAGGGAATCCTGATTTTTTTTATATGAACTCGTGGAGGAAGTTTGTTTTTAACTGTTCTGAAACCGCTCGACGTGAAAAGAACACTGAAACAGATTATTATGATACAACAGAATAGAAATTGTAGATTAAAGATCAACTCATCAGTCTGTGGTTTAAGTACAAGTGTGGTGGCTTTGTTCACATGTTATGTTAGAACTGTAATGTAACTGCAACACACATTTATCTGTGGAGAATAATGAAAACCATGCGATCAGATATTACAGAAATGTCTCTGTTATTGCTGCCGGTTGCTTGATGGCAAGTATGTACAATGTTCTGTACATTTACTCATGAAGAGACAGTGGATCTTAACCTCCACTCTCAACCGTCTCATCACCTTAGTTTATACAGTATGTAACACAATCACTGTAGTTCGGTTCATCTGCAGAGCTTCGGGATTAACTGTAGCTGTTTAGCATCTTCTTCCTGCGTTTGGTGGAACAAGCTTTACATAACGTCCTGGTACCAGATGGCGGTCAGTCGGTTCTCGTGGTTGGCTGTGCCATCTTCACCCCTCCTCTCTCTGCATAACAAACCAAGCGGTCTGACAGTTTGCTCAAAATGTGCTGCGTCTACACGGCGGCGAGAATAAAGAAAGTGTTTCTAAAAACTCTGCTGATCACTAGGGACAACTCTCAGAGTTGAATGTGCAATCTCTGGACGAGGCATGCACTGTGTTGCTGTTTTGTCTTACTGTGTAAAATTAGATAAACCCCATTTAAATGTGGCGGTGTCCCAGAGCTTCCTCCTGCGTTGCATTTAATCCCTGAGCAAAGTGAACGAGACCGAGGGGCTGAGTTTAACCTGAGTTTCCAGAGCATCGTAGCCTGGAAACAAAAGGGGGGGTGTTTTGTGGCAGTGCGTTCGGTAACAGCTGTTTGTAGCATCAACTATAAAAACAGTAACCATGCAATCCAACAGTTGGTGTTTCTATTCATAGATGCAAAGAAGTGAGATATGGGCGTGTGTCCTGTCGCATAGAAGTGAAAGTCTGTGGACGTCTTTTATAAAGAACCATAATGAGGGCGACATTCTGAGAAACACGTCCTCCTCTACGTACCGTTTTTTTAAGACAGAGAACCAGTCAGACATGCATACACACAAAATGAAAAACATTGAATAATACAAAACTTGCATCAAAGACTTTCTCTCTGTTTCAGTCGCTCTCCAGCTCACACTCACTCGCTCAGACATACACAGCATACGAGGTTGAGGTTTTAAGGATTGTCAGACAAAGTGTTGCCCTGATAATCTCTCAGTCGCAGCACAGTCATGTTGCGGGTGTGAAGTCCATCGGTTCAATTTTGGAAGATAACTGTATCCAAGATTCACAGTTGTCCATTCAGTCATTCATTCATTCCGCTCCAGCTCAGCCAAATTTCCGCAGCACCTGTCACTCACTCAGTCTGGCCTTATTGGCGCTGCGTTGGCCTGAGACTCTCAGACCCACACAGCTGTGTTGTAGTCAAACAAGGGCTGCATTTTGTCCAGACCAGTCTCTGGCTGTCTCCTGTCTAAATAAATCCCTGCAAATGGCTGCTGGCAAAAGTGGGGGAAGTGATGTTGGTGGTTCCTCTCTGCTTCTGCTGAATGTGGACAAGGCCTGCCTTTGCTCTGCTGTCCGTTTGCCCAGAACGGCAGGTAGAAGCTGCCTTTTGAATTCTTAGGAACCACTTTTTTGGGTCTTTTGAAGAGGTCGCCCTCTGGCAGCTCGGGGGCCATCCAGCCAGGCCTCTCCTTGAGCAGCTTGTCCCTGTCTGGCCGAACGCTGCGCAGGAACTTCTTGAAGATGTTCGTGGTGAGCGAGAACTTCCTGCAGATCTCCTGTGAGCGGCTGAGGCGGAGAGGGTGAGCTGGGGTGTCCGGTCTGTCTGCTCCACCATCTGCTGTCCTCTCCTCTCTCCTCCTCTCCTCTTCTTCCACCTCCTCCCTCTCCACCTCGGGCAGGTCCAGCCAGTTACCCACCAGGTCGGCGAAGACGTTGTCGCCCAGCACTAAGGGTTGACGGTTGCGGCTACGGCTCATGAGAGAGGAGGTCCAGTCGCTGGGGTCATCTGTACTGTCCTGGGAGTAGTCGCTGTCTAGCGAAGGGCCCTCCCTGGAGAGGCTGTACAGGATGCCAGGCAGATCCACTGCCTGAGCATGAGCCTGAACCTGAGCCTGTGGGTGAGGGCAGGGCTCTGGTGGGGGGTTTCCCACCATTGGTCCATAGAAGTCCACTTGGGGGGCCATGTATCCTGACCAACGTTTGGGTATTGACTCAAGGTCATTCTCATTTCTTGCTGTTATTGAGTTTCTCTCACCCTCACTCTGCAGACTGGACGCTGAGGAAGACGAGGTTCCCATGCTGCTTCTGCTTGGGCCCTCCCTGATGAAGGTGTTTCGGCTCTCCAAAGACATCCTTGGACTTGACATAGGACTTGGGCTGGGCTCCTCTGGCAGTCTCTGGCTGAAGCAGGACCGGTTATCCTTTTCTGAAGCTGGAGTTTCTGCAGCCGATGGGTAAGGAGCAGCTGATGGAGCAGGATGTGGCAACCCTCGGTTAATGGGCCGACCTGAGATGTCGAGGTTGTCGAGAGCTGTCTGAACTTGGAGGAGCTTGAGTTCCTGGAGGGCTCCCATCATGGAATTCATCTGAGCGTGGAGGCCATCTCCGGCTTCTTTCATGGACAGCTGCGGGGAGACAGAGAGAACAACGATGAGATGAGGGATAGAAATCAGCAAATGTGTAGTTGAGCTTAACGACAAAGGACCTTGCAGAGCTCATCACTTAAATCATTTGATGTATGGCCATCTCATCCATCAAAGATTTATCCCCACTCTTGTTCATCATTTATCTTGGCACCAGATATTCACATATTCTAATTTCCCACCGTCAACTGACACTATCAGAAGCATTAAAAATGTGTTAATGAATATAAATCACAGTAAATGACATCAATACTTTTTGTCTTTCTCTTTCTCTGTCGTCCTCTCTCGTGTTTTTCATGCTGCACTTTGTTTAATTATGGGTCATGTGACCTAGTTTTGGATGACAGGCCAGGGTCCCATATGGTCTACGCATGAGACAGGATCCAACTCGTGACAGCTGTAAAACAGACGATTGTGCCACTTCTTCTCTCCTCACTCTTCGAATCTTTCTCTTTCAAGTTTTTTTTCTATCCTTCGACTTGAATTCTATCAAGTTCGCTTTCTCCTCCGAGCTTTGTCATCACTCCTACTTTCTTCTGTGCAGCATTAATCACACACTCTTTCATCTTCCTCCTCCTCCACCTCCTCTCTTTCCGCTCTCATCTGTTTAAGAGCCCGCGTCATGTGACCTGACTAACCGTCCTCCGCTGAAGGCAGACAGAAAACCCAGAGGCAACATCCTGACCTACAACTCGCAGGCCTGAATCATTGCACACCGTGACCCAGACTTTGACTCTGTGCTCTTGATACAAGAACATGCACATTGGTTAAGGTAGCAAATGATTAAAGAATAAACATGACGAGAGTCAACCCCCTTTTTTACTTTTCATAAACAAATAGAAAGACGAAAGCACATCAGAAATAAAACCACTACAGCTTACCTTCTGTGGTATAGATGTCCCTGTGTGTCTCTCTGTTGTAAGTGTGCACCTCTACCGGCCTGTCACCATCTCTCACCTTTCAAACAGATCAGTCAGCCTGCCCCTATATGTATCTCTCTCCAATCGGGGGACACCGCTGAGTGTGACAGCCAATCAGCATGGTCCGTCTAGACCATAATCCTCAAATGGCGGCGGGAAGGTGGAAGGGGAGGGGGGGGCGTCGTTTACTCAGGCGGAACGGGACTGAACAATGAGAGGGGAGATAGTGAGAGGGCTGGTGAGAGTCAGCCGGATGAGCAGGGACGATTAAGGGAGGAGGTGTGTGTGTGTGTGGGGGGGGGGATCCCTCGCCATATGTTTAGATGTCGGAGAGAAAACTGTTGATGGATTCAATTATGGATGACACCATAAGAACACATGAGGGGGTAGAGAGATAGGTGTAACACCAGGCTGTGATACGTAATCTTGGGGGAGCAGTGATTGTGATGCCCCCCGGGTGGGAAACGTAGCTCCGTCTGACAACTGGCAGTGTAGCATCGTAAACAAAGACTCCCATAAGCACCGTGAGAGAAGGTAGGCTTGTTAGAGAACAAGTGTTTACTGGGAAAATAGACAAATGTAATGGAAGATGAAATCCTTGAACTACATAAAAAAAAACAAAAAAAAGGCTCAGCTGAAAAGTCTTCACAATCTTCGCACAGTTTTAGTTTCAGTCCAAAACAAATCAATGACTTTTATGATACTATTTTTCTGTGTCTAAGAGTTTTAGATCTTTATTGATTTATATAGGAGGCTATATTATCTATTTAATTACAATTGTAATAATATATTCAAACTGGAATGGGCTCAGTAGAGCACATATACCTTCACTAAGTTTAGGCCCCAGTCCTCTAATGAAATAACATTTAAATTCATAATAAATTATATATCTGGATCTGCACCAAATTGCACATACTCATAAATATCAGTCCCATAAACATGCCTGATTTATTTTTTCATCAAGATCCATGAATTATTCTCTAAGAAATCAATGAAAGTGAAAACAATTCTGCACCCCAATCCAGATCAGCATGAAAAATAAATAGGTTCTTTCTTTCCAAACCACATCCTGCCATCAAACCAAACAACACACACACTGGGCTGAAATCATGACCTCGCTTGTGGAGGTAAATGATAAGAAACAGAAAGGCAGAAAACTTTAAATCAAAGAGGCTGGTGTCGGAGAACGTTTGACTCTTTGCCTTGATCAATTGCTTAATTCGTCGTTTAAATGGTTCACGGTTAATTTTCTGTTCCATATTTTTTTTAGACTCACAGGCTATTTAACATGGCCTGTGCAGAACCCCGACACTTTTCCAATACCCTGCACCATCAACAGTCAACCTCAGGGTTAAAACACTTGGCTCATCAGTAACATAAAGCTGAGTGGGTGCACGGGGGCGTCAATAGCCTCTGAGATTAGATAATAAACCTATCAGTGCACATGCTCGGAACAAAAGAGCTTCCCGGTGGCTCGCTAAATTAGCCAGAGAAGGTACGTGTAATTAGCACAATCAGGTTGTCTCTTGTCGCTGTGCCTTCCAAATATGGCTGACTTCATTAGCTGTAATTGTCTGCGCCCTGGGAGAGGCTGGGGAAAAAGTGCATAATTATGGTTTTCTTTCCTGCACATCAAAGGTCAACAAGTCTGAAGCCGAGATGACGTCCTCGCACACAGACGCGCGGCTTCTGTGAAACTTTGTGCCGGGATCATCTGAGGGATTTACCGCACTCTGAGCCGCCGCTGAAATCTGCACCATTTAAGTATTTTATTTGTTTTTGAAATAATATCCCTTAAACAGACCCTTTTCATGCAGCCTGCGAGCCCGCACCTGTTTGCACATGCTAACCAAAATACGCCCTGATTTATCCCTCGCATGCAAAAAGGGCAGCGCCTCCCTGGGTTATTTAAAACACACTGAGTTGTTTACTAGCATTTCTATTCTAAGACTTTGTTAATAATTCATACTGCACCCTGGGGGAAAAAATGAACAGTAGTCAACTGAAGCCCATTATTGCACCTTTACCATGTCAACTAACTCCAGGCGCTGCCATTTCGAGGCTGAACTTTGTGGCCCAAATACGTCAACCTTTTCAACCCTCGCTCTGCCTCACACTCACTGTGTTCAAACTAAAATAATGCAGCAGTTTGCAGCTTAGACACAGACGCTGTTCATCCTGAGATGTGTAACTTCCACATCGCGTGAATCAGCTTAGAGCCTCATTAGGACAAAGATTCATAGGACGCTGAAGTGACACGTGCACCTAGAGGTCTTAACCAGAATGAAAAGAAACGTCTCTCTAATCAAATTAAATAAGACAACTGGGATGACATTGGGGCTGCGGGGGAAGAGGCTGCACTGCCCAGAAACATCGGCATCATTAACCCAGTCTTGTGAAGTTAAAGCAAATCTTTTCTTCTTGAACCAAAGCCTTCATGTTTTATGGCCATTTAATCCATCAAGTGTGTCTTTCTATAAAAAGATGATTTTAACAAAGCGAGCAAAATGAAAATCTGTTAAATGAATGAAAGAGAGACAAACTGGGACTGTCCAGATTCTCCCCCTTTTGCTTCTTCTTCTTCTTCTTCTTAAGGCTGCGGTGACGCCAGCCAACCAGACATAATTGCCAATTAAGGGCTGAATGCTTCAAAGTTGAAGAACAATGGCTGACGGTGTCGACTTCATGCTGAATGGAGGCTTATTAAAAAAACTTCTGGACATTTTAATTAAAAGCAAAACAACGAGTTGATTGTTGATTCTTTATTTTATATCCTCGTGTCAAGATCCATCTTCTGTAACGATGCATCCAAAGCCCATTCAATATGCATGTGGGTGAATTAAATACCACAAAGTATAAATAAATCAATGCCTCTCCTCTGCTGTCTGGTAAGACCGAGCGCTCTGCGTTGATATTACCTCCCTCGCTTTCGCTGGGAAAAATAAATTCACTGTGCAAACACGCTGCTCTCACACGTCCACACACACGTCCAGACTCGCCTCGCTTCAGCTGAAGTCAGTTTGTGTGTTTGTGTGTGCATGTTGTGCTCGCTCACGCACATTGACTGGATTATTGGGTGGAAAATAAGAAAATCAAAAACAAGCCGCTGCTCTATTCTGGCGACAAAATGCAGGTTATTCACTGTTGTTGTTTGCCTGTTGCTGGAGGCGGAAGAAACACTGAGGCCAAGGTTATCAGGCCCGAAAGGTCTTCCTGTTTAGAGGGAGCTGGCCGGCAGCAGCAGCGACGTGTACTCCACCCTCCCGCCACCTCCACCCCTTATTAAAAGTGAATGGTGGGCTGTGTGGGTCAAGGACAGAAATAGGGGTCTCTGTCCGTGGGGAAACAGAGAGCGTCTCTGTGACTTGACTGCTGGACACCGCTGTGCACAACCCTGGGGTCGTGATCAAGAGGCTAATAAAGCTGTGCAGCAGTCACTGAGAGAAATGAATTACTGTGCACGCGGCAGTGAATGCCTCTTTGATGAAAGAGCTTATGTGGTGAAGCTGTTTGGTCCCAGTGTCCTCAGGGTCACGTTCAGAGCGGAACAAGTGTGAATAATGGTCAACAAAGGAAAGTGGTCGATAAGAATAGACATAATTTACACTTATTGTTCAATAGACTCTGACTGACTGTGTCTCATATACGACAGTCATACATTTTGAACTATTCAGTATAATGGATCTGAAGACACCTCACTGAATCCAGACATTCTACGTTTGACAAGGCTTCGGTTGGATGGTCACATAAAGGTCATATCACCAAAAGCAAAACTATTTATAACGCTACACAAACTCTTTCTGCTTTAAAGTCCAAACACCACCAACCGCCACATCCTCACTTTTTAGATCCTTCCATACCACGTCTTTCACATGAGCTGAATCTGCAACATGGACGTACTGGAATATTGGAAAATATAAAAACACGGCAAATAAAACACAAACTATTCACCTAAAGACGAAGAAGTGGGAACGGAACATCGCGTGAACTATACCCTTTAGAACCAGATCTCAGAGAAAGCGTGATAGATTAGTTTCAGTGACCTGCTGCCAAGCCAAAGACTCCCTGATGACCTTTTGAGAGATGGGAGGTGGTTTAATAGCTTGTTTCCTGCTAAAGCTCATTTACGGCATCACGTAACTGATGCTGCTGTGGGAGACGCAGGATGATTAGGATCCATATCGTCGTCTTTGGCAGACGATATTTGGAGACAGTCTGGGACTCGGTCTGTGTTCTTCCCTGCTGTAAATCTTCACTGGAAGCACTAATTGTCACATAGATAGTTGATAACGCAACAGTTGACGTCAGCACCTTGTGTGTAGGCAAAGTGTTCGGCCAGTTCTCCAGTTGTAGCATCTTGTATGACGTTAATTTACTCGGTCAAACATTAGATGGAGTTTTAAAATCACAGATACAAAATGTGTGCGATGGCTGTGCAGCATGAGTTAATATATCGGGAGTGAATGCTTCTGTCTCAGCTATAAAGGATTATATTGGCAAACTCATGCTGTGTGAAAGTGATGTATTGAGTTTATTATTGAGCTGTTCAGCTCGGAATACAGAGCATTTTGTATTTTATTTATTTAAGTAAAAAAGCCTCAAAATGTTTTACAACACCAGATTGAATAAAATGAGAGGTTGTTTGAAATCACCCAAATCTGCAGTTCTCTTCTGCTTGTTGGAAGAGAATGCTTGTTCAGCCTTTTTCAGTTCTCTCTGAATATCATTTATGTGTTTCCAGTTTCACTTCTGACCCCGAATGAGACCATGTGATCAACCACCGTTGGCAGAGTTAAAAGGAGAGTGACAATTGATCTTGAACATCCGAGGTGGTCAGAAAAACAACGCCGAACTAAAGTGTTTACTGAGTCAAACAGAATCTGTACAACACGCTAACTACAGTCATTTGGAAATATTCTGTTTACAGCTTGTTGCACAACCTGAAATTGGCCAAACACTCACTTAACTTTTCCAATATTGGATGTAAAACATTTCCAGATTCTTTTACCCATAAACAAAACAAAGATGTTAAAAGAGAAGGTAATTTGAAGAACCCTAAGAAGCCAAAATATTGGCCTCAATGAGAGCAGCACTCAAGAAATAAATCTCATATTTTACCTCCAGTGGAGAGAAACAGAGGAGAGGACGGACCAGCAGGGGCCACATGTGTGGTCACGGCAACGGACTACTCTGTTGTTTTTAGAAACAATATATCCCGAAATAAATCTGCTCTTTGTGTCGTCTTGGGCAGTGATTTCATTTTCCATTGTGTGAACCGCAATACAACAGCTTATGTTGCCACAATGAAAAAGAAGCTTTGTAAGAGGTTTGTGGTTCCATCACCCACGCTGAAACCCCACAGCTGCCACTAAGGCCAATTTTAGCCGAGGGGAAGGAAGGGCAGGTTGGAGAACAGGAGCCGTGAGGGACGCACAAAACAAACGAGCCTCAAGTCAAACCCCTGCTTTGTGTTGTGTACAGTTTTCTGATCTCACGCCATAAATGCCCCAAAGATTATTCAACACTGACGCACTGACTCTAACTTATCGGGGGGTTTTCTCAGATATCCTGACCTCAGGTGTGTCGTCTTTGGTGTTGAATTCCACGATGACAGACGAACTTGCCTCAGGTGTGAGAGGGATAAAAGAGTGAGATGCTTGTAAAATCACCTCCGTCAGCGATGATATGAAAAGCTTTGATTTATGCTTCAGTGTCTGGGATGACGCTGCTGAGCAGGTGTGAAGCCTGCATTTAGAGGAGGTGAGTCAACGGCAAGTCAGTGTTTGTACCTCCGACACGAAGCAGGCAGGAAAGACTTTGTCCGTCCGTCTGTATGAATAATGAGTCATGCATGAGCTTAGAAATATTTCACTCTTGCTGTTATCCACACAAACCTCAGGATTTCTGTGGTAGAGGAACAAATGTGGAGGCGAGCAGCCTGTGGACAAACTGTCTTCAGTTGACGAATGATGAAAAACGATGCAGAAAAACAAGCTCACGTGTTTCAGTGTCACTGGTGCGTCAGATGTGGTCAGCAGAAACGAGAAATAGCCCTGAGGTCTTGTCAGGTCAAGGGTCAAATGTTCGAGCGTGACCTAACACCGCCCCCCCCCCCCCACACACACACACACACACACACACACACACACACACACACACACACACCACTCAGACCCCTTACACACTATTCACACTTTCATAAAGCTCTCCTGTTCTTCTCAGGCTGATGGCTCATTTGGTTTTCAGCAACGTCTCCTACACTTTCATGTCTCAAACACAATACAAGACACAGTTTTAGTAAAGTCCCCCCAAAGGCAATTATCGTAAAAAATGACGGTCGGACTTGACCCTCACCGCTGATTGGTCAGCTTGGGCAGTTAATCGTGCTACTTGAGAAATGTGCTTGAGCATCAAGTCCGTGTAAATCTTTGTCAAAGTTGCAGCGTGGTAACGACGGTCAAATCAATCTGCACTTGAGCTGCATCATAGAGCATCACGGTGTAAGTTTGACAAATGGATGGAGACTTGATATTAACAGAGGTGCATCACACAACAGATTTTCATACAGTACAGAACTGAATGAAAAATAATTATCTGTGGGAAAATGTACTGAAACTTCTAAAACACATGAACTGCCGCCTGAGGTCCTGTGGTGTAAGTTTTGTTTGATCACATAAATGATCCAGAATTTGCATTTGGCTCGGGTCCTTTTTAAACTACATCATAGTCTTTGAATCGTAGTTTCAAGTGATACTGAAGAGCCACTCATCCTCGCAGCTGCAGTCGGTTATTACATGTTTGTGATGTCTGTGCTGCAGATGGAGCTGGTTTACCACTCTCCAGTGAGCACTGGATGAGACTCAGTGGAAAGAAAAGTGACAACCTTGGCTGAGACGCCCTTCGTTCTCTGAACAACAGATTGCATCCCACATGGTCCCGGGCAGGGGGAGACGGCCTCGGCTGTTTAAAACCGTGGCATCTGCTCACCGCTCCTCCTGATCGATCCCCGACGTGGCACGACACTTTTTTCTATTATGTTACCAAACTGTGATTTGGCAGCTACAACGCCAACACGTCCTCCTGGCATCATCGTCCGCTCCCCTGAAATCCCAAGTGCCACTTCACAGACGTGTGGCTAATTTGGAGCCGTGAATCAAGAAGTCACAGAGCAGATTATGTTGCAAAACACGCTGCCGTGCGATAATGCTTTTCTGTGGCCCGGTGGCTGGATAGAAAGAGGGAGGAAAAAGAAATCTGTGGCTGCTTTGAAGATGGTTCCAAATGAAATCTGTGCCAGTCAAAGGCTCCTTTGAAAATGTCTCTATACAATGTGTCACTGCCAAATGATTTGGGTGCGAGGGAGCAGCAGCCTCCAGATTTAGTTTTTACATTTCAAAGACGGGGATGGGGTGAGGAATGGGAATCTAAAATTGCCACCATCAAACAAATGTTTATCAGAGGAGACGGAGATGTGAGCACATTAAACGAGGGAGACCGACAAATTCACTTAGGGCAGAATAATGTGATGAAACTCTTGAGTGACTGTTTCCCTCTCCCGCCTGTGGCAGCCAAGAACTCACATCTACTGCAACACATGATTTACATCAACTACAACAAACCCAAGAAATGTGTGGATCTACTTCAGGAAGCAATCTAACCAGACTCAAACAGAACAGTGTAGCAGAGGAAGAGCTCATTAAGCTTAAAACATCTGCCCCAGATGTGAGGAGGAGGAGGGGGATACTGATGTACACATGCCTCTGGTCCAAAGCTGTAAGCCTATAGATTAACACGATTAAAAAAAATCCACATGTAACCCCCCCAACTGAAAGTAAAGACTGTAGTAGTACAGTCAGGAACATGGAAGAATCTATTCACGAGGAAGATGCAAAGAAAACGTCACATCTGAGAGGGAAATGTATATTTTATGTGTCTGTGTCTGACACGAGCCAATTAACCCATTAGAAATCTACAGAACTAATAAAAACAGACATTCATAAAGTGGTTCATCATCTTTGTGTTGATCCAATAAGAGAAGTGGATTTAATGGAAACATACCACTTCTTGCTTCAGTCGCCTCAGACACGCGTCCATGTTTCTGCTCTCTGGTTTGGAGAGCTGCTGCTGCTGCTCCATTGGATTATGTTTTATTTCTCTCTTGGTTGAAAACACGAGGATTTCACACGGAACGCGTCGCTGCCAGTCGCAGCTCGAGCATGGCCGGTGTGTGGAAGCTTCCTCCCGGGTAGAAAATCTAAAACAGCGCTCTCATGGAGGAAAAAACCAAAAAAACAACCACGAGCCGCAGTTGGAGATTGGAGATGCGCAAATCCTGCTGAGGAATGCGCGCCCGGCTCGTAATGACGCAAAACACTGGAATAAATAAAAACAGCTCCTGATGACGAAAATGTGTTGACTCCAAAAAAGAATGCGCTCGTCTGCATCCACAGACTCAGTGTGTGTGTGTGTGTGTGTGTGTGTGTCAGTGGCTTGTGTCAGTCTGCCTCAGTGTGTGTGGGTTCCTCTGCTAGTTTCTCATTCAAGACGAGCGCTTACGTTGCCCATATCCGATTTCCTCCAATGAGAGGAGCCTCCGGGGACAGACCACACCACGTCCCATTCAAACCAGGAGGAAAACCTGGACGCTTCATTTCTTGTGCACACGCAGCTTCTAAGGATTTACACAGAGAAAGTCTGACTCTGCTGGAATTCAAAGCTGAAGCATCTCACAGTTTGAAAAAGCAAATGCTCTGTGCCTTCGGTCACACACAAGAAGAATGGATTCAACACGAGGGAGGAAGTTCATGGAGGATGTTTCTAAATGAAGACATGTGTGTCCCCAGCTGAGCCACTGGGACAGTTTCCTGAGCCACCTTCACTGACGAGGCCTCAGAGGAAACACCTGAGCCACAGGCTTTTGTTGTGTGACCCGGATATAAAACTTTATTAGCAAGGGAAGGAAGCGTTGCGAATACAAGATGGCCAATCTGGAAGATGTTTATTTCTCCCTCACTCAGCAAACAGATTTGACATTTCTAAGAAGTTTGTGTGTGAAGTCTAGAAACATCTCGAGGCTTGTTTTGTGTAGAAATGTTCGTTTAATAAAATGCTGACATTCAGGACAATGTGATGCTTTCTAGCGTTTTCTCTGTCGTGTGCACGTCCCTGTTTGATGACATGAAACGAGCAGAGCGTTGAATTTAAATACAAATTACAAACCACACTGTGTCCACATTACATCATATGTGATTTTCAAACACTGAAAGTTGACATTACATTACATATCATTTAGCTGACGCTTTTATCCAAAGCACTCACGATCAATTTAAAGTCTCCAATGAAGCCAACTCCAATCTGTTTCTCTTTCCAGAGGGAGGAGGCAAGAGTACCTTTAAAAAAAAAACTCAAACACGGGAATAACATGCAAACTCCACAGAGAGCCAACTTCCAAACCACAATTTGAACCAAGAACTTTTCTGCCGTGAGAAGAAAATAGATCAGGGAGTTTATTTAGTATGTGGACACTCCATAGTGCACCATGATAATCTACTACCCTTCACCCACTTCCTCAGACCTCAGTCAGGGAACTGGTTGCACTCTGACCTGCTCCTGTCATCTGGAAGTTTTAATATCGGGTCTGATGCTGGATTTGTCCCAGATGGATGGACGGATGCTGAGTGAGAAAGGGAAAGAGGCATCTCAGATTCCCAAAGCAATGAAACGGAGCATGACTAAATAAATCATCTGAGCATAACTTAACTTCTTAGAGACAGAGAAGCTTCAACTGACTTGTGTGTTTTATTCTTTTCTCTTTTTTTAAATATTAAAGGTCTAGAATTGATAATAGTTCTCTGCAGTTTTTATATAGAGCAGGTTTATATAACTGTTTCTGTTCGACGACTTTTCCTCACTTTGAGTTTTATGCTCAGTCTTATGCTCCAGACTCTTTAGATCCACTAAGAATCATCAGACGTGTGTAGATCAGGTCCTTTGTGCTTAATGCAGCATTAACATTGAAGTAATTACTTCTTTGCGAGCACAGACGCACTTTCATAATCTCAACATTCAATGACGTCCTCATCTTGTTTTGTCTAAAACCTCCAAATATGTGAAATTGACAGTGATACAAAATGAAGTGAATCCTCCATATTTAACAAACTGGAACTGTTTAATTAGTTAAACTGTTAATTAATGATAAAGGTTAGTGTGATCTGTTGGTTGACTTATAAACCAACTGTCAACTGTAGTTGATTGTCTCCCTGAAAACTGATTTTCTAAATAACTTGAGCAAAGAGTACTAATGATAATGAGGCCAAAAATGATATCAAGATAAGTTTAATATCATATATAACTTTTGTTATATTGCTATTGATAA
This sequence comes from Paralichthys olivaceus, assembly GCF_024713975.1. Lineage (NCBI taxonomy): Eukaryota > Metazoa > Chordata > Actinopteri > Pleuronectiformes > Paralichthyidae > Paralichthys > Paralichthys olivaceus. The sequence goes on from NC_091094.1 coordinate 7,368,631, forward strand.
CAATCATATTTAGATGATTATTCATCTGTGCTGTTTCACCTCTGCTCCTCTCTCTGGTCTGAAGTGGGCGTGTTTCTGTTGGAGAAAGGTGGTTTCATATTGTTCGCTGCACCAATCAGGATTCAGCAACATCTGAATCGGACACGTAACAGTTGTGGAGTTGTCGCCTGATGTTGTCAATCAAAAGTTTGATGAAAACACACCCAGGTCAGCAGAGTCTTTCTGTGTCACACTCTGAACTGAGTTTGTTTGTTTGCTGAATTTTCTCCTTCACTGATCCTGCAAAACTGAAATATTCAGGATTTGGAAACAGGCCATGTTAAGGTCTTTGCTCGTGTGTTCATTCTGAAAACAACCACAGGATCCAAGTGTTTACGTCCAAATGCGTCTCTGATAAGTCCAGTTTGAAACCAGCTCTAGTGATGGTGCTGCCTCATGGTTCTGTCCCGACTGTACCCTCGACCTGCAGCTGCTTCTCGTGCATGTGTCTTCTTCCTCCCATGCAGCTGTCAGCGTTAACACACTGTGGATTACAGCAAATGTCTCCTCAGATCACTCGGCGCTGAATCGTAGGCGGCACAGGCAGCAACAGAAACTGTCTTAATCACTGCAGACAGAGATCACATCATAATCCTCTCACTCACTCACTCAGTGTTGTGACTTGTTCGGTCACACTGAAGTCGAAGCAACGACACAACACAATTGTTCCTGTAATGAAACCGCTCTCTGTGTGCTGTTAGGACCTGAGCTGTATTTGGGTTGTAAACAGAAACTGCTGCAGATTCATCCTGTCACAGAAGAATCAACAATGGAGATTAAACCTGAACTCTGATGCTACAAATGTGCTGCAGGTTTGATTTTGGAGTCCCCCCCCCCCCCAGACCTACATGTGCATCACCTCACTTTTATGAGCCAGAGGTTTGGGGAGTAATGAAACTGTTCATTTTAAATTGAAGATAGAATATCATCTGTTTTACATCAGTCCAGTTTCTTTATCAGCAGCCGATCTTTCCAAAATGAGAAGGAAAAATGTGAAACCTGACGTTTGTTGTAATTTGTAAAGTCAGCTTGTTTAAAGTTAATTTAAATCGTGCATCAGTCTTATTGATGGTCCCACTGTGTTTGTCTCTGTTACAGTTGAATGAGACGTCATGATTTTAATGTTTGAGAAGAAACAGTGGATGATGTAATGTCTGCGTGTCTGTGTTCTAACCGTCCTCCCTCATGTGTTAAATATGAAATAAACCACATCAGTGTCCTGAACTTACATTTAACTTCATAAAGAAACATCTGTCACTTCATACGGCAGATAAAAGACATGTTAATGGGAAGATAACTCCAAATTATTATATTGTTATGACTCCCTGCTGGTGATAAAGTTACCAGTCAAACATTAAATCCAGTCTGAAGTGTCAGTTTGATGTTGTAATTATTATTAGAGACATTCAATTGATTCATGGCAGAAAATAAATCCACTTTTCGGTGATCGATTTAAATTAATTTAGAAGCAAAAGAGGATGAATTCACTGTTTTAGATCCTCACACGTTAACTGTTGGTTTTGTTATCGTCTTCCATGTTAGTAGATTAGATATGTTTTGATATTTGACCGTTAGTGAGAAGAAAGGACATGTGACGAAGTCATCTCCAGTTCTGAGAGGTTGTTAAGACCATTTGTCATGATTCGGTGACATTTCCTGTTTCCTTTATTCCTCTTTATTCTCGATCTTCTCAGTTTGGTACAAATTCTCCCTGTTTTACTTTAAACCTTAACACTGTGGTGAATTGTGGGTTAGGGTTAGAATTATATTACAAGTGTCCATAAGATGAACACAGCAGTTATACTGAATTGTTTTCGATGTGAAGAACATATGTGGTACCACTCTTTATCTGGATAATTGACCGTTAGTACAAAGAATCATAAATGATAATAATTGTAATAGGTGAAATAGTCTGTAGGTAGGTAGAGATGTTAGAGCACTGCCATCTACAGTCCAGGACATGCCACTGCAGTTTACTTATATGTAGATTAGTTTGAAAAAACCCCATAATTTTTAAACTTAGTTTAACTTTTTTTAGTGAAAATAAAATGTTTCTATACATTTTCAGTTTTCTGTCTCTGTGTTAAAATCTATTGAGCCTGTTTCATACTGGGTTCAGTTACAGCTGCTTGTCTCTTTTCTTTACAGTATCCAAAAATATAATTGTGTGAGTTAGTGGGTTCTGAAGAATTCAGTGATGGAAGGTGGGCTGGTGGAAAGTTTCTTTAAACATTGCTTTAATTCTCTGTGTGAGTCACTTTCCCTCCAACAGTGAAGGTAATCTGTGAAGCAGTTGGATGCGTGGGTTTTTCTGAGAGGGTTTGAGTCACCCAGCTTTTCTGTGTGATGACATCAAGCAGCAACTAGTGATATTCAGGTGATCAGCAGTGAAGGATCGTCACGATGACAATGAGACGACCTGAGGGTTAAACACACGACGGAAACTCAACCTGCCTCCGACTTTAAAGCATTTAAATGTTGGTTTTCTTCGATTCTTTAAATCACCTCATTTTTAAAATATAGTTTCGCTTTTGTTTCATATTGATGATCATAATACCAAGTCAGGATGGTGAAGAGAAAACAAAGCAAACAAAATGATTGATTGAATTGTTTGGTACAAACACTGAATACAGTTACTGTCCTTATAATTATTGAATTAGATAAGATAATAAGAAATTCAACAATGGTTTGTGGAAAGTGTGTATGAATAAGTTGTGTTGAACTACACTGCCATCTAGTGCAGCAGGTACACATGTGCAGGCAGGGATGTGCATTTAAAACTGGGATTGTGTGAAGAATTTACTAGGAATTTTGTAATTACTAATTTTACTAATTTTGTAGGAATGTGAACATCCCAAGTTTCTGCCACTAAAAGAAAAAGGAGCTTTAATATAATATACCAGGGATAGTTTTGAATTCATCACTCATCACAGTGAACAGTTTCTAAATGTTCTCTGAGTCGTGCTGTGTTTGCAGTCACAGTCAGTCAGAATGAATGTGGAACCAATCAGACGCCTCTCTGACGGAACCGTGTGATGGATACGAATTTGAATTGAATCTAATGTAATGAATCTAAAACCTTTGCACAGCTCTGCGTGTTTCAGCCTCTGAAGAAAGCAGGTTTGAGATGATTCACTTTTACAGAACACTCGAGGCTCGTTCTGCAGCGTGGAGTTTGAAAATGATCCGGTGAGTGACGATTAATGAATCAAATGTTTCCTGTTATCCTTCAGTTTGAAGAACAGCACAAAATCCCTCAGCACCATTTTGAAATAATTGTCCTCTTAGAACTGCACGTGGAAGCTGGTATCTGACTGAACTTCATTGACATTGATTTTAACTTCCCGCCTGTTTCCACCTGAGCCTGACAGATAAAACTAATATGAGCCTTTCACAGACACATATTTATTTTACAGAATAGAAGATGCAGAAAATAAACAATATTTACATTTTACGTTAAAGAATTCTGATTATTTTTGTTATTCAATTCTATATATTTGAGTCTAGGACATTTTTTCAATTGGTATTGAAATAATTTGAACTCCATCGGTTATCAGCTTCTCTAAATCCATACTCGTTGGGCTCTAGTTTAAAAGACAAGAACATGTTCTTAGTGTGAAAATCTACCAACATCATGACACTAGATTTTCTGTGGCAGGTTTTAATTTTCGTCTGACACTTGATAGTTGTAACAAACTGACAGAATACTGAACACACAGCAAACAGACAGAAAAGCTCAGTTCAAAAGGATAAAAAGATAGAAACAAGGAGAACAGCGATGCCAAGACTTTTACAAAAAGTGATCCCCCACAATTCTTTTTGAAGTCAAGTCCATAGTACGATGAAAAGTTCATCATCATGGTTTCGTCCTGGTGTCGGTGTCTTCTCCAAAAAACCTGTCGGGGCATGATGGTGGTCTGTGGTCCTGTCCTCTTGTGCAGATCCATGTCAGGAACATCACTCGCTCTTTATTTTCAGCAATAACAAAGAGAGGAAAATTATCTAAAGGGTTCTGTTTTTTTTTTTTTTTAAATAGCAGCAGAGAAAGTACGACAACTCACAGAGGATGGAAAAGTTTGGCACAACACTTTCACCTTGGTTTTCAAACTTGACAAAATACAGAAACGCAACACAAAGTTTACCGATACAGCAAAAACGACTTCACTTTCATGATCCCAGTACACATGAAGGGAAATTATTATTATTATTATTTTTTAGGAGAGGACAAATAAAGCCATTGTTTATTTGATACAGAGATCCACAGCTCACAAACTATCTGAAACACCAGGCATCTATCAGCGTCAAATGAGCGACACGTAGCAGGGGCGCAAATAACACGTTCACGCAGGAGTAAGGCCATAAACTAGGGTTCAGTTCACTTTCAATCATTCTTCGCTGCCGTCATGTGAACGTCACGGATTCTTATGATAAAGGTTCTTGTTACTCATCGATTCCTTTGTGTGTCTGAGAGAATATTAAATATTTCAAACTCAATATTTAATGTTTATTCTAGGAAATACTACTTTGACAAAGTAATCCCATGTGATGGACCACTCACTACTGTTTTCTTTCAGTCGAAGTTGAATTTGCTCAGTTGCCGTTATCATTTAATCTACAGCTCTGCTCTCAAAGAAATGTGTTAAAATAAAGTTATGTGGACTGTGAGTCAGGATTGTTTTGTTGAACCGGGTTATTTACACGTGTGTGTACACTTCTTTACAAATGTTAAAGATGTGAAACACATTTAAAACAGGTTTAGTTGTTTCAAACTGTACAAACAGCTCAGTTCTTTCACAGAGGAAATGTGTTCAATCTCAAATGTCCCCTCATGCTTCTCTGTGAGAATCAAAGTGAGCTGAGACAAAATGGTTCATCTGAAGACAACACATATGATCGGGCACCAAAGCACCAGGAGACTTGTTTTAGAAGTTTAGGCTCAGACAGCTCAGCGTCCCGATCAACATGTTTCTGCTTAAAAAGGCAGGAAAGAGAAATCATTTCTAGACAGTGACCGGACCCAAATCTATTTCCATATTTGCATATTTAACCACTTCTCTGTATTTAGACGAGTTTCAAGTGTAGATTTTCAGTTTCAGTTCAACTTGAACGTGAACTGTTTCCCCCGTTAACGTTCCGCGTGGTTGTTTGATATCACAGTGGTGTTCTGCATTTTGGCTTTCAGTCCCCAACATGTCCACTCAAGATAAATACACACGTTTCATTTTCCTTGTCAGCCTTCAATCAGGCAGCATGACGAGTTGCAGCTTTTGATTTTTCCACAGAACAAAGAGCAGCAATTGCATTCATACGAACAGTTTCAATCATGTAGAAGAAAATACTGCATGTATTTAATATCTTTAAAGGATAAACGTATTGGTATAGTTCTTGTTGTCAACAGATCCCACGACAAAACCAAAACCAATGCTCTGATTCTTAAAGTATCAGCCTGATGAATTGACTCTGTGCCAAAGACGATGATGTCTCTCTCTACAAACGTTTGGTGCTTGAATGTTCCATCGAAGAGTCTGACACAGACACACACTCGTTTAAACAAATGCTGGAGCTACAACTTTACACTATGACATGTTCCTCCTTTCTGATAAACATGGACACGGTTATTCTATTAATCCAGCTCTTCAAATGGTCCCAAACAAATACAATTACAGAAATTGTGTAGCATGAATCATTCTGAAATCGCCCTTCAATGAAAACGTCAAACCATCACGTTGTTCGTCAGGTTGAGAACCACTCTCTTGTTTGTCCTCAGCGTGAAAACTTTTTACAGTTTCAGGTCGGTCTCACTTCCTGCGGTCGATCTCCGGTCCGAAATTTAAACACGACAGAACTGAACATTTGCTTTCAGCCTCGACGTAATAACCAGATATGAATTTCCAACATAAATTTATAAAAGACACTTTTCGGTCCCACACATGAAATCCAGCGTCAAAAGACAGAAAACACAAACAAGACGTTACAAATTCAAGTAAACAGTTGCTCTTCCTCATCCTCTTCTTCAAGCACATTTAAGTCAACACAAATCTTTTTTTTTTTTTACGATTTCACACTTTAAATTTATTGTCAATCTGTGGAACGTCGACAGCGTCTGCTGATGTTGGACGTGCTGATCGTCTTCCAATGTCGTCCTCAGTACCTGCAGTGAAACATCTGTCCTGCTGTTAGAAACTATTAGAAATGCTGCGGTTCTGTCCGTATCTACAGTACATACAGGATGAGTGCGTGATTCTCTGTGCTCGTATTTACAATCCTCTGCCACAGTAATGTCTCCACACAGGAGGACAGACACCTTCCCAGTGACCCTGTGAAACGGGACATGATGCGTCCATTGTTGTAGTAAAACCTGCTTCTTCCTCCTCGTCGTCGTTACCGTCCTCCTCCTGCTGTGCACGGTCACAGAGCAGAGACTTTGACAATGTTGCTGCCAGCTGAGCTCGTTGTGGTCTGGATGCTCGGGGCCGCAGGGTGACCCGGGGGTGGGGGGGGCCTCCTCTGCGAAGGCCCGCGGAGTCCGTCGCCGTCAGGGCTCAGAGCAGGCGGCGTCGGGAGGCTAATGATCGCCGTGGTGATTCGACCGCTTTTGCAGTTGATCCTGCCTCTGTCGCCGGGTTTCAGGTTGAGGGTTGAACGACTAGAGAGGAAACAAACTTTCAGCTTCTGTAGGATTTCTGTTAAAAAACATGTGATGTGGACTTTACATCGAGTCAGGTTTGAGGTCAGGCTGCTGACGGGTTATTTTCCAAGAATTTTCCAGGAGCACATCGAATTTCAAACCACTAGAGCATTGCTGGTTTATTAATGAACGACGCGACGCCACTACCTCTCGTTGTATGAAAATGTAGCTAAAATATCCCAGGTACAAGTGAACATATGTTTTTTCTGTCTTGTTGACGACTTTAAACGCTTTACAAACAAGAGGATGTGTGGATGGACGTGTTGAGAGGACTGTTGTGATGACTGCTATTTTAGAGTCTTTCTTTTTCTAGTAATTCAAAATGTTTGTGCGTTGAATAATTTTGAAATGGTTGTGATTCATTTTCACTCTTTTCACAGCTTCATATGGTTTTGCTTTTCTCCCAAAGACAGTTCTCGGTTCTTTATGTTGGTTTATCCTTTTGAAATGATGGTTGAAACCCGCAGCTAAAACCGAGAGTGGACATTCAGAGCTTTTTAATAATAAAACAATTAATTGAAACACTTTGGCAACACGATACATCTTTCAGTCACATGTTCCGATACTTTGTCCCACATTGGAAAGGGGGGGCTCTTAACTCTTGTCTCATATTCATCTTTTAAAGCTGGGGTTGGTAATCCTGGAACAGCCGACAAGAGCAGGCTACACTTTGTAAAAATGCAACCAATACATCCCGCCCCCTCCCCAACTTTATTGATTGATAACTGTTGGGACATAAAAAAAAACCTGACTTTAATCTTCAACCAAAATGTCCGGGAATTGGCTTTGTAGATCTTATTTTATTAATGGGAGCGATGTCATTCACCGTATTTAACTGATCCTTCAAGTGGAAAATATTGTGGCAGCTCCCTCACAAATTTAGCATCGTTAAGTTAACGATCTCCTAAATCCTGTGTGTGTTTCTGCTGCTGAAATTCACCTGGCAGGGTGGGATGGTGCGTCACTGCACTGTATGTGGATGGCGCTGAGCTCCTGCAGGGGGCCCTGGCGTGTCGGGACGGGATGGGAAGAGGGTGTGCTGGCGTTGGGCAGAGGAGTGTTTCTCTTCGCCCTGCAGCCGCAGCAGGTACCGGCTGAGCTGTCGTGGCTGGATGTGGAGGGGCTGCGTGAGGGGAAGGTCTGCAGCGTCGTTTCCAAACAGTTCTGTTCGTATATCAGCTCGTCCACAAACGCATGAGCCTGGAGAGAAGCGATAGACGATAGATTATGGAGAAAAAGGAGGGAGTGAGGAAGAGGAGAGGACAGTGATCAGTAAATAAAAGACAGACTCAAGGGACTTGATGCCTGGAGTTATACATCAAATTTCACAAATAAAGGACTGCACCAGATAATTAATAGTGATTATAATAATAGCCTAATCGTAGAAGAATCATTTAAAATCTCTATTTGACTGGAGGGAAGATTCACTGATTCCCTGTGTGCAAATGTTTACAAGTGAAACGTGTCAAATGATTTAGATCAACATCTCTGAGTGTAATTAAACTCCCTGGAGTTTCATTTTGAGATGTGTTGGAGGAACGTGGAGCTGCAGGGTATGAAAAGGTCAAGTAGGAGACAAGTGTGGATGTTTGCAGTGATATGAAATTATTTAATCATGGTACAATTCTTATATGACGGTGAATACATCTTAACTTGACTTGTTGGGAATGTAATAAAGTGCACTCACAGTGGTTTTCTCCAGACAGTGCAGTAGGTGGTGGTGTTGGCTCTCTAACAGAGACATGGACTTGGTCAGCTTCTGCTCATCTTCCTCTGTACCCTGACAGACATACACACACACACACACACACACACAGATTATTCAGGGCGCTGTCGGTGTCGGCCCGTCAGTAACTGAAGGCACTCAGTGACTTTGGACGTGGATAACTCGGTGCATATAAACATGTTGCTGAAATGACTCTGTGCTACTTACTGAGGAATCTGAACATCAGTAATGGAAACTCAGTGATGTGATGCCTTCCTTTCGCCTCATGTACCTCATTTTCTGCTGAACTCTCTTGCTTCACGCTTGTTGATTTCATTTCCATTACGAGCAGGTAGCCAGCGACTCCTGCTCTTGGCTTTCAAATAATTTACTGGCCAATTACTTACATTACAGACCACATTTCTGCTTGGTGTGAATTGATCTCTCAGCCCGGGGCCTGCAGAGGCAAGTGTTTTGTTTATAAAATATTTTCTCTCTGGGTCATCACTTGTGTCGTTAGCTCTGTTATAACCTTTGGTTTGGTAAGAATGCCCCAAATAACCTCCCCTCACAGTTTATTTTAACTTAACATATAAATCTTAAAACCGTGATGTTGCCAGCTCTTACTTCTTCTCTGAGTAGATACCACTGGGTGATGTTTGATGCTGCGGGCAGATGAACAGTTATTGATGTCTGAAGCTTCCGAAAGAGGAAAAACAGCCAAGTTGAGAAAAAACAGAGACACAAACTGATGGAGTCATTTTCTGTTTTTTGGGTATCACTCCAAATGGGAAATGGTTTCAGAGCTCGGGCTCCGGTATAGCTCCGTCTCCAAGTAATCACAACTGCCAAATAACATGAAAAGTGAAAACAAATTAATTCTCTCCCCGCAGTGCACATTGTCCCTCAAAGGATTTGGGTAGGAGGCGATCCAGCCCAAGGACTCTTCATTGAGATTCCACACACATGAACAATAGAGAGATGTAAGCAGGAGAACAGTCCGCCCTCTGATGTCTCAATGTGTGGATTTACCCTCTGGCAAAGACGCCATCAGAGATATTTTCTTCATCTAGAGACTGAGACTTACTGTCAAGGCTCAGTTCTTCATCTAGCAAGAAAAGCAGCTGATCTGTAATGTGAGCCTGATCACGTTAACGTAATCACAAAGACGTGGCTACTGAGGGAGAGTAATACATTAATGAGGGCAAGTTACGCATCCACAGACTGAGAATCTTTATTCAAATGTATGTGATATGGATAAAATCTGTCCCTGCACATCGTGTGTACTTTTATATTGCATTATGGAGTTTCTAATATAAACTGAATAATCATTTATTCATTTTTGTGGCTCGCACAGTGATACAAATTAAGCTACATCATCAAATAGCCTGTATCAAAGACTAATTCATGTCCCTGCATTACCACCTTAGTCACCGTTCCACCATCTTTAATTTTCAGTTTCTTTTCTTCTCTGTAGTCTTTTTGTATTGAGGTAAACGAAGGACATGTTGCTGTCTCACGATGAATCATGTCTTTTTAGGCTTCACAGCAGCCTGACAGTTTTAACAAGATTTCCAACCATCCAGGGAGGTTTTTCTTTTTCAAAACAAATTTCACAGGCAGATCTGTGACTTAAATTAAACGCAACTCCCAAGAGAAATTAAAACTTTGATTCTTAGTATTCAGTCGTGGATCAACGGTATTCAGCTGACAGATGTTGTAAATGTCAGCGTGCACCTTAAAATCACATAAATGTCATACATGAGTCCTGCTCTTTGATTTGTAGAATTACCCACAATGAGACATGCACCTTTGGGGAAAAACTCACATTATAGTTTGTCACATTACAAGGAGATTTTTTCAGTCATGAGGTTTATTTTTAAATGACAAAGAAGTAATGGATTATACTTTTATAATAATGTGCAGAGCTGTGATCATGATATTGTCCAGTTCGCTCGGATGCGATGGAAAAATGGTGCTGTTACAAAAGATAACATTTCCACTTGACTGAAATTCAATTTAATTTACTGGTTTTCAATTTAAGAGTTCTTGTTATAATAGTCTATGATATAATGAGAAGAAGAAATGTGTTTTGGTCAATCATTTAATTTTCTGTATCGGTGACAAACACATTTCCATCAGGCTGTTCCATCAATCAACAGGTTGTCGACCGATTTTTCCAGAAAAAAATGTAATACATCATAAAAGAGGATTTTCTCCATATTGCTCATTTCTATACCTGTGTTGATTTACTGCCATTTTCTGATCCTGACACAGGAACATGCTCCGGTCCAACAAAGATCTGACTGGTTATCTGTTGCCAGTGAGCACAACACCAGACCTGTCTGAATCATCGGACTCTGTGACATGGGCAGTCTGGAACAGGCAGGCTGAGAAAAATCGGGAAATCCTGTCACTCGTAAGTGAAAAGTAGAATAAATTAAGTAAACAGAACCCAGATAAGAGAAACTGGAATTGATGATAAACCGATCACCCTCTATGATAATGAGCCCGCGATCTGGGAAACAAATGAGGAGCTGTCGAGGGCGCAGGCGGTCGGCCATCAGGGAAAACTGAAAAGGATCCGCAGTAAACTTCTAATCCAACTACAGGCAATGAGAGAGACAGTCACTTTGTCAAATATACCCACTCACTCCCACCGCAGACCCACGCAGCGCGACTGACTGACTGACAGCAGTGACACCATCATAATTTGATGTGCCAGGACGCTGGCAGCCTCATCACAGAGACGCAGAGGGATGGGGGTCACTCAGCACTCACAGATGGCATTTATATGATAATTCTAACCACTTCCAGACACCCATGAGCCTTCACACTGGACTCGATTAGATCCAAATGGATTTTAGTAACCATCTGCAAGGAGGGCAGTGTGTAACCGAAAGCAGGCGTGATGGACAGCACAGGATGGAAATAGGCAATTTGCTCATGCATTACCAAACACATATTTCCAAGGTGGTGACGAATAAAAAGAAGAGAAGAAGAGAGAAGTAAAAGTTGAAGAACAGTGGTAGATGGTTGATGAACAAACTGAGAATAACACGCGATTTAACATAAAAGATATTGGATTATAAGATTGATACTTTAATGTGCACGAATAGGCTGCAATTAGCTTAGCATATAGCATAAAAAACTGAATTAGGGGTAATGCTAGCCTGGCACTCCCCAAAGTTAAAACTACACTAAAGCTAATCTCTAAAGTCTACTTAGTAACAGGACTGGGCAGTTAAACAACACTGTATTGAAAGTGACATTTATAACCTCAAACCAACTTAATCTTTTCGGTTAATTTGATAAATACTTGCTCCACTGCCTGCGATCAATGTCAGGTGGGGGCCCAGATACCGTGTGCCACGCTGTATTACCCTAGTGCATCGCTCCTCACTCCCATGTGAAAGTTTGCTAATGTTTAGTGACAATCCAGCCACGTCAGCTTGTCCCCAACTGACCAAAGAGGTGTGTAGGTTTAAGATAAAGCTACGAACAGAAGAGAACAGGAAAGATGAGGGCTCAGGGTTTTGGAGTGTGGATACCAAGCCCGAGCCTGTTGGACTGAGTTTGGACAAATGTTTGAAATGATATCAGGGTCGGGTTGAGTTCAGTCACGATGGCCGGTCTATCTTCTTAATCTGTTACCCTTTTGTCAGGCTCAGGCCGGTAATTAAGATAAAAACAGAATGTCTGTCATGTTCGGGTACAGCTCGGTTAGATTTCTCTCACTCGGTTGGGTTCAGACAGAAAATGTGTGTTCTGAACCACACTCTAGTATTAGTGCCCTGCCTCACTGTTCACTGGTGGAGTTTTGAAGTTTGGCTCCACCCTCTTCTAATGCACTAATAGTGTAATTATTACTTAGCAAAAACAGTAGAAACAATATCTGGTGTCTGCAATTGCCACTTTCACTGACTCTGATTAAATCAAGTCGAGGACTGAAAGATTTCCAGGTAAAGTACTTTGTGTGATTACACCGATTACACCCACACAGAACTCCTCTGTTTCATCTATGTTTCATCCCTGCCCTGTACAACAACAAGAACGTAATGACTCAAGCCTCTGCTGCTCTTTTATTGCCTTTTAATAATTTTTCAATTATCCTGTGGATCATTATGGCAGTGATTATTGTTGTTTTGTATGTGTGTGTGTGTGTGTGTGTGTGTGCGCGCTCTTCTGTTGTGAAGTTGCTGCTTCCACCTTATTGAGTCGCAGTGAGCTGAAATAATTAGCAGATGGGTGTTTGACAAGGAACCATTTGATAATCTCTCATGCTGAATTACATGTCATGTTTTTTTAAATGAACACATTTGAAATTACTTCCTGGTAATCATCTCGCCCACTTTGCTGTTGATGGTGAAGTGGGTCAGAGGTGTTTCTCACCGTCAGCTCCAGCAGCTCGTTGATCAGCCCGTTGCGTTTGCTCTGGAGGAAGGCGTTGGTGCTGCTGGACTTGGCTATTCTTATCCTGGCCAGTCTGGCTTTCTGGGCGTGGGAAGAAGAAGAGGTCAGAGCGTCAGACTGCGTGGGCGGGAGGTCAGAGAAGATGACTAACGCCTTATTTAATAGTGAAAATCTGCCAACTCATCAGCCAAACTCTGTAGTAGTCTTCACAGCTACTACTGTACTGCTCTTCCCACCAAAATATTTCTTTAATGCATGAGATTGGAACTACATAGAGCTTTTTCTCTCTTGATTTTGTATTTTGGTCTAATGTATAAATCTTTAAGAGGAATCCTCCGAGGGTGTTGACTTGATTCGGGCCTGAAATATTGAAACAACTTTTAAAAGATGGGCAATAATATGTTGACACCAAAAAAGTGGCTCTCAAACATTCAGTTCTGAAACCATGGGCATTAATGTGCTGCTGGAACTGCCTCCACTCTTCTGGGAAATCTTTCCACGAGATTTTGTAACCTGGCTGCAGGCTGAAATTGATCCCATTCAGCCATCAGAGCAGTGGCGATGCTTGATAGGATCCGACTCACAGTTTGTGTTCCCCTTTCTCCCAAAGGTGTCGAATTGGGTTCAAGTCTTGGTTTCGTGCAGGTCAGACGGGTTCTTCTACACCAAACTCTGTAACTTATTTCTTTATCAACCTGGATCTGTGTCATACTGAAACAAGAGAAGGCCTTCTTCAAACGGATTTGATCTAAATTATGTAAAGTTAAATTATCTAAGGCTTTGCACAAAAGATGATGAAGAGCCCAAAGTACACAAGAGTATGAACACTAAAGCAGCAATAATGAAAAATCTGCTTCTTGTTTTTTAGGCAAAAATATCAAAGATCCTTTTAGCTTTTGTTCGGAATCACATCCTTGACTGCAACTATGAGATGTATCTATTGAAGATTTAGATTGTTTGGAAAAGAATCTTGCAGTGGAATTCTTTCAATATTTCTCATACCAAATAGACAAAATAACAAATCGATTACTCAAGAATGCCAAGTGTCAGAATAATCAGTACTAAAACTAGAATAAATCTTTGACAAGGCCCAAAAATCCCCCATGAAACCACAGTTAAATTCACTAGATACAGATTTTTTATTTGAATTTGCATCAATTTGCAAACACTCATTTATCAAACATCAGTCCCCTAAATAAGCAAGATTTCTTTCCATCACAGAACATTTTCAGCACCAAAATATACTGGGTTCTGTTCTGTTCTCTAACTAACAGTAGATTGATTTTTATTTTTGGAACTTCTCTATACAAATTCCCTTCTAAAAAATTTTTTAAATTGAACTATCATGTCCTGTTAGTTCTTTATTATCTTGTTCCATTGATACCATGTTATTTTACACTGCTGCTGTTTGTTAATAATAATGATTGTGTATGGACCCCAGGGAAACTATAGCAAACTCAAAACCAATAAGGATAAATAATGAAGATCTTGAAACAAGTTACAGGACCCTTCAGTCTAAAACCTATCAAACTGAACTTTTTAAAATACTGAAGATAGATACTGAAGATTTAAACTAAAATATAAATGAATACGCACATCAAACAATTACAATAAATTGATAGAAAGAATAGAAACTACAGTGGACATTATATATGAGTCACACAGGTAATGGATGGTTTTCTGCTTTAGTGCAGATTCTGCCTATTAGAGGCTGATGAGTTTACAGTGCACCTGACAAATATTAAATAAATTCAATTTCAAAGCTTCTTTGCTGACATGAATGAGTATTTTCTCTAAAAAAGATTAAATCGCCTTTTTTAAAATCTTGTTGGACAAACTTTCCATTCTTTATTTAAGAATAGAAAAATATTAATAAATATGAGAACAGAATGGAGTAAAGGACATAGAGCGACGAACAGGAAATGAAAGAGAAATCATATCGGGAATTTCTCAAAATCAGGAGCATATCAGGATGAGTGTATGTAATATAGCTGTGCCTCATTCTGGACGTGTAAGATGAGAGACGTCTTTAACCTTATCCCACTGCTTTCTCTCCCCGATAAACGGATTTTAGAGAGAGGATACCGGTGGAGCAATATCAAAAGTAATGGAATTAGCTTGGACGCTTCAGAAATACCTGTGAATGTGTGAAAAGCCGGAGACTGAGATGTAATAATAACAATTGTGTATGGAGGTGAGAGGGAACCTCTCAGCACAGCTCTATTTAAATAGTGAATGCATTTAAAAGTGAAAGCGCTGCCTGATTTTCTTATTGATCAAAGGCTCCACATGACACAAAAACCTGACGGGAGAACTAACTGTGCGAGTGCAAGAGCGCGGCAGCTGGTTGCACCGATGTTGGGTCCAGGTCTCGTCTTGGAAACCTTTCAACCACATTCTGAACTGATGAAATTCAGACTTTTTCTGAATCGAGAGTCAAGTCAAGTTTTTTCACGTTCGAAGTCGGTCTGAAGTTTTGAGGTAGGTTTCAAGTCACAATGATTTAAGATCAAATCCCCAAACGGCTCATGAAGGTGTCAAAGGAGAATCAATATTAGCAGAGAAAGTTATTTATGTCCAACCGAGCACTACAGTGTCCATTTTAAAGCTCCAACACCATCATGTATCATTCAGATCAGGCTGCTCCCAGCTTCTGAGGACCTCCTAATACTCATTACCTCCGCCACGCAGGTTATCATCCCACCCCTGTCCATTTGTTTGATGGTTAGCAGCGTAAATATGACGTTAATTTCTTCAGCAACATTTTCAATATGTTTAAGGTTTTGTAGGACAATGTGTTATCCAACCAACATTGTAAACATTTATAACTACTTAACTATTTTAGCTCATTACCTCCACCAAGGAGGCTATGTTTTCAGGATCTTGTTGGAAGGATGCGATATGGGTCAGGGAAGAACCCATGAAATTTTGCTGCAAGTTTTTCTTTTTCTTTTTTTTCTTTTTATATCAGTTTCTTTAACATTGCAGGATTATCCATGTTTCAACATTTTCACTGATTTCTCAGGGATTCATTCATGGGTGTCGGCATATTTGCAGGACTTAAAGCTGTAAGTGCGTGATGTTTGGTGCAGCTTGGTTGGATTAGAGGAGGACCATTGAGCCTTGGTTGAGTTGACAAAGTTACACAAGTGACACAAGTAAGGGTCCCCTTATATTCAATGACTCCAAATTGCACACACTCGTAGATCCATGAAAATTGGTGTAAGTGTCAAAACAGTTTGCTTTTGCTTGCCCTCCCACCGCCCTGATCTGCGCTAGAATTTTAAGGGTTCTTTCTTGGCCCACGTCTTTCTAACAAGTTTAATGGAAATCCTTTCAGTAGTTTTTCATTCCCGCTGAGAAAGAGACAGACGGGTGAAAACACAACCTCGAGGTAATGAGGAGATGTTTGGATATGAAAGGAATATGTCAACAGCGTTCGTTTAAAATCCAAAGTGCATTTGTCAAAGCTCATGTATGAAGGTAAAAGAAGAGGTTTTTCATGTATTTCGTGTGAAAGGACCTCCTCAATACTCTGTCCAAAGCCTGGTGATAATGGATTTATAAATCTTTCGTCTTGGTTGTCTGAGCAAATCAAGTCATTGTGCTCCAACATTACCAACCTCTCTCTGCAGCAGTCCAAGAAAAAGGCACAAAGTGTTCACTCCCCTCAGACAAGTGAGCCTTGAAACTCCTCCACATTGAGACCTTTTCCTCTTTATTCTTTCTTTCCTTTACCACAATCAGCGTCTCTCACTTCTCCCTCCTGCGACTGTCTCCATCGTCTTGTTTTGACCTCACGTCCAAATTCTTACACCCCCTACTTGACAACCTGCCATCGTTCAGTGTGGTTCCACTCGACTTTGCCCATTACGAGTGCGACCTCATTTACTTCCTCAACTCTCACCGACACCCCGATGGTGAGTATGCTGCACCGCTGATTTGTGCGGGAATAAAAAACGAAACCTGACGTCTCCTTTTGGGGGGGGGGGGGGGGGGGGGGTTATCTTATCAGGGAATTAGGC